>NC_043959.1:44738435-45111769 GCF_902148855.1 Sphaeramia orbicularis
ATAAGCTAATTGGATGCAGAGCCTGCATTTGGCTTCAGCTGTGAGTGAGAGGCCTCATACCTAATTCCTGTTATTCAAACAGTCACACCCTGAGAATGGTTAATTCACTGAAGGTGCGCACACACCCACTGAACAATGTGTAGCAATTAATTTCGCTCTCCCTCCCACATCTGGCGCTTCGGTGTGACCCTGCCTCTGCTGTGCCATGTCGCTCAGCCTAGGCAAGCCTCTGCAATTTCACACGTAAAGGACCCCAATGAAACGTGAAAAGAATATGTGCCATTGTTAAATTGCATTAAAGAGTTTAAAACAGTAGATATGTGCCCCCCCCCCCCTCCCTGTTCCCCAGAAAACAAAGCAGTGAACGTGCTGAAATGCTCAGTGATGAGATGTGACATAATGTAATATGCACCCAGGATGCATTTTCACAAAGGGGAAAATTTCATCATCAGGCTCTATTCCACTCATGATAAACACTTCAGAAGAGACTGAACTTAATCCCTTAGCAGGAGTCACGACTCAGGACTGTCAGGCCTCCCTGAAGGTCCAATGTCTCCTGGTTTATTTTTAACACACAGTATTGAATCAGGCAGAACATCACAGAACCCTCAAAGTTCAGTCTAAGGCAGAAACACCAACTGACACCCAGGGCTGTTTCAAGGTATCTGGGGTCCCTAGGCAAGAAAGTAAAGTGAGGCCCCTAATACGTGAAGATGTGGTGGTCGAATCACCGAAAAATAAAAATAAAATCCAGATGTGATTTCCTGTTTTCTGGTGCATTTAATGAGTCATGAATTACTCTGTGTTATGTAACAGAGTATCCACCAGAGTGTAGTAAAGGACACAGTGTCTTCAATTAGGCATTGTTGATGGGAATGACACAATTGTCACTATCAATTGGCGCTGACAGAAATTTAAGCAAAGCGCCTAAAAAGAAAAAAGGCATTTGGTGAGTAGGCTTACTTTTGTCCTTATTCTAGAAGTATATGATTAAAGTGCGGAGGATTTGATAGTAACTTTGCAGGAGAAGAACTTCACTTCCCATAATGCACCAAAATGTAACGTCAGACCTCATCGGCAAAACTACCTGAGCACATGGTGCAAAGTGTTGTGATGTGTTGATGGGCAAGTGTGGGAAATATTGATAATTATAGAGTTTAAAATGTAGGATTGTGATTACATGGTTCACAGACATGGTTCACAGACATGGTTCACAGACACCGCCATTCATTTTTTTATGTTGTATTTGAATATTCTGAATATTTGACGATTTTGAAAAGTGTTGTAATTTCCTAATTATTCTAATTGTTCCTGAACGCCTCATGTATCGTTAACGTGTGTTTGCCTTGAACGTGAAGAAAAAGTCGGTTACACCGTGATGGCGCAGAGCTGATGTGAGAGACTCGAACAAATGTTGGCTTGAAAATACAAACTTTTGCTGCAGTCCTACTCTAGTCCTCTTCTGTGCCTAAACCAGCTGACACACAAGGAACAGACGTATGGATGAGACGGACAAACGCAATGGAAAAGAGACATTTTTCTCCTAAATGGGATGGACAGATCACCAACGGAAACTGCTAGCTAACCGAAAATGTCCACTGAACACAACTGGATGGGATTCGTCGGACCAGACCATTTTGTTTGGAATGAAGTTGTGTGGGTGACCGCAGCAGGAGGCAGACAACCGTCCAGAGTAAGTGAAATCACTTCAGTAGGCTTAGCTTTGGCTTTTCATGACTAAATACTGTTAATGCTGTCGTACTTCGGTCCTCCACATCCAAATTATTTAGGTCCAAAGAAGTTTTGGAACGCTGTACAACAGTAGAAAAGGGCCATCAAGAAGTTGTGTTTATTCTCTCTTTAAATTCTTCCAACAGAACACAGTTGTGTTGTGTGTATATGATTAATTGTTGAACTGAATCCTCTCCCTCTCATGCTAACATCTATCTGTGTGTTTGGTCACTGATGTTAGGGCTTTTGTTTGCACACTTTCAAACATATCACACAGTTGTAGCCTATTTGGAGAAAACAGTGGTTTACTTAATGTTTACCGCTGTGTCATTGGTGTTTTTCCCTCTTCTTCTTTCTTTTTTGTCTTTTTGCAAACCCTGAAGGGTAGGACCGCTTCATCATTGCTGTTCTTTTAAAATGGCCGCCGCTGTGCTCAGTGTGGACAGACCGTTAGTTCCACTGACAGCAAGTGGGGGGTGTGATGGGGGGTGCGCGAGGGCGAAGGTCACTTCTACATGACCCTCATAGTGTTTGTCATTGCATAGGAGGAATCCCTCTAGTTTAGGGGGCCCCAGTCACAAAACAGTACAGGAGAGGGTTAGCGCTGCCTCACTGTGCTGGTTTGTTTACAATGGATGGTTTTTAATTAGTTGTACAGATAAATGGCCATGTGGCCATCGGGGGCCCTCATCAGCGAGGGGGCCCTAGGCAGCTGCCTACCCTGCCTATGTCATCCCGACGGCTCTGCTGACATCCAGCTAGTTACAGCAGTGTTTCTCAAACTGTGGGGTGGGCCCCCCAGGGGAGGCGCGAAGACTTGCCAGGGGGGGCATGGGATCACTCCTGGGTGTTTTTTTTTTTTCTTCAGGTTAGCACATGTAGCAGGTGGAACTAATGTTTTAGTGTTGGAGCACCCTGGACTCATTTTAGGGATGCACAACAAACAAATCTAGTACCATGGTGATCTGTGACTAGACAAGACAGAGAGTTTAGGTTTGGACAATGGACAAGGATTTTACTGCAATGTTCCTGTTTTTGCGTAGTTTATACAGTTTGCACTTTAATGTTCTGAGATGTGCAATGTAAATGGGCTCATTGCAGCCACTGATATTGTTAAAATCTTTGTTACCAAAAATTAGTTTGTTGTTCTAAAAAAAGTGACTTTATTGTCATAATTGTAAGATAATTGCACATTTCCTATTTTTATTTGGAAAAGTATTACCTCAGGGAGCAGTCTGGTTGAGTTTATTTGTATTATTCAAGCAAAAATCTAAGTTATTTTTTAATTTGTACAACAAATTATTCAAGGAAAGCAAAAAGCATTTTTACAATATTGATGTTTCTTTCAATAAAAGTTGTAATTGCACCACTGTTACAATGTTGTTGGGGCTGAGGGGGGCCTGGAGATTTTTCATCCTCCAAAGGGGGGCCCAACAGAAAAAGATTGAGAACCACTGGTTTACAGTAACTGTTCCAGTCACATAGGCCTATCTACACTTTAGAGTCCGATCAAACGGTAACACATGGACACATTTAGTGTTCAACAGTCTCTGTCATGTAAGCAGAGTAACTTACATGGATGCATTATACACATTTGAGTAGGTTTTTATATGCACTTTAACATTATGTATAACATGTAATTTTATTTATCTCTACAGAGCCATGTTGTATATGCATAAAGATATCTAGTGACAGCAAGGGGTTTGGGAGGGTTAAGTGGGATTTGTTTGATTTTCTATCTTTTTTTTTATGTGTGTGAATACCTGTGTGTATTATCATTGTTGAGTATTTTGAAAATTCAATAAACAAATCCAAATACAAACATTATGTATAACAAAATTTGGGGAGATAAAATTTTTAGATGAAAAATATCAAATTACTGCTCGGTAACACGTGGACTTGAAACGGACATCAATTTTTTAAGCTTTATGCAAACATTCAAAACATGCAGTTCTTGACAGAAATTGATATGAAGTAGGACAAAACCTTTTAGATATTATATCCAACTATGCTGAAAATACATTTTGGAGTAAAATATTGAAAAGTCTCTGTTTTATTGACATGAGAATGTGGTAACATGTGGACAGGTTGCCATAGTAACACAAGGACAACTCTTTACCGTTGTATGCATCACCCAAAATGTTGACTTATTTTTTAAAACAACAAACCAGATATAATCACAATGCTTTATTTAATGTATTTACACTGAACAAAAATATAAATGCCCCACTTTTGTTTTTGCTCCCATTTTTCATGAGCTGAACTCAAAGATCTAAAACTTTTTCTGTGTACACACAAGGTTTATTTCTCTCAAATATTGTTCACAAATCTGTCTAAATTTGTGTTAGTGAACACTTCTTCTTTGCTGAGATAATCCATCCACCTCACAGGTGTGGCATATCAAGATGCTGATTAGACAGCATGATTTTTGCACAGGTGTGCCTTAGGCTGGCCACAATAAAAGGCCACTCCAAAATGTGCAGTTTTATCACACAGCACAATACCACAGATGCCACAAGTTTTGAGGGAATATGCAATTGGCATGCTGACTTCAGGAATCTCCACCAGAGCTTTTGCCTGTGAATTGGATGTTCATTTGTCTACCATAAACCATCTCCAAAGGTGTTTCAGAGAATTCATGAAGAAGACTGTGTGAGGAAAATGGTGGTCACACCAAATACTGACTGGTTTTCTGCTCCCCCTGGACCACCCAATACAGTAAAAGTGCACATTTTAGAGTGGCCTTTTATTGTGGCCAGCCTAAGTCACACCTGTGCAATAATCCTGCTGTCTAATCAGCATCTTGATCTGCCACACCTGTGAGGTGGATGGATTATCTCAGCAAAGGACAAAGGAGAAATGCTCACTAACACAGATTTAGACAAATTTATGAACAATATTTGAGAGAAATAGGCCTTTTGTGTACATAGAAAAAGTTTTAGATCTTTGAGTTCAGCTCATGAAAAATGGGAGCAAAAACAAAAGTGGGGCATTTATATTTTTGTTCAGTGTAATACCAACACAGTGTTGTTTACAACTTGTGTCGGTCCATACTGATATTGGTAAACTACAAATAAAGAGTCATTTCTCAGTAACAATTCACAGATAGTCTTTTAAATGTGACCAGTGTATGAATTCACAAATTTCATCATTCAGAATTTTAATTTTTTGAAGTATTAGACAGTCTTTTGCATGTCTTTTTGTTAATTTAATGCAGCCTATCAGAAGGTTCGGAACTTCTCCTGTACTGTTTTGAAGTCTGCAGCGGTAAGGTTCAGGAGTTTTTTCTACAAGTGGTATTTTAAAAAGGATAACAGGTCCGTAAAAAAAAAATCTTTAGCTAAAAAATGAGCCCACTTGATAAACGATGTGCGCAAATGTACTTTTTCATGTTGATGTTCACGTTGGCTTGATTGGACCCTTTAGCAAAAATGGGGAACACAATGAAGAACTAAATAAACTGACTGATATTGGGTTGTTAGAATATTAGATTGATTCCCAAACAGTAAATATATTTGCCAATGAGGTTATGAGATCACATGTCTGTCTTTCTGTCTGAACTGTTGAAGCTTGATACAAGGGTAAATTTTGGAGCAAATCCATAAAATAGGTACCAAGGGTGGTTTTTTGAATGGAACTAAGGCCTTTGTCAATATGATAATAATCAGTGGCACACTCTGAAAAATATACTCTAGTTCAATAACTTTGCTGTTTACTAATACTGTGGAATGAGACCAAGAGTGGACTGTTGGTCTTGGAGGACATCTGTGCTTTTCTTATGATGTGTCATGTATTTGTAAAGTAATAAGAATAAGCAACCATGCTAGCTATTCTGTGAGGCTATCCATGAGCAAAGAATTGTACTTTAAAGGGTCAATGTGTAATATTCACCCTCACATACGGTGTTAAAAACAGACTCTCATAAAGAAACTGTGTTTAGTTTATCTGTCCTGGTTTTATTATTTAAGCGACATTAACTCTGATCCACTCTCATATACAGTATAGTAGGGGATGCACGTGTACTGGAATATTGGACGTAACCCGTTAGAAAACAGTAAAAGAAGTGGGCATAACGTAACAGGCATGCAACCATTCGTATTTTCAGGTCATTCTACAATAGTGAAACTAATACATGAATATTAATTTAGACTTCTGCAATTAGAAACCCGTAAATATAACACTGGGTTACAAAAAAATGTTTTTTGCAAGTTGTCTAGGTTTTTTCAAAACCTTGCCAAACAAACAAACACGCACGGGAGGCAGATCTGTCTTGGCGGAGGTCTGCGCTCTCCAAATGCTTTTCATGTTGAATGTATTGGACTCACAAATCCAAGAGCCGCTCAGGTAAATACAAATGCTATATTTGATCCAAATTGACCAATCTGAGTTCATAAGAGTTCGTCGATATGTTTAGGTATTTTTGCACTATTTTACTGACATTTTAAAAGCTGAAAATAATTTATTATGTGGAAGAGTAATTAATGCTCTACAGGCAAATGTCTACTATTACAGGCCTTAGGTATTTAACATTTAACAGACAGGTCATCTGTTGATTCCAGAGTCTCTGCTTTTCACATTTCGTACTTTTCCCCTGAACACACCACGTCCTCTCCCTCTACTCCCCCCCACTACAACACCTCTCCCTCTCGCTCTCCCTCTCTGTGCCACTGTGCCAGTCACCCTGCTCTAGGGCTCTGGAGATATTTCAAACGTATCTGGGAAATCAATCTTACAGCAAACTGAAGGAAAACATCGAATGTCATTGAGCAATAAGTATGAAGCCTGTCAGAGGTGGAGCTGAGAGCTGGGCCTGCGGCGAGTTAGGCCAGCCAGTGGCCCAGTGAGAGGCCTCGTCAGCTGGGCCCCCTGCCCCTCCACAAACACACACACCCTCTATCTACGCGACAGGAAATTAGAGCACACTTCATACCGTTAGAAAGCATTTTAGTCACACTACCTCTGTTTACTTTCTCTTACATGTACTGCCCTAAAATTCATGTCTCATA
This sequence comes from Sphaeramia orbicularis, assembly GCF_902148855.1. NCBI lineage: Eukaryota > Metazoa > Chordata > Actinopteri > Kurtiformes > Apogonidae > Sphaeramia > Sphaeramia orbicularis. Next base: position 44,745,173 of record NC_043959.1, read on the forward strand.
TTTTACAGGAGTGCGATGGATTTTTCTGCTTTTTTGCAGTAACCACACCACAATAAAACAAGGTCATGGTATTTATTATAAGAGTACATACTACACTCTTGTCCATAAAGTTGGAAAAAATTTATTTTCAAGCACATTCCTCTTTTTATTCTTATTTCTACACATCAAATGCAATGATTACATACTGAGCCCTAGTTACATTTCAACTGTTATGAATAAATCATTGTCACAATCATTTCATGAAAAGAGGTAAAAAATATTTTATTCCAACTTTGTGAGCAACACTGTAAATATTTGTCTCTGCAATGTTTAACAACCCTATTACTCATGTTAAAGCCTTTATATCTTCTAATAATACATGTTCATAGAAATTATACTCCCCATATTCAACATTCAAGTATTAGGGTCTGGATTTTGTGTTTTTAACTTGCAAGTTTTATTCTTTCATGTTCCCTAAACCTCTAAAGAACCTCTAAAAATAAATCACACTATTAGAATCATTTCACGAGAAGACCTAAAGAATATTTTATTTCAGCTTTATAGGCAACATCATATAGTACTGGGCACCAGGACATGATGTTGAACATGTGTAGAAGCACTTGTACAATACTGATTTGAATTTAATTGTTTTTAAAAGCTGTGTGTTAAACAAAAATATTATAATGTCTAAAAACAACCAAAACTATGCTACTGTGTACTCATTTATTAAACTTTTCCAACAATGTTCATATTTAGACACATTTTATCCGGTGTAACAAGTAGTTTCTTTTAGTTACCTAATACTGGCATCATACCCCCTACTCTAATATTAATGTTTTAAAGACTAAATATAATGTGAATACAATTTTTACATGTTACCTGGTCTGTTAACGTGTCAGTTGGCAGTAATGGTGAAATCAACTTCAATGACCCTCAACCACTTATTCTTTTGACAGACCACTAGCAGCAGAAATTATACACTATGCATTTAACTCATAAATACCCAGTGCTATTTTTGAGGCAGTTCCCGAATGATTTTTTTCTCTGTTTTTAAGTTTCTTAAGAGATTTATCACCAGTTATTCAAATATTATGCTCAGTATTTTGCATTCTTAAGTGAAAATCTGGTATTTTCCTGTATTTAATTTGCTGATCATGATTGATGTCCGTAGAAGCTTAAATGAAAGTTGAATATTATATCAAAAACAGAGAAAATGGATGAAAAAGTGACTTTTTCAGTAAAATATTTCATTAACGGAATATAAACTAAATGTCTCCATCCACTGTCATTGATCCAACTCCATGGGTCTTACTGGTGAATCAATGTTGTAGAAGATGATGGTGTTTCCACGGTAACTACAGAGCTTCTGAACGTCCAAATGGGTCATATCTGATGACCATGAAAAGATGATAAACTGCACTTTACACCTATTATTTACAGATATTGATAGGATTAGTGGATCAACATTTATTTAACTTTTATATCAGTAAATGATTTTGGTCATCGGTGGATGTTTGGGTCTTTATGGGTTAATGATAATACATGTAGATTGTCCGATCTATCCTGTTTACATGTATGTTGTCCAGTGGGAAAAAACATTATTATTGAAGTTATGAATAAAGTGTTATTTATTCTAAACAAGAGGCTTAACCCAAAGTAGACAATGTTTACACCGTATCCAGATTTTGACGTCTTGCAGCACATGATTCAGAGTTGCACTTTAGAACTAGCAACGAGACACAGGCAGTCACAAAAAGCGAGAAACGGGAAATATGAAGGAGGAAGATGGATTTCAGGGGGCAGGAGGGGAGAAGGGCGGGAGAAAAGAGAGACTGAGCCCAGACAGACAAGTGAAGGGAAGCAGAAGTTGATGAAACAAGATGTCACCATCGATGGGTCATTACACCCAAGTAAGCATGGGACACTAGCTGGGCCTGTACTGACCCCCTCTCTTTCTCTCTCTTTTTGTCTGCGTCCAAACAGAGGAACTACAAAATGTGCTTGTCTTGGTTTCTCAGTATTACTTCATGGGTTACGCAGTGATAATCATCACGGTACAACAAATCACTGCAGTTCAGTGTTGCCGTGTTTCTAATTGGCCCTCTTATATCCATATTCACATGTTTACATCTCAAGGGTCAATCGAATTAGGTCGTATAATGAGCCTGGGTGCCGAATATCCAACGCAGCTGAGCACATTGGGGCATAAATTCACCACAAATCAGGTGAATCCAGTTAAGAGTGTTTACACTTTAAAGCACATGCATTGAGTGTTTGTCTCCCAGTCCCTTGTTGCACCCATCCTGTTGCTCATTATCATGACGCCAAGCCCGAATGAAGATCAGCGCAGCTATGATGCCACTTCAACGGGTCCAAGATACGGGACCAAAAAGCGACACTAATCTACAAATCCCTAGTGTGAGAGTTTAATAGTAAAGCTCAGCCATTATTTAGTTTAAAGCTTATTCATTATTTGTTGAATTTGCACACAATGCCCATATCACACAGCCACTGACCACATCTGAGAGATAAACCAATTAGGACTTGAGCATGGAGGAAGTGAGATGTTAATGTAAGACCTTCGCTATTATTCCAGATCTAAGTACGGGAATTGTGATCAGCCAGTGATTTAAGGCTTGTTTCTGTTGACACATGCAAGCTTGGATAAGCGCCGTGATGTGAATGTGACGGAGTGGGATCAGGATTTGACGGTCCTTAGGCTGTTCAGTGGCAGGGAATGGAGAGGTCATCGTTTTAAGTAACAGCGCTAGAACAGATAGAGCCACTCAACTGTGAAATGTAAGGCTTTTTGTGTGGTCATTGTCCTGCATCAGTTAATATGCTATTGTCACTCGATACAGGACCTTTATTTATGTATTTCAGTATTAACACTTGCATATTAACACTACTTCTATACATTTATGCATTCCTATGTGTAAAAATAAAGTGTGTGAGTGTGATTTCTATCTACATATAACCCCCCCCAGCATTATCTTGATACAAAACATAAAACTACAAGTGCGTGTAAGCAAATTTCCCAATAAATCAAATAAAAAATTCCAAACTAATGTAGTCAGTGTCAGATAAAACTTCAGGTTTTTTACACACGAGATGGGGAGCAGCCCACAGGGACCCACATCAGCTTTCATGTGTGTGCATTTAGACTAGTGACTGGAACTAAAACCTGGTCTACGAACCAACACGCTTTGGCTCCACTGGGACACACATACGCGACAATAACAACCAAATTAACCATGCACACGCAGGCGTCAGCGTGTTGCGCCGATGTTGGTGAGCCATGGGCACAGGCACAGGCCCCAGGTCCACTCTGGTCCAATGATTCGAACGAGTACAACAAGGCAATATGCAGCCATGGACCCTGTACTGTGAAATTAGACTATAGTGTGAAAGTGGAAAAACCAAATAAGCATGAGGTTGAAACACAGTATCAAGCTCTCTCGCCTGTCTCATTCGTGTGTCTCAACACTGTCAAACTCGATAAAGAAGAAAATTGTCTACGGTCAGAAGAATCTTGGCTTTTCTTTCGTGACTAATGTGCTGTATTGTTGAAAAAGTGTCTCCTTTATTCTAACTTGAATCATTAGGCCATGCACATCCAACAAGTCAAACTCAGTGGAGATAAATAGAATATTTGGAAAATCGGAAAAAAAATAACTTTTAACTTTTAAACGCATAAAAAAGTCAAACTAATGAAACAATTATAATAACTCTCTGCAGTGCTGATGCTGTGTTGGTATGTTTCGCCTTATGTAAGTATGGCTCTTTACATTAATGCCATCTATAAACTGCAGCTGTGGATTGGCTCACTATATTCTCTCTGTTTTTATGTTCATCTGCAGTCCTCCTTTGACCCTCTCACAGGCTGCTGCTGTCATGCTGGCAGCTCTAATAGCATCGAATCCACAGAGACCTTACCAACACGGCTTGATCCACCACACACACACACACACACACACACACACACACACACACACACACCACACACACACACACACACACACACAAACATGCACACACACAGCCCTCTGTGAACCTTAGTCCATAACATTTCTATAGCTTTGATAGCTGATTTCTCTCTCTATTTCCTGTTGCTTACACAAAAAAGTCATGAATATATTGAGATCGAGATCGACAACGTGCTCCTTCAACAACATACACATGTCACAGAGGTCATAGGTACATTGTAGAATTAGTTCACACCAGAGACACTTGCATATTTGCTTGACACAAAGTGAATAACACACCCCCCTCTTATCTCCCACACTCTCCTGTTACCTTATCCTGTAGGGCCGTAGTTGTCCTGATTGCATCTGAGGGCAGAAGCAGCAGTGTTGGGATCCACAACCACACACACAGATCATGTAAAGCAGTAGTCGGTATAGGCAACATGGGCTGGCAGGGAGCTGGTCTACAGCATTCTCACTCCACCAGGCCTAGTTATACTCTGCCTGTTTGAGGTACACTGATTATTGATATTACACACACACTACCTTCACTGCAGGGTATGTGTAAACTCACCATGCAGAAGCAGGTCGCTGCATTAAACACAAGCATATGCTAGCAAGGAGTCTTACTATGATCTTGCACACAGCACTCCAATAGACTGGGCTTCTGCACGCTACACTAGCCCATATTCCACTGCATTACATTGGGCAGAGCAGGCTAATGCTAGCTGATGCACTGCCACGTGTAACAAGTGCAAGGCCTTGCTAGCAGGATGCTAGGCTAGGCTAAAGCAAATCAAGGCCTCCTGCAGTCATTGGTGTGAGAGCCCATTTTCACAGTTCACACCCGACCTGCTAATGGCTGATCATTCATTCACGCTCTCTGTTGATTGTGCAGGCAGGGGGTTGGCCAATCGTACAGTTCGCTAATGTACCGTACATAGTGAGGATAATCGGTGAGAGCAATAAGCATGCTAATGTTCTGTTGGCATGAAAACTGAGGTCTGGTAATCTGGGAATTCTTTAGCGCAGGATCATCGACAAGAGTTGAGTTTGGGAGTGAGTTGCAGATTCTCATTGTAATGGACATCTGCTCAGGGCTTGAATTCAATAAATCAGGCAATGAACGATGCAAAAAGTTTGCTAAGAGGACCCATACCTGATCATTTTAATTGCAATTTTGAGTTTTGTTGAAATAGGCCTTACTCCACATCTGAAGTTTTCACCAGTTGATTCTGCATACACAGTTTTACTCATTTTTAGGGTAAATGGGGTAACTTATATCCTCTGTGTATTTATCAGTGGGTTTTTATCCTGATGAGTTGCATGCTGGCTGATGGAAGATTTATCAGTAGAGCACCATGTTGTAGATTTTCATCCTAAATACTAGGGCAGGTAATTCATTTAAGTCCACTCCAGAACAATTGTCTTAGCCCAATCAGCCTGCCCGCGGGTCAAAAAAATTATATTAATATTCATCTACTATAAAAATATAAGGCTGGGTTACAAAAAAATGTTTTTTGCAAGTTGTCTAGGTTTTTTTCAACTGAACTAGGACCATTTTGCGCCGCTAAATCCAAAAATGACATCTGTTTTTCTGAATCAGGTCAGGTTTTTTTGCTAATTTGATTTTGAAAAATTTGATCTTCTCACAAAATATAATAATTAATACCAAAATAAGATTGGTAAGCACACTTTATGACACTTGTGACTTGATTCCTGTTAGGTACAATGGTGTATTCACCGCAGATGTAGCAGAATATGTCAGGCTTAGTTTTGCAAGATCTTCTAGTCGAAGCCATTTCATTCACCTGTAATATTAAAAAAAACAATCATAAATTGGCAAAAGTAAAATCTTCAGAACTCATTTATTGCAAGAAATATGAAAGAATTTTGTATCATATGATGTGAAAATGCCCATAAATGTAAGCAAAAATGTTAAAAAGCCAATATGTAGCATAGTTCAGAAAGTTGACCTGATTGAGCAAATTTAATGTGATTTTGGATTCAGCACACCAAAATTATCCTAAATCAGCTCAAAAAACTTAAACATAAATTTGTTGTTGACCAGTGTAATAAATCAGGGCAATGGATGTTTTTTTATACTTTAGCTCAAAGTTTAGACTCTAATGTTAATAAAAGTACATTAAAAGTGTATTTTAGTGCAAAGTTTAATGTTCGAACATGATTTTTAATCTTTGTGGGGTGAAATATATGCTCTTAAAAATCTCCGACACGAACAGTTAATTTATGCATATCATCGTCAATCCAGTCGGGGAAAAAAACAGGTGAGGATAAAAAATTCTAATTTCTCTTTTAGTTTGTTACAGTTTACTCAGGCATAGTAATAGATACAATATTTTAGACAATGGGAATAGATTCTGTGAGGTCTCTAAATGTCCATAGACACCAAGAACATCCATATGAACCTTATTATTGTGGAGTAATTCTTCATGTACTTTGGGTATGTCTTTTTAGGTGTTTTTCCTCTGAAAATATGGTCAGGGTTAAACAGGTTAAAGTGAGTCTCAGTTAGGTACCTAAACCCACACACGTTTGACATTAAAGTTTACAGGGGGTTCATCAGATGGGCTGTTGTAATAGTAGCTACAAGGAGGAATTGACTATAGTTAGCCTACCTTATGTCTGGGGCTTACTTTTGTGCACTATATGCCAAAAATACCGCAATGTTAACTGATATATCCTGCTTACAGAAATGGCATGGAACAAGCTCAAATTTAAGTTTTGGCAGGTACTTAGTGGAAGTGACAAATATCTCTACAGTCTATAATGTGTTCTGAGTGATCTGAGAAGACCATCATCTATTTAAATCATAATGGATACGACTGCAAACTCCCAGGTCAGTTACATGGAACCTGCTTAGAATTATCTTTAAAGACATTATCTAACAAACACACATCGAGGTACAATATTGATAAAACTGAACCTAGTCTGCAAAATTGCTGCTAAACAATATTTCTTTATCTGTGCTCTACTATAATCTTTTCATTAGGGCCAATTTAACCCTTTCATGCATAAGTCACTACAGTGGACAGTTCTTCTCCAGCTGTTCTCTTGTATATTAATGGGTTTTGTTGTTTTAGTTCCATATCAGCCAACACAGTGGACACTTACGCATCATCCCATACACTGACATTCATACCATTACTGTAACTGTGCAGTTCTTGATAAACCTGATCTGCAGTAACATGTTTGAATGTAAATCAATTATTTGTTAGACAGAAAGGTTTTTTTTTTTTTTTTTGCATATTATCTCCATGAAGTGAGTACTTACTAGCATTAGAATATGTTAAAATGTGAGAAGACATCAGATTAGTAGCATTACAAATGTTTTTATTTCATTGTTTTCATATCACTTTCTGATATTGACACGTTTGACACTCATCTGACACGTTTCTTTACTTCAAAAATTAAATGCATATATATTTTTGTAACTCCATAGAAGAAAAAAGACTCGATCACATTGTTTTTTTCATGGCTAAGGAGGAATAAAAACACTCAAAAAATAAATCTTGATTCAAGTTCTCACAATTCATGCATGAAAGGGTTAAGGCTAATCTTTCAACTCACTTCTAAAAAGTACAACCTCTCAACATTTACACTGGAAATACTTACAATCATGTCAACCACAGCAGGTGATTTGATTAACAATTGCAAGATCATATTATGCAAAATGATATGGGATTTAGGGGAACGTAATCACAGAACTGGAATGTAATGTTAGTATACATAATAGGCTAACCTGGTTGCATTTTTGTTTTGAAGGAATGGGCAGTTTATACACTTGATTCATATAGATCATGGTTGTTCTCCTTCTTTATAAGACAGCCAAGAATGGAGAAAACAAACTCTGGTTGTAACAGGGGACTTGTACATTTTTAGGCCACAGAAGGTAAGGGTAAAGTGAACAGCTGCAACCTACAGCTTCACTTCTAGATTCCACTAAATATTACACATTGAACCATTAAGTGACCGTTTTCTCATCATTGATCAGATGTAAGCTGCTTTAACAAATCTGTCAATTATTTTTATTTCAGTGCAAAAAACATTTTTACGAAACATACTGTTATAGTGCCATAAGCAATTTAATTTGAAGTTAGTAAACTTGTATTGTATCTCATTTATGGATGTTAGCCAACTTAATTATGTTAATTACTGAACAGAGGGACAGAAAAAATGTCTGAAGAAGGAAGCCAGAACCAAAACAAATAAAACCCTTTATGTATTGAATCATCAGGCCTCAGGGTGTTTAAACACATCTGAATTGTTATAATTCTATTAGTGTTTACAGAGACATACTGAACACATTCACCACAGTCTCTTTGCCTTTATCGTATTTGGCAATTCTAATTTACATTAGGCTTGTAACAGTTTAGCAGCTTCTGTGTCAGTAAAAGCTATCAGGCGTACTGATGTGAAGCATGTTGCATCTGCCTCCCTCACAGGTTTTTCACAGTGCATTAGGAGAACCTTGTAGAATCAGTCTTTGAGATCACACTGCATTTTCTGTGCGACTTCACATCCTTACCCTGTGGATGAACTAGGCTCTGCTACCCTGTCCATCTCGATATTCCAGCTCGTCCCAGAAAGTCCTGTTCTGCCAAACATGACAAACTTCCTCAAGTAGATTTGATTATATCACAGGAGGGAGCGTGCGACCGCAGACTCAGACTTAAATGTTCTCCAGGCTAAAAAGACAGTGATAGAGTTAGTGCCAAGGAAGCATAATTAATGTTCTTAATTGGGCCTCTCCTTACAGTGGCCACTGATAGTCCACTCATAGCCAACCATGGCTCCGGGGCCACTGCCATGCGCTGTTAATGACGTGTGGCCTGTGCTTGTCTGATCTCATACAGTTGTTGGCCTTTTCTAACAAGAATCTGTCTCAGACAACACTCACATATACACTGTGGTCAAGGACCACCCAAACTGCTCTTCCATAAAGTGTTCCATTTGCTCCTCTTTTTACTTTGAGAAGACCCAAACATTTGTTCATGATCTCTCTGATATAATTAGACGGTCTTCTCTTACTTCTCATGCTGATGATGAACTGAGTCACAAGTGTCCTCTGCTTGGTATTTCGTCCAGAGATGGATTATTAACCATATGAATCTGTTCTATCTCTTCTTCTAACCCACGGCTTGGTGACATGGGAAGGTCAATGAGGTGTAAATCCGTTGCTCTTACAGACTCAGGTCACAGTTAAGTCAGGTGTGATACACAAGCTTGTTTGACAACAAGGCACAGTGTGTTACATATGCTTAGAGCTAATCCCTGCGAAGATGTGTTTATGTTTATAGAAATTGGCATAGTTGTTAAAATCATTCTGCGTAACTTCATGTTACATCCAGATGACAACCTCTGTTGCCATACTTGCTGTCTGTAACCCATGTTTCATGTCTTTATCTATACAGTCAACACTGTTAATAATGATGATGAAGTCAGTATACTGTAAATTTATGAAAATGTCAACCTTTCTGGCAGAATCAAACCAGCAGGGGTCAGTAGTGCACTACTATCAGCAGCTGAACGCAACCTCTCACAAACAGCTGTAAGCCTACCGAGCTTTTACATAATGACTTAAAATATGTAAGCCATTCTGCTCATCTTATTGTATTGTACTTATTATATATATAGTGGATAGTGAAACTAGATATCCAGAATAATCAAGTTACATTAGAGAAAAATTTCAAGTAAAAATCATTATTAGCATACTTGCAATATCCTATTAAAAAAGTGAAAGGTCACAAACTGAGCTCTTATTTTTAAATCATAATGAACTTAAGTGCAAATGGGAGGCAAAGACATCACTGATGCACAAAGACGAAGACCGACAGTACCTTGTAATTGTTAGATTTAATCAGCATTTATAATTTTCCCCTCAGTGAATACAAATATCCCACAACAATCTGCCCTAAATTTAAATTCACTTTATTCTGAAGCATAATTAGATACTATTAGAGTTCATATCTAAATTCTTGCTGTCTCTGCATAGGCCAGTTTGCGCATTGAGAGACAATTAAAACAGGATAAACAGAATAAATAAAGCATGGTAGGATGCAGTTACGCTCAAGCAAATTATTTCATATATTAGTAAGTAAAAGAAATACAAAGAATACAGCAGCACACAAATCAATTTGCTGATATGCCATGTTCTTTGGCTTCCATGGTGGCATCGCTGTGTCCAACACGAGGAGAGACTGACACACTTTCTCTGTGTTTTCACCCTGAGGCAGAGAGCTAATTAAGGAAGGACTCTGGTTTTATTTACTGTCAGCTTCTGGCCCCTGGGTCTGTGTGTGCATGTGTGTGGGCAGGACTGATTTTGCCCTATCTGAGACTGTTCTCAGTCACACCAGTTTAGTTGGCTTTGCCATTTTACCCACATTCACCCAGCGGCATTGAGAGAGTGGTAATGCTGACCATTATCCATTAACTAAAGGTTTTCTTAAGGGTATCTCCACTGCAATGCAGAGAGGTGCTGGGCATAGCATCCAGCGCTGTGGGGAGAAATATCATTACTTTACCTCTGACGTGAACCAGATATTAAGAACGTTATATTAAAGCTATGTTCTTGAGAATTATCATATGCAAAAGGTGAAGATCAGTTCAACCTTTTTAATGATGATACATGGAATATAGGTCCTTTTGTGTTATAGTGCTTTTTAGTTTTATCTGTTATGAGATCATTTTCACTGACTTTAAGACATTTATTTGGATTAGTGTCCTTATCAAACTCATCATCGGACATCTTGAAGTACTATATGTACATCCAATGCACTTGCTATTGTCACACGTCCCCACAATTTTAACACGTTATATGTAACAAACATCTTCTACAATACAACAGTGACTAAAGAACAGCACCTGTAAGAATAAAAACAACATTCAAAACAATAATGATTCTAAAAAATAATGACTTCATCAAACATGAAAGTATCGTGATGATGATATTGATGATACTGAATATGTTATTATCAAAACAAGTCTGACATTTTTCTTGCATCACACTGACTCTGTTTGCAACAGTGCAAAAAAAGATAATATGCAAACAAGCAAAAAAAAAAAAAAAAGATAGATACATGCATTTAACATTACACAGAAGATTATATTCATGGTCCTTCATCATATATTTGATCCTGGGCTCAATATTCAAGGAGTGTGTAGTTCAAGGTTCAAAGTTCAAGGTTCAAGGTTTTCTTTATTTGTCTCCATGACGAGAAATCTGGTTTTCAGGAACCAGCAGCGTCCATAAATACGCCACACAGTACAACGATACAACACAATACCGCATTATCTAACTCACAGATACATAAAGCACTGAGAATCAACCACTCAATGCACAGACATCATGCAGCTAATGTAGTTCATTACAGTGCATCACAGTGTCTCAATCTATCATTAACCACTTCCATTAATCAATTTCATTGACTGAGGAACAAATGAATGTTTATACCTGTTATGCCTACACAGGGGTATCCTGTATCTCCTACCTGATTGCATTAATTCATACTCAGTACATGGGAGGGATCTGCTAAAATCTTACGAGCCTGTCTTATGGTTGTTTATTCCAATGTGGCTTGCGAGGAGTGACTGGTGGTGACATACTCATTCTTCTACTTATTACTCATCATACTTACATATTTATATGTGAACAAAACATAATGTTCAACAACTACACTGTTGCCCATAAAGTTGGAATAATTTGGTTTTCGGACATCTTCCACTTTTTGTTCCTATACACATCAGTAATCACCTTTGACCTGGTGCAGTGATTCCATACATAAGTAAATATGTGTCTCTGCGAAGTTTAAGACCACTATTGCTCATGTTAAAGACTTTCTAGCTACTAATAATACAGGTTGCTGTTATATAAAAAAATTAAACTTCCTACATTCGACATATATTCAAATATTAGGATCTGCTATTTTTTGTTTGTAGCTTGCTAGCTTTATTCTTGCATATTCCCTGAACCTCTCTTATATATACCATGTATACCACTCTGAAAAATTACCCAGTGTCTGTGTTGACTGTGCATGGTCATTTGTAGTTAAGCTGACAGTGGACATCCTCCCAACATCCACTGATGTTGATCAAACAGAACCTGCAGTCTCCCACTGGCCCCAAGCTGATTCAAACCGTACCTCAGCAGGACACTCTTTACAGGGTTCCACTACAGTTCCATTTGTTGGTGACAGCACTGCTGCAGAGGTGATACACCACGGTGACAGGGCCAGCCCCCCTTCCACCCTTTCCACCACCATCCACTCACCCACTGATGGTGCCCCAGTGAGCCCTGTACCTCGCCCACATCAGTCAATAAACTGCAGGTGGCCACACACAACATCACTTGGAAATGTTGAGGGGAACGACAGGAGGGGACGGAAAGTAAGTGAGAGAAAGGAAGTGATAGATGGGGTGGAGGAGAGTGTTTCAGTGGTATCTGAAGAGCGAGTGCATAGAGGAGAGCTCCTATTATGTGCTGTTGTGTCTGACAGCGACGGTGCTGTAGCTGTTATGGGGAGTTTGATGACCTAAGTGACCCGGAAAGCAAGGAGTGGCCCACACAGCTGTGGTCACCGTGGTGATCTCACACAGTGTAATTAATGCACACAATCAGAGGTGTGCGCGTACGTGTGTGTGCGTGAACACGTGTGCAGGGGTTTGCCTGCTTATTACAACCAAACAGTGAGTTACAATCTGACAACAGAGAGCTCTGGGTAATTTCCCATCATGCCTCATCAGGAACAGCAGGGGGCCAAGAGCCTCGCCACATCAGCTCACACTCGGACCTGGGTAGAAAATTACCATCATTAAACAGCGATGTGTGAGAGAGAGAAAGAGGGAGCCAAAAAAAGAGAGCCTGTGATAGACAATGGGATAGTCAGAGACAGGCGGAAAGGAAGAAAGACGCATATGAAAGGAATCAGAGGAGAAAGACGGAGATTGACACAGTCCGGCTACAGTAAATACCAAAAATAATAATGCAGTATTGATCAAGTAAACTAGGATCTCTGAGAACCTATGCTTTTCAGAAGACAAATCTATAAAATAATTTCCTCCTGACAAAAAAGTACAGAACAGAGCTTTACCATGTTTTCTTGTCTTTCCCTTCTCTGTCTGTCTTTTCTCCCACTCATTAGCAAGTGGTTGTGATTGTATTGGATTGAAGAGTGACTGTATTGATCTGATTCGGCCCTCTGAGGACTAATGCAATCAGTGCCCTCTGCCTCTGTGGAGAAGCAGGTGGTGGAGGATGAGATAAGTAGAGAGACAGGTGGGAGGAGGCAGGAGTCGAGCTTTCGGGAACCCTCCAACATCACATGTATTTACAGGTAATACACTGCGTTGTGCTAGGTGAACGAACATGAAACAAAATATGCATCATATCAGGAAAACCCAGCATTTTTGTCATTTCACATCTAACTGAAGCGCACACAGAATGATAGATGAATTATCTGCAGCGAAACTCTATACCTGAATCTTAAGTCTGTTTAGTGTAAATATCTGACTGAAATCTGAGGAAAAACATCGGTAGTCAAGTGGATAAGGATCCCATTTTGATTTCTGCTCTCAGTCTTTCTCATTGCCCTGTCCTTGTTTCAAATCCCCTCTATGGACGTACTTTTCCAATACATACACAATATCACAGTATACCTACCACATATAAAAAATCATGCCTTCTGCTTTAGGATGTATCTGTAAAATTGCAACCACACTGTGCATTGCAACAGGCCCTGGCTGTGGGACACAATGTTTCCTGACAGTCTGTAGTCTCACAGCTCCCTGGCGGTTTTGACAGCTCTACTAGGCCCATGGCCCTTCTTAACTCCTTCTGTCTTTCTATCTTTTTCTCAGTTCGATGCTGAAAGTGTTTACCCTCCTATCCTCTGCCATTACCTTCAGTGTCCCTGCACATATGTCTGCACTTGCAGTTACCACCTTGACTCCCTTTTGCTTTTGCCTTTTCAGTCCCACAGAGCTCTTTTATTTGTTTTCTTCTGTCTCCTGATCTACCTAGTTTTCTTATGAAAATTGCAAAAAATAGCATCGCTTCATCGCTTGGCTGTTCACCTGGCTGCTCCGCTGGCAAGAGATAAGAGGACGGATGAGATTAAAAAAAAAAAACAAATGAGATGGAAAATAAACAGTGAGAAGAGAGAGAGACTGAAAAACCCAGGAGGACAGTTGGACATATGCAGAACAGAATTTATGTTTTGTTGAAGATCAGTCTTACTTTGCTCAGCACCCCCACCCCCTCACCCCCAACCCCATCTCTAATATACACAGTGTATCTTCCATAAAACCACACATACAGACACACATTTCCCTTGTAAAGGCCTACACAGATGCGCTCTTGGTGAGGAGGAGAGAGAGCCTTTGCATGGATGACCCAGTTGGGCTTGTGCCAGTTCTGGAAGAGCCTGGAGCCAAAGTGTAGACCTGGACGCACACACACATACACACACACACACCATCTGGTCCCGTGCCTTTTAATAACTGAAACAAGGCACAAGATGTAGGCAGCATGGTGCATAGTTTCCCATCAGCCTGGCAGCGAGAGAGCAGTAAGTAACAATAGCAACAATAGCCCTGAGAACAGTAAATACACAAAGCATTACAGGTGCAGGTGAAAACACAGAGCGCCGTGGATGAGGCCTTTGCAGAAGATTGGAAAATGTGTTGAAGGCGCATATAATGCTTTCTGACTTTCAACACAGGATGTTCAAAAAGACTTTCTTGTCATACCCAGCATAAATTCTTTCTCTTCCTTTGCTCTCTCCCTCTTTTCTTGCTTTCTGCCTTTCTCCCCTGCTGTGTACAGGAGTCAGTCTGACTTTTGATCCTGACATCTGCGTCTTGCAGGAATGTCTGTGTGCTCTCTCTGCCCTCTGATGTAGCTCCAGGAACTAATGGAATGTGAAAGAGACAGACGGGCTTCTCGTCTGAAAAACACTGCCCTCTCTCCATACACGTGTGTATATATGTGTGTGTGTGTGTCTGAGTGTGTGTGTGTATGTGTGTGTATGTGTGAGTTAAGAGGGCACTCTTGCTCCCACACATATCCACTGTCTGCTTCCATCCAGCTATTTCCATAGCATCTTCGAAATAAAATGAAATGAAATGAAAAGGGTTGAGATGGCGGGGGGGAGATGATAAACGAGTTGAACACCTCAATTTATGTTTTTGCACATGGCAATATAGTGCATGGTTTTAGATGGAGTAACCTTTGAGCTGTAGTGTACGGGTTAATCCCACAACTCTTTCACTTTTTTCGCTCCCTCTCTCCCTCATTCTGCAGGGAGAGTCTGAAGGTCTAAAAGGGTGTTTACAATTCGCTAATCTGACTTCAAACCAGCTTAACTCTGGGAGACATCAAAGGTGCGCGCGTGATGGCCCCACTGATCCCAGTAAGGGGGGGATGTATGATAGACTGGAAACATAGTGAGAAGGGGTGGGGGGAGAAAAAAGGCCTGGAAGGAACAAGAGGAAACTAGATATTTCTGAGATCTTGTGATGACTGTCTCACTTGGTCAAGAAAAAACACAACTTCTCAAGATTCAATGTAAAACGAATAAGCTCAAGAACTTCTCGATGCGTTGGTCATCCTCCCATAGGCTAAAGGGTTGTGATCCGAACATGTTAATGAATGAATTGACATATTTTTTATGAAGGTCTCTTATCTGAGAGTCCAAAATTTTTTGTGTCCCACTAAAGAATGCATTCATCTGACTATCATATTTATCAACATCATTAGCAATGGAACGGCAGTGAATATATTGGTTTCTGCTTTTCATAAACATATTCATTAAGAACTGATAGCTAGATTTTCTAATACAGTCGCAGGAAGTGGACAGAGAGGCCTTTGTCCTGCTGAGTCTAACTAATGATGAAGAGCTCATTTAAACAAGACTTGCATGAATATACAGACAGGAGGAAATGCAGGCAAGGTAAAATTAGCCAGTAATAAATGAACATTGTGAAAATACATCCAGCATTAATTGTCATCCAAAGGTCACGGTTCATTAAATTACCATTAAAGAGTTTGACAAAATATATTTGGTGCTCACTGAGGTATGCTGGCTTTGTGAAGTAAAATGTATAAATAACTGTAATAACTACAGCTGTGTTTCTAAGACCTATTAATATCAGATAGGAGAGGAGAAGCCTATTCTGCAAGGACATTATCAAGGGATTCGCGCTATTAACAGATGTATTTTTCCTCCTCTTTGAACACGTAGAAATAATGCAAATTATAATAAATTGCCATGTAATGAATAGTCAGGCCAAAAATGAGGACAGTATGATTTGATGGAGATGAACTGATCGCAGTCCTATTAGTTATTCAGTATGTGTGCTGAATACATCTCAATGCAAAGTTCTTTTGTGATTTCAAGTTTGTCCCACATTTCCATTGAGCTATCAGGGACAGACATGTGAGACAGCCCGGGGCAAACATCTGCTCACACATGTACACATATGTATAAACATGCACAGGCTGACATACATGCCCACACTGGACACTTAGAGGAAAGAAAGGAAAGGAAAAAAGAACACACACACACACACACACAAAAAATGAGAATACAGTAAGCGCATATTTGATTAAGTTCAAGAAAAGAAAAAAGAGGAAAGAGAGAGGGAATATGTGTGTGTGTGTGCGTGCGTGTGTGTGTGTGTGTGTGTTTGTGTGTGTTAGAGAGCGAGGCAGAGCAACATGAGACAGAGAAGCTTGGGTGGACAGACACTGATTCCCCCAGGTGCATGTTGGGTAAGTCTTCAATAATCTGGAGTGACAAGGAACAGAAGGAGCCGATTTCTCCTCATGTCATATCCTCTTTCTCTTCTCGCTTCCTGCTTCTTGTCAACAGGACTTTAAACTGGTGTTTGTTAAATTGGATGTCAGGGTCAAAAGAGGACTTTGTTACATCGAATGCTTGTCTGTTTGTGCGCATGTGTTTATGTGTATGCGTGTCTGTGTGTTCAGTGTTGTCATGTAAATGTGGTAACATATTGTTTTGTCGTTTTTTTTTTTTGTCCCTGAGTCAAAGAAATACTACTAAAATACCTTAATAAAGAAATCTAACACAAATCCTTTCATTGCATGGATTAATTGAGCTCAAAACCACAGAAGAAGAATCCCTGCTGCATTGGCCCTGGAGCCCCGGAGCCTCCGCTGTTCAGTGATGCCACTGTAGCAGGTCTACCCAGCCTTTCCAGGAAGCCTCAGATGAGTAGCAAGCCCCTGGACATCTCTGCTAATCACTCATCCCTAAACAAGCACTTTCTAAATGACCTCAGAGAGAAAGAATCAACAGATAGACAAACCACACAGCCAGACAAGGCCCCCAGGCCTCTAACCAATTTAAATCCCAATTAGATTTTCACATACTCTCGAGAGGTAAATGTGTGTCCGTGTTTGTTTGTGCATGCTCGTGTGTATGTTTGTGTGCGTCGACATGGACTGTCAAAAAAAAAAACAACAAAAAACCCTGCTTTTTGTATGAACAACAAAGGTCATTGCCTGTCGGAGTCGGTGTATGTTATTGTACCAACTAGTGTGTGTGATATTGTTTTGACTCTCATTGTTACAATTGTAGAAGCAGCTGACCTTTGACTGTAAAAAATATAGGCTCACATTATTGTCATTGTCAAAAGAGTTTCAGGTTTTTTATCATGATACTGTCAGTCAGAAACATCAAGAGAAAAAATTCAAATCCTAGGTTATTCACAGATACATATTTCTAAAAACCAAAGCACTTTTGTTGTCACCTAAAAGAGAATAACATGCAGAATAAGTGGCCAAGGTTTATTTGCTGTGATACACAACGTCAAGGAGGGTTGAATCACAGAATAAATATGAAAGAAAGAATCACATCACCTTCTCTTTTTCTTTGTGTCTGTGGTTCTTTTCTTTCAGATCCTAACATAGAAAACATTAGATTGCTTTCAAATTTCTTAAAACGTCACCTATTTGAGTTTGTAGCTGTAAAGGATGGAGATGAGCATTTCATGTGTAAAAATATTCATTTCAGTCACAAATCTTAAGTGCTAAATGTTATAGAATCAGATTTTTTCTGTCAAAGCCAAATGTTAACAAACGTACTTTAGATTCTGTTTTAATGATTGAAGCCCACACTGACAAAAAAAAAAAGTTCATGTTGTTTTATGGTAACAGCAGCGAGAAAACAAACTGCCTCATTAATGTCTGTACATAACTGCCTAAACAAATGCACATACATAGGGTGGACTTAACAAACACATACCAGATGGCTCCCTTCACCTCTCACATAATGGTCCCTGTGGCAACAGGTCAAAACAGGTCCCACCTGAACGGGGCATTTCTGGTTCACAGGTGAGCCCTCTCTTTTTCCTCTGATTCTTCTTTTCTTTATAGTTATGTCCCTCATCTCTGTCTCTCTGACAGCAAATGAGAGCAGGTCAGCATGTGCTGGGTTACTTCTGTAGGCCAGATGGGATTTAACAGAGATGACATTCAGTGGACAATCCACCTGATGTAACCACGATACAGATGCCTGTTTCTGTCGGTTTGATAACCATGACACAGAGGTCAACACATGTAGGTGAAGACAAATGCACACATGAACAACAAATAAAAACACTGATTAACACTGATTTACGGGACTGATATCTTGTGAATTTTGTGATTTTTAAGCTGGTCATGAATGAATGGAAGTATGCTGGTCTTTGTCAACTCTACCCACACTAGAGCGGGTCTCAGACACGGTTTTGTGCCTTTGTGTCATTCCTCACCATGCCCCTAGGTGGCAGTGTTGTCATATCAACCTCTGAAATTGGATGTCTGTATGTTCAAGCTGGCCCAACTTTCTAAAATATCTAAATACTCTTCTACCTCACAATGTCTCAGTGCAGCACGAAAAATTCAATACTACATAACATATTCCATCTCCCACTAGTTTCTACAAGTAGACTTTTTATTTTATTGAGTGTTAAAGTTGTAGTAGCCTTTTGTTTAGATTTGTATAACAGGTAATTTTCATGAAATGTCAATGATCAGAAATAAATATTTTGCTCATGTATCAGGAGTGATTACATTAATGTAGTTAAATGAAACATCAATGATTTAAACTCATTTCATTACAAGTTATACAAATGTAAAGTTATCCTAGTGTTGAGTGAAAATGAAATACCATCATCATCATCATCATCCTCATCCGGCCATTTTTTACATGTATTTTCATCAGGCGTTAGTTTCGTGTGTGCAGTTTACTCTATATGTAATGGTAGTTTGGAGTGACGGTTGAGATGTTCAGATGCTGAATGAGCTACAACGACAAGAAATAGCAGCCGCATGATGTACACAAGTGAGCAACACACAATTAGACTCATTATTGTGTCCTGGAGATGAGAGAAGTGCAAAGTGGGCACTCCCCTGCTGTGACTTGGCACCCTTTGGAGACAGTGAATCATGTACACATGTACACAGTACCTCACAACAATACACCCGAAGCCCTTCAACAGTCTGCCCCATTCATAACCCCTTCAGTTAGCTGAGCATTCTGCCTGCAATTATCAGTCAGTCATTTACAAATGGTATTTAGATATGTGGCCAACTCACCCAGTCACACAGGTACAGGTTTTTCAACAGTAGGCCCATTTCCAATCCTGGCTTGATGACACTATGGTACTGACACTCTTTCCCCATGTTACAGGCCTCATTTGGTAGTAGCATAGTAGAAGCACCCTCACCTTTGAAAGTGTAGTTTGGGTATTTATACAAACAGGCTTAAAACACCTCCTTGTGCCCCTGTTTTTCCCCTCCTTCCTTAGCGGCAGGACTGTGGGTGCATCTGGCCTCACCAATAGAGTGTTGGTCTGACAGCTAACACGGCACTATGTCATGGTGTGCACTGATTGTCTTATCTGCCCATTTATCACAGTTGAATTGGAACCAGCCTTGCCTGAAACCTGCTTTCAGACTTTGTTCGGGTGACTTAGGATGCATGATGCTGCAATTGTCGATCTCTCTGAAATGGGGGTTCCATTGCAAATGTATTCAGGGTTACTCTTACAGTTCAAGATACTTGTGTTACATGACTGTATTTCACTGCCCTGAGATTATATTACTCTTACATGTTAGACTTCATGGACGATGTCTAGTATTTATACTGTTTGAATTACTTCCTGACATGCGTACGTTTCTCTTGCTCAAATGGCCGTAAGTGGGCTCTTGCATGATTGTAAAGCCTCAGAAATGCATCAGTGTGCAAGAAGGGGCTGGCTCCGAGAGGTCGTCCACACAAGCTGTTTGCACACAAACCCGCACTGATGTCTTCTGTCAGAGCTCATTTTGGTAAACACTGATGTCTACGTGAGGAAACAGAGTGACAGGTGCATGATTGAGGTACTTAAAAGCAGACACTCTCAGTGACTCTCCTCCTCTCTCCTGATCTCCCAGGGTTGCTGTGATTCTCCTTGTGCACTTCTACGCTGACACTATATGCATTAGCTCGCTTTCATCTTCCGCCGCATTTTTTCTGATCTCATTTAAGTGATGTAATGCACCTTTAGCAAGCTTTGGTGATAATTGTAAGATAGTTTCGACAGATCATAATAATCACCTCATTATCATTCACAGAAGCGGAATTTTCTACTTCTGCGTTAAAACAAACAGTATCATGTCTTAGGGATCTGTGAAGAACTTGTTTGATTCTGTCAGGCAGGTGCTGGCTTCACATGGACTTTGTCACCTTTTTCAAACACTTTCCTTTACGAACAGGTTCGCTTAAACGAGATCTGTAAAAGATAAACATTAAATATGCATCCAGATCTTCTGCTTGGGCAAGTGGACTGAATCTGTATGAATGGCTAATGTGTTGCTGTGACGGGAAGCAACTAGATTGATCACTCATTACGATATCTGCTCCATTGGCCATTAACACCCGCAAGGAGCCTAACCATGGGCCCCATCACACACCAGGGTTAAATTGAGAGTGAAGAAGTGAAGTGTGCTTGTGTGTGTATGTGTGTGAATGTGAATGTAGGAGGAAGTATTGCTGCATGATCCAAATATGGTCATCTATAGGCTGCTGCAGCCTCAAAGCTGGGATAACAGTGCAATGAGAAGGTTCAGGTGCACTGGTATACATTAGATGTACAATACATTTATATAGTTTCCCACCAGGGATACTGTCCTCTGTATTTATCACACTCAGTAACCACACACACTAGGCCACAATGATGAAAAGAACTAACCATTTATCCAGATGGTGCTTCAAATGAGGAAAGTCATATGTGTGATAATATTAGACATGGAGGTGTCAGCGTCCACATGTGTCCTGCCTGAGACTTCCCCTCCTGGTGTCTTCTTCACTACTGACCCAAAACTAAAAAAGACCAACACACGATTGATTGATTGATTGTTTATTTATGACCTGCCTCTACACTTACGGTCCATGGACTCTGTAGAGCACAGGTGTCAAACATGCGGCCCGGGGGCCAAATCTGGCCCGCCAAAGGGTTCAATCCGGCCCCTCGGATGAATTTGTGAAATGCAAAAATTCTAATGAAGATATTAACAATCAAAGGATGTGAAAATCATTGCAGGTCAATTCAATCTGAAGTGGGTCAGACCAGTAAAAACCAATCATAACAACCGATAAATGATAAAAAAATGCAATTTTTTTTCTTTTTTTTTTTTGTAAAACAAGTAAAATTACACAAAAATGTTTATATTTACAGACTATCCTTTTACAAAAAATGTGAATAACTTGAACAAATATAAACAATATGAAATGTCTTAAGAGAAGTATGTAGAATTTTATCAATATTCTGCCTGTTACTAAATATTTTGTGTATTTGTAGATCCACTGTGATCTGTAAGTTGTGATGCACGTGTATGAATGATAAACTAAGGCGTAATATTGTTAAAATTGCACTTATTTTTCTTAAGAATTTTCAGGTTCATATTTGTTGATGTTATGTTCAAGTTCAGTTCGTAGATGTAAACATTTTCATCACGGATTTTTACTTTTCTCACTCAAAAACATAGAGAAAACTTTGGTGTTGACATTATTTATAAATTCTTAACCTATTATTTATATTATTTATACTGGTCCGGCTCACTTGAGATCATATTAGGCTGAATGTGGCCCCTGAACCAAAATGAGTTTGACACCCCTACTGTAGAGAGTTTTAAAAAACATCTCAAAACACTCCTGTTCAAACAGGCTTTTTAATTTCCCAACTGACTCAGGGCCACCACAATCTGATCGCACTTTATGTATTCATCATATTTTAAACTGTTTTTAATGGTGTTTTATTGTGTTTTATGGGTATTCTAATTGTATTTTATTTGTACTCTTTTATTCGTTTTTCGCAATGTAAAGTTGCTACTTTACAGAGTTACATGTGCTCCATGTGTCTCCCCCTACCTCCCCCCTCTCCCCCTCTTCCCCTCTCTCCCAGTCTCTCTATATCTCTATCGCTCTCTCTCTTTTCTCCTCCTTTACTCTTGCTCTTTAACCCCAACTGGTCAAGGCAGACGGCCATCCATCAGGAGTCTAGGTCTGCTCGAGGTTTCTGCCTATTATAGGGAAGTTTTTCCTCGCCACTGTCACCAGTCACAAGTGTTTGCTCCAGGAGGATTCTGTTGGGTTTCTGTAAATTTGATTGGATTTTGATTTGATAAAGCACTTTGTGACTGTCTGTGAAAAGTGCTCTATAAATAAAATTTACTTACTTACTTATTTTATTTCAAATATAACATTAAAACCAAAACAAGAGAATTTAATACAAAAAGAAAAGGAAATTCAAAAAGGAGTGGGATGAAGTTTAAGTTCCCTAAATTCCCATGTCAGATCCCATTCTATAAGTAACTCAACAAATCCTACACATATCCGACTAAATTCTGACTGAGCACAAACACAAAAGTGCATGCATATCAAAAATAGCAAATGTAAGGGTGAGTCAAGAGGCCCTCCACACCCACTGCCACAGGGCTGTTGTCAAAGGAACAAAATTTAATAAACCTGTCCAGTGACACCTGCACACACTCTTTCACATACACTCTCTCTCTCTGTGTGTGTCTCTTGTGTTTTCTCTTTTCTCTTTCACACACACATACACCTGCCTAAGTGAAGGATTTACTTGTATTACACACAGTGCATTGAGCATGCCAATCACCCAACAGTGCAGCTGTCTGTGTGTTGTCTGTGAGCTGTCTGCATTCCTTTAGAAATTAACCGCGCACCTCCAACACTCTCAGACACGCAGCTTTAAATGGTGAAGCAGGGACAAATGTCATGACAAGCTGTTCCGTCAGGTACATGTCAAAATCACTCAAATAGTTTTTAATTACCATAACTGAATAACTAATGCCAAGCAATTTTTAAAAACAATATTGCATTTATACCTCAATGAACCAGTCAGTACACAAATCATCATCAAGCTATTCTGCTTCTGTGCAGACTCACACCTCGCTACGCCACTCTAATTACATTCAAGATGTCAAATGTTTTAAGCTTACAGTAGCTAAACCATTTAATGACTACAACTGCTGTAGTTCCTGCATTTCAGACTCATCTAATAATAATAATGTGAATCCACAGACTGATTTAAAAAAAAAAAAAAAAGAAAAAAGTGATCAAAAACCCATCAAAGTGTATTTTCAGGGTGACGTTTAAAACCCAGCTTGGAAGGGCCAGTAGTTGCTGTGATGTAGTGTCTTTTTTTTTTTATGAAGATCTTGTGGATGCTGGTGTTGACATAAAGCCTGTTTACTCCACTGCGCTCCCTCTGTAAAGATTTGGTCCATAGAGACCCCATACGGAGCGAGGGGACCCCTATTCATCTCCTCCCAAATGGGATAGCATCCTCCAGGGGAGAGGGGTGACACAGTCCCTGCCAAGGCGATGGGGAAGTCCTTCTGCTGATAATAGCAGTCGACGGGGGGAACAACCTCAGCAGGCACCAGGCCAGACAACTGTCAATCACAGTACCTCTCCTCTTTTTCCACTTTTGGTCGCTACGGCCCCTCCTCTCTACATGTTTCTTTTTCCTCCATCTCAGCGTGGACACACTGAAAAACTCTGGTTCAAATCTCCAGATTCTTGCGGTGAACATAATGAACATGAGGCTCTGACAATGATTGGCTGGGGCATCGATAAAGGCAAAAACCCTTTACAGATGTGTAATTATTAAAAATAATAATGCATTTTAATGGGTCAGCTAATTATGTATCAGGGCAGACAACAGCCAAACAAAAGCAGAAAAAAAAACATCAGAACAATCAGTAGAACTAGACTCTAATCTTCCTCTGCATTTAATCTCAATTAACAATTTGTGGATTTGTTTTACCTAATTAGTAATTACAACAACGATAATTACACAACTCTGCAATGTTAAACTAATTGTTATGAGAATAAAGTGCATCCCCCTCTCAATCTAAAATGCAACTTTAAGTCTAACTCATCCATCCATCAATTCTAAACAATAAATAATTAAAAAAAAAATTAAAAAAATAAAAATTGCATAAGCAGCACAAGGCAGGAAAGCATTAACAGCAAACTCTGACTAAAGGGTAAACTCATACTGACAACCTGAAGATATCTGTATTTGAAGTACAGCACTTAGTTATAATAATGTTACTGTCATGAAGCGCAGTGAATATGCTTTAAGAAACAATAAAAACAAAAAAACACTTCAGCGAGAGTCATTTGTGTGGTAATCTTCATCAAATTGAGTTTATTTCTTGTTATATTTAAGAGTATGTAAGAAGAACCTGAACCCAGATCTTGAGAACATATAGGAATCTGATGTACAGTGAGTCACAATTTCCTGCACTTTTCAGTCTTGAAGCAATTAAACCATTTTTTACCGTGTTAACTTTGTATACACTGCTAAAAATAACCTAAAAGAAATACTGAAAAGCAAGGGAGGGCTGTAACTTATTATGTAATGCTGACATGAAACATTTATATACATGTAAGAAATGCTGGACTAAGCTACTTTGACCTCAGACCTCGCATAAAGAGCCAGTTTCAATTATTTGTTGTTCGAGTTCTCTTGCATGTCAGATGTTCTAGAAACGATCCTCTAGTGGTCTTCAAATACAAACACTGTGTACATGAATTTCTAGTGAACTTGTCTTTCAGGCAGCACTTGTAATATATTTTTATGGAGTTTTTGATATATCAGACATATTTAAATGTATACAATGTAATGCAGTGTACGCTGTAGGACCGGATAGTTGAGTTTACTCTAAAAATCTCAGGTAACTCATTGCCTTGAAAAATTTAAGTAATGAAAACTTGAGTGTATTAAACTTAATCGCTTGATTTGAATGGAATTGCCATTTTAAGTACAACACACTAAATGCCAAGTTCATTTAACTTAAAATTTGTTGCAATGTCAATTGTTTTGTATAATCATTAGACTTCATATCGTCAGTTCATTGTACTCATTTACAAGTTGATTTAAATTAAAATCTTTTGCAATATAAAGTGCTTAGTATAATTACTCAGCTTTCTAGATTCTAGTATGGATGAAAGTTAAGGAAGATAGCTCAATGACATTTTCCGGTACAGGAAGTGCCTTGAGTTTTTTCAAGAAATTATAAGTTTTATTTTTTAACAACAATTCTGGATGAACAATTCTGGTTCTGACTCATGGCGCAGCTCTACAAAAATACAAAAACAAACACAAAAAGGTCAGTAAACACTGACATACACACATTAAGTCTAAATTAACAATAACAACACAACCCCGCTGAACCCCTGCACAGAAAAAGAACACATTTTCAACAACATGCCCAATACCCACAATGCAATGTGGGGATAAAAAGCTGTGGTCATGACTAAAATTTAGTGATTTAAATCCATTCACCTTAAACTGTTTTTGTACTTTCAACTATGTCTACAAATTAATAGAATATACTTAACATTTTATAGCAATGTCATAAAACTTAAATCATTTAAGTACATTGTAATTAAAGCATTTTAGTAAATACAACTTCTGGGCTTACAGTGTAATTAATATAGAGAAGTTCACCTGAGTAGGCAGTCCTTCATTACATCCCTCAATTTGATGAGCTCAGAATCAGGCTGCTAGACTAGCTCTGGGCTGTCCGTTTGGAACCAGTGTTAATGCAATGCATCAAAGACGGTCATGGATGAAAGTCAAGGACAGATTGGCATATAGTTCTGTGTTGTCTTTGCATAAAATCTGGACCTCACACAAACCCTTTAGCCTGCTCTCTTAGCGGTTGATGTTTTATGGGCTTGTGTTATTGTCTGTTTCTCTGTACTACAGTTTTGTTTTTATCCTGGTGTATGTATGACATTTTATTTATTTTATTTTAAGCTTTTATTAGCATTTTATTGTAAACTGTAAAGCATTTTGTGATTTTATCTGTGAAAAGTGCTATATAAATAATATTTACTTACTTACTTACCTACTTACTTACTTCTCTAAACTACAGCCCACCTGTAACAGACATGAATTGAACACCAGACGAGCCTCTAATGCTACTTTTACTTTGACTTTGCCACGAACTAATGCACTCAAAAACACATTTATATACTGAGCCATCTCATATTGGAATTGGTTACCTCCATAAATAATGTAAATAAGTAATCATGTTGTTTTTAAAACAAATCTTAAGAAATTTATAATCAACTAGAAAAGCACTCGGAGAGCGCAGACCTCCTCCAAGACAGATCTGCCCCCCCCCCCCCCAATCACCACCAAAATTTAATCATTTGTTCCTTGTGCCAGTATCAACATTTCCTGAAAATTTCATGAAAATCCATCCATAACTTTTTGAGTTATCTTGCTAACTAACCAACAAACAAACAAGCACACAAAGCAAAGTGATCACAATACCTCCTGGCAGAGGTAATAATGAAACAATGCTAAATTAATGTATCTATGTTTTTTTTCTGTCTATGTGTTTTGTAAATGTATAGATTGTAATACTTTTATATTGAGAATGGACCCCAGGAAGAGTAGTCTCTACGTAAGTATAGAGACGAATGGGGATCCTTAAATAAAGAATAAAGACTGTTAAAAGAACATGGACATATTCATCCACATCCAAATGCATGATTAGTCCATCTTCACAGTGAGTTCTCATCTGGTCTTACAGCCATCCAGGTGATTGGACCGTTCTGGGCTCATGTTAAAGCCAGGTCAGAACATTTATGATTTATCTACTGTCTGCCACATTCTAATCCCCATAAGCGGTTGCTCTGACATGGTTTTAGTTTTGGCCAAAATGAATAACTACATAAAAAATATTTCTGTCCTGTTGTTTGTTTTTAAAAGAACACAAAGATTAAATTCAAAATTTTTTTCGACATGTCGGTTGTTTCATCAGGAGGTTGGGCTACAAAAATAACAACAAATGTCATAATAATAATTTCATAATGCATTAAATGTCATTGCAATAATCCATTATTTCAACTTAAGGGATAATTTTGTTAGCTTTGTTCTCTACCGAGCTTTCGGTGCAGTCGCCCCCCCACCCTATGGAACTCACTCCCACAAAACATCAGGAACTCAGACTCAATACAAAACTTCAAATCACTCCTCAAAACTCACATGGTCAAACTTGCATTTTCTTGAGCCTCTTTTTTCCTCTCTGTTATTTTTGTTTTGTTTGTTTGTGAAGCGTCTTTGAGTGTCCAAAAAAGCGCTATATAAGTGTGATGTATTATTATTATTATTATTATTATTATTATTATTATTATTATTATTATTATTATTATTATCTAGGCTTATAAAATACTTCAGAGTTTGTATTCTCTTAATTTTACTTGAAGCTAAATGTTTTATCATTATACTTGTTTTAAATGTTCTACTTATGCTAAAATGCTATCAAAGTTGCGTATGTACCCATATCTGTAGTTACAAAATGTCTCACTTTGACATCTATGCCTCTAACATACACTGACTACATTTGTGTCCTCCTTGTCATGTTGTTTACACTTATTCTGGGGATTTTTTTTTACATTTTTTTTTTGGCTCACCTGCACAATTTAGTGTATTTCAATCTTGTTTTATTCTTTTTTTTTTTTATTAAGCAAACGGACAAATACAAATAAAATACTCTATATACAGTACGTGTCCCATTCTGACCATAAATAATCACTTTAAACCACATGTAACCATCTGGTTTCTTCAAATTTTACTCAAGAAGAAAAATCAGCCCCAAAATTTAAAAGAATTATTTATTTAACATTTATTATGATAATTATTGATGACTGATTTTTATCATGATGACATTTCTAATGAGCGGGAAGGGAAAATCCTAGTAACTGCAGGTACATATATTGCATTACTTAAAGGTGAATAATGTACAAGCTAATCTCTGAGTATTACAATCAAATATCGCTCATTCCCACATCCAGTGGATCACTCAGCTGTTCCTCTTTGGTCCATTACTCAGACACATTTAGTGGGGATGTGGCTGACCAATGGACCAAGGAGGAAAACGCTTGTTGATAGAAGCAGAACTGTCACCATGGCCGTGTAAAAGTAGAAGAGGTAACGCCATGCTTTTTGCTGTAAGCCGTCTATTAATGAGACATCATTCCATCAGAGGCGGTCTGTTATGACAACTACCGGAGGCAGTTTTGCATTTGTTTGTGTGTGTGTATGTGTATATTTACAGGGTGGATACTCCTGGCCCACAGCAAACACTGAATAATGCAAATTTCTAAGATTTGCTTTTAAATATTAAGACCTACAGTATGACATTTGTCAGGGTGGAGATGGAAAAAGTAATTTAAGGGAAGACATGAGGATAATAATATAATTCTTTGTGACAGATGACATGTTTGAGAGCAAGACTGAATGCACAGTAGCATCAAAAAAGAGGCAAATAAAAGCTTGTTTTTATTGTAAATGCATTCAGTCAAACGCTTAATATTATATACATTTAATACATATTACTCATTTTTTTGGTCAATTAGTGTAATAGGATGTATCATTATGTTTGGTTCATTGTTAAATGATATAAATAAAACTCTGTTTAATGTTAGGGTTATTAAATGTCTACTAGAATTGCGTGTCGTTTCAGCTGTCCTATGCATTATTGGGTGAATCAGTCCTATTGAGAATGGACCCGCCGTTTCGTTTTAGAGCAAGCTTTTTAAATTTACAAGTGACTTTATGTGCGTGTGTGTGTCTTAACCATCTGTATGTATAGCAGGTATTTGCGTGTCTAAGAGTGGTATGGTATAAAAAGAAACCCCAAGACTCATAAAATATATAACACAGCCCATCTTGCAGATTTTCCAAACAGTGGCACACACACACAGGCACACACCATAGATAGCCTTTGGTCCTTTAAACTGTTTCAGACACAGCGAGAGCCATATAGACTTTTAATAAAGCTTGGTTAAATCAATGTTACCCTAAAGACTTATTAAATATTAACATTATTGCTGCACATAATGCTGCAGAAAACATCTAAATCTTTGGAAATACTTTTGTTACAGAAAAACATACATAAAAAAAAGTATATACTCAGTCAAAAGACTTGTAAAACCAGTCATGTTGTTTACCTTCTGTTTAAGTTTAAAGGAAAATACATACATTGATTTTTCTTCCCACAGTCAATTTTCCTTCAGTAAACACACTTGCCCCTGTAGAACACAAGATCTTAATATAGGTATGATTTATATTGATATTTACTGTATATTTATGTGATAGATAATGAATTTATTTTGTTATTACTACTGTACATGACAATTGCTATTTTGTCTTGATCACCTTTATTTATTAATGTATTTGCTTTGATATTAGTTCCTTGTACACAAAAAATGTTTAATTTTTTTTCTGCTCAAAACAAATAAATGAATGAATGAAATGAATGAATGAATGAATGAGAAAGAGGTCCCCATTTTTATTGAATTTTATTTGCTGAGCCAGGGAGAAAAGACATAATAGTTTATGACCAATCTGTAAAAGAAAAGTACAGTAAGTCACAATGCTCTGCACAAAGTTGAAAGTGCTCCTTTATCTTGATAAAATTAAATTTTGCTTGTTGTGTTAACTAATTACACTGCTTAAATTAACTTAGAAGACATACTAAAAAGCAGGGAAACTGTTATTTTGGTATTTCGTTACAAAATGCTGATGCAAAACTTTTACATACACCCATAAAGTTGGAATGAAATATTTTTACTTCTTCTCTTGAAATGATTGTGACAATGGGATTCATCCCTAATAGATAAATTGCAACTGAGACTCAGTATAAAATCATTAGGCATAAAAAGAGGAGTGTTTGAAAACAAAATTTCTCCAACTTTATAAGCAACAGTGTACAAGAAATGCTGGATAAACCTATTGTGATGCAGTCCAGACTTTGTTTTAAATGTCATTTTCTAGCAGTGATTCCATCTCAAAGCTCCTAAAACCTGTACATGAATTTCTGAATTTCTTTGTTGACAGGAACTTTCCAAATAAAACACTCTTTGTGGAGTTATTGCTGTTTTCAGATTTCTTTAAACTTCTTCAGTATGGTGCCATTTCTCAGTTCCTACCTACTTAGGTGCGCTGATAAAGGCTTATGTTGCCCCACGACCACTTCGTTCGTTTAGGGAATGTTGTCTTGCAGTCCCAAAACCTTGCACAAGACAATCCAGGCTCTTTCCATCGGTCGTTCCATGTTCGTGGGATGATCTAAGAGCACTAGAACAGGGGCGTCCCTGCCTATCTTCAAGAAGCTCTCCAAGTCCCAGCTCCTCAGAGAGCGCCTCCTGTCCTATAGCACTTTCAAACATTCCATGTTGAATGCATTGTTATTTTTATTCTATTGTTTTATTTGGTATTTGGTACTGGTTTATGTTTTATTTTTTTATTGTTTTTAATTGTACAGCTGTTTTGATGTCTTTTTAATCTGTTCTTGTATTTTATTCTACTATTTTGCTTTATTTTTCTGTACGACACTTTTTAATTGTACAGTTTTATGTTTTTAATCTATTTTTGTATTTTATTCTTTTATTTGGTTTTTATTTATTCTTCTGCGCAGCACTTTGGTCCACTGTGGTTGTTTTGAAGTGCTTTACAAATGAAGTAGAGAGAGAGAGAGCGAGAGAGAGAGAGCTTAATTGTTAATCATCCCCCTGTAAGTTGCTTTGGAAAAAAGTGTCTGCCAAATGCATAAATGTAAATCCAATCCAATCCAGCTTTATTTGTAAAGCACTTTAAAACAACCGCAGTGGACCAAAGTGCTGTACAGAAGAAACATTAAAACCAAAATAAAAGAATAAAATACAAGAATAATTTAAAAAAACATAAACATAAATGTAAATATAAATGTCAGTGTAAACAACTAACACAGATGACCTCCAAAAACTTGTCTTAAAAGACCTGTGTTGTTTACATTCAGATTTAATGGTAAATTGAGTTAAATTTTTAATTCTACATATAATTTTTATTAATTGAAATGAAGTAAGACACATGCCCATTTTTGTCCATAGAGAATACAGTTCATTCATTCATTCATTCATTCATTCAGTCATTCATAACCTTAATTTAAACTTGGAGATATATTGAGGATGCAACCTCATTTACAATATAGCCGAGACGAAACAAAACATTTGAAACATACAGTGGACATATCAGAAATACCGAAATGTAAAAGTGACAAAGACGAATTAAAAACAGAGAAATTTACTTAAAAACAGGAACAGCTGGAGGTAAAATAAGACGGAATTATGGATTTAAAACATAAAATATTTGGAACATCTAATGCACATATCAGAAGTACCAAAAAGTAAAAGTGATAAAGATTAACTAAAAACAAAGGTATCTACTTAAAAACAGGAGCAGCTGGAGGCAAAATAAGAAGCGATTAAGGATTTAAATTGTCCTAATGATAAGTTACAGTTACACAATACAGTTAAAACTTAATTTAAAATCTTAGTATAAGTATGCTTGAGAGAATAGACAGACTTTACAACCGAGCTGTGAAAGATGTTGCAATTAGTAGTGCGGCTTGGTTTTTCTTCATGAAAGTGCCTACCAAACAAAACTCTTACCTAGGTTTTAACTAGTTTTAACCCATAAAGACCCCAACAACCACTGGCAACCGAAATCATCTCCTGATATAAAATATATATTAACTTCTAATCCATTAATCCTATCAATCCATTTAAATAATTGGTATAAAATACAGTTATTCATCTTTTCATGGGCATCAGACATAACCCATTTGGACATTCAGAGGCTCCGTAGTTACCATGGAAACACCATCATCTTCTACAACATTGATTCACCAGTAAAACCCATGGAGTTGGATCAATGACAGTGGACGGACACACTGGGTTTATGTTCAATTAATGAGAGATTTTGTTGAAAAAGTCAAGTTTTTGTTATTTTTCTCTATTTCTGATATTATGACAATTAACTTTAATCTGAACTTTTATGAACACCTACATGATCAGTAAATTAAATATGGGAAAAATACCTGATTTTTATTGAGAAAATGCAAAATACAGATGATAATATTATAATAAATGGTCATAAATCACTTAAGAAAGGTTAGCTAGAGAGAAAAATTCATTTGGGAACTGACACAAAAGTAGCACTGGGTCTTTATGGGTTAAATTTACTAATCAATTCTGACTACAGATGATGCCGTAGATGACTTAATCATACAGTATATAACACGTATAACCACGTAAAAACAAAACAACCAAGTGCATTTTTTTTCTGAGCTGATACAAAAGTCCACTGATTCGGAGGCTCCATAGGTCTGTGAAGAGTTTCCAGTCGCACCACATTTCAGCTGACATCACCAGCCTCTTATTTTATCAGTCAAGCAAAGCATCAGCGTTTTCATTTACACAATGGGTTCCCCCAAACTCACCAAACCCTCATAATGACCCAGTCTCTCAATCCATTGCTGTGGTTGATGTTTGGCTTGCACTGTAGCTGATATTGCCCCCTCCTTTTGCTTTCTCCTTTCAAGTCCACCCATTTGACAAAGTGAAAACAGCAACAAAAACACAAACAAAAACCTCCCCCGAGCTCAGGCACGCACAGCCAAACCTGACATTCTAATTAGTTTTAAAAGTAATTGCTCGAAATGATTAGTTGAGTTGGGCCACTTTCCCCTGTTACCTCTGAATTGGAAATATAATTGCGGCGGACAGTAATTGGCCAGCCATAGACTGTTGGTTATTGTAGTCTGTTGTGGCCGGCTGCATCATTACCAAGCCTTGGATGCGGTTCAGCTTTTGAACTACACTGACCAAAGAGGAACACAAACACACACGCACGCAATGCTCTGCTTCCCCATGCCAGCTTACCCTTCACCACTCGGGTCCATGCCCCGCTCCAAGGATCTAAGTTGTTTTCCATCCTGACCTCTCTTTTTCTTTCTCCCCTCCCTTTCTTTGACCCCGCTCCCTTTTTACCTTAGGGGCAAACGAAGGCCTCGTCATGTGGTCGAGAGGTTTTAACCAGGAGAGATGAATCTGCAGAAGCTGGAGAGCAGGAAAAAATTATTAGTAAAGAATAAACTGAGCAGGACAGTGGGATTGTCTGTTGTACCTCTCTGGGGATTTCATATTACATTCATTGATGTATATACATTCATGCCCTTAATTGTTGTTCTGTGCATCCCTACCTGTGTGTCTATCTGTGTGTGTGTCTTCCATTGTGTATGCTTTCTCTCTTATATTGCCTAGATCAGTCTGTCTGTTTATGTTTGTTGTGCAGAGTTTCCTTTGCTAAATTGTGTGGAAGCCCAACAGCCCCCATCAGTAAACCAGGCAGAAAGGGTTGCATATCCTGCTATGGGATCCAGGACATGTCAGGGGGACCACATACACACAAAAACACACACACACATGCTCACACACACACAGACGACCTTATTCTCTGTGACTCACATGCACACACATGAACCGTCTGAGTAATTGACTGTCCATCAGTAAAAAAAACACACTTCCACTTCTTGAGTCATTAAACGTATTATTATTATCATGTGGACAAATTGTGGCGATCGTGGTATGAGAAACGAAGCGTGTCTTATCAATGCGGTCGACACGTGACAAACAGATCCTAGGAATTTTCTAAAGAGTCTGAAGAGATGAGAAAACTCCACACCATGCCTCCACTACCACAGAAAACACTATCCTGAATGAGAGCGCTCTTAACAGCAAATGTGTATCTGCCAATTACTCGTCTCCACTCTCTATTAAGCAAAGGGGGATATAGGTCAGGCCTGTCAGACTAAGTCTTCTGTCATCCCCCATGCCTGCTCTGCCCTCTCTGCATCACTCCTCGCCTGAGGATAAAGGTCCCATAGCTTTCCATTAGGACCCTCAGTGAGTGAACTCTATGTATGTACAGCAGAAACCCCCCCTCATTCCATACATACATACATATATACATATATACATACATACATACATACCCACCTACACCATTAGGGAGAAAAAGCACTAACAGTGTTGACTGCCTTTAGGACACAGGTGTCAAACATGCGGCCCGGGGGCCAAATCCGGCCCGCCAAAGGATCCAGTCCGGCCCCTGGGATGAATTTGTGAAATGCAAAAATTACACTAAGATATTAACAATCCTTTTAGTTCAGGTTCCACATTCAGACTAATTCAATCTCAAGTGGGCAGGACCAGTAAAATACTATCATAATAACACAGAAATAATGACAACCCCAAATTTTTCTCTTTGTAAATGTAAATATTTTCATGTATTTACAGTAAAACAAAGTATAATTTCACAAAAAATATGAATAACCTGAACAAATATGAACATTTTGAAACATCTGAAGTGCAGCTTTACCAATATTCTGCCTGTTATTAAATGTTTTATGTATTTGCAGATCCACTGTGATCTGTAAGTTATAATGTACGTGTGTAAATGATAAACTGAGGCAGAATATTGTTAAAATTACACTTATTTTTTTCAGTTTGTTCATGTTATTCACATCTTTTGAAGGATAATTTGTAAACCTTTTCATAATGTAAATTTACTTTTTTTGCTCTAAAACATCAAGGAAAGTTTGAAGTTGACATTATTTATATATTACTATGTTATTATCTTACCGGTCCGGCCCACTTCACATCAAATTTAGCTGAATGTGGCCCCTGAACTAACATGAGTTTGACACCCCTGCTTTAGGGGAAAGAACTCTAAAGCCAAATCCTTAGCCTCACTTTAACTTAATTCACAGGTGAAAATATAAGTAACTTTTTGGACTTAGAAGTTCATAGTTTGACTTCTTTAATGAAATCCACCAAAAGTTAAGTTTTGCCTTCCAAATAGTCTTTGTGTAAAGTTGTTTTTTTTTCTTCTTCTTTGATTAGCGGACTGTGAGTATTGACAGCCTGGTGTGTGTGATCATCACAACAAACTGACAGTAGGGAGCTCGATAGCCGTCCTACCCAGCCTTCAATACCATCTGTCTAGTATGGATCTCTGGAGGTTGACGCCTGTTGGCTTGGGAGATGTACACACCACAAGCCTCAAGGGTTGGCAGAACAGAGTTGGAGGAGGTGTATCTGCCCCAATTGAAGCTGTTCAGTCATCTTCACACAGAATAGGGACTGGAGAATCCCCACTCTTTTTCATGCTCTCTTTCTCTGTCTTTCTCTCTCTCTCTCAGACACACACAGAAAACCAAGAGTGATCAAACACTACTGTGATGTCTTAATTAAGAAGTACTAACAGGCTTGATTAAAAGCAGAGAATGAAAGGATCCATCAATGAAAGAAGCAATTCCCTTATCAGCTAACAGCAACATGAGTGGATGGGAGAGGAGGGAGCGCTAGAGAAAGTGGAGGAAGAAAACAGGATGCATCTACATAACAGAAATATGCAAAGAGAGGGCGAAGAGAAGTGAGGCGTGACGGGATTCATGCAGTACTCTGATTGATACGGTGTCAAGTTAGCTCAAGTATCTGACAGGTGAAAGTTTAGTGCAATAAAGGCAAAGCGCAGTGTGTCACTAGTTCATCTGTGGCGGTTAAAGATGGCAGTATTTTTGTGTGCAGACAGCAGTGAAAAAAAAAAAAAAAAAAAAAAGACAAATTCAGCTGTCAAAGTAAAGCTGCAGCATCTGATACAAGTTTACTTTTAGGTCACATTCTCAAGCAAGGATATGAAAACAAACAAACCAAGCCATTACCACAGAGAGGCGGTTCTTTTACTCTCTTTACCCATATCTCCGGCTCTCCTCTTTCACGTGTCTCTGCACTTTTAAAGGATTCAATTAACCTGAAATGAACCAAGGAATCAAGCAAACGGATACAGTCTGTCTTCCAGTCTCTGCCCCATATTCAACTATTCTCCACTTCAGTTCCCTCTTGTCCCTTATGCCCCCTCCAGTTATTACTCATCTTCCTCTTGCTTAACTCCTTTATTTTGTTTGGTCAACAGTTTTAGAAAATACAGAAGCAAGGGCAAGTCTGAGGACCGTGTGCTGAGTTTATAATAACATGTATCTCAGTTTGAAAGTAAAGTAACAGCTGATCGATTTGACTGTTTGTATAAATGCGCAAAAAAAGATTAAGACATCATTCAATAATGTGGCATGATTAAAACTGTAGCTCTGCTTTTGTTGCTGTATTTAACCCTTTCATGTATACTGGTCACTACAGTGGACAGCTATTCTACAGCTGTTCTCTTATACATTCATGGATTTTTTTTGTTTGTTGTTGCACATATCTTTATTAAAGTTTTAAGACACTACATATCTTTTCTGAAATGAATTGGTAACATTGTGTAGATCTCCCCTGAGCATACTCTCACCCCCAGAACTACAAGCCCCCCCCCCACCGTTTTCATACAATTTATCTGTAAACACATTTCTTCGTTTCAAAAATTGAATGCAAGGTGTCCAGCTGAGTGGACATTTTTGCAACTTCATGTAAAATAGGTTCATAAGTTCATTTTATTATTATTATTATTAGTAGTAGTAGTAGTATGTCTTTTTTAACTTTATGTTTTGTGTTTTTATATTATTTATTTATTTATTTATTTATTTATTTATTTATTTATTTATTTATTTATTTTTCATAAGAAAATTTTAAATAGCGTTTTTTTCATGCCTAAAGAGGACTAAAAACACTCAGGAAAAAAATCTTGATTAAGGTTCTCATAATTCGTGCATTAAAGGGTTAATTACAATAAGAATGACTAAGATAAGCATGTGCCAATGAGTTCCTACATTATAGAAACTCTGGAAGAACACCAAGAAATGACATTGACCCTCATCTGGACACTATAACATTAAACAAAACTGTCAAAACTGCATATCCTAAAAGACCATTGAATCAGACATTATAACTGTGACTAAAAAAGAAAATCAAAGCAAAAAAAGTATTAGTTAAAGAAACAGAATGTAGAATTTCAATATCAAATCACTTACTGAAAATCATGGTGAAAATATACCATTGTATTCACTCATTTCTTTTACTGTATTTACTCACTACCTCTGCCAAGGAATGGTGGATTTTGATAAAATTTTCAGGAAATGTTGATACTGACACAAGGAACAAATGATTAAATTTTGGTGGTGATGGGAGGGGGGGGGGGGACTGATCTGCCTTGGCTGCGGTCTGCGCTCTTTGAGGGCTTTTCTAGTTTTTTTTTTATTGTATTTACTCATTTTTAACTGTATTCACCCTTTTTTTTTTTTTTTTTTTACTGCATTTACTCTTTTTTGTTTTTATTGTATTTACTTTTTTTTTTACTATATTCACTCTTTTTTTTTTACTGTATTCACTTTTTTTTTTATTGTATTCACACATTTTATTCTGCATTTACTTATTTTTAACTGTATTCACCCATTTTTATTTATTTATTTATTTTTTTTACTGTATTTATTTTTTTCTGTATTTACTCATTTTTTCCACCCACATAGGCTTAATCATGATCCCATTTTCCACAACAGATGATGGTACAGTTCTTCATTTCAACTTTTATTTATTTTATCATGTCATATGAGGGTAAAACATGTATGTTCACACAGTTTTTAGTCTGTAAACTTCCACATATGATGTCATGGCTGTAGGAACTGAAGCCAATTATCATCCTGGGAGTCAGATTGGAGGTTGGTCTCCCTGTGGTCTTGTAGTACCACCAACCAAGTGAAGGGGCTTCATTCATCTATACAAACAGTGTCTACAAATGTCAGCATCACACACAGCAGTACAAAAGGGGATGTACTGACTCTGTAATGACTGTATTTTTGCTAAACAGGTTAGAAATCAATCCTTGACCACAGTGAGTAAAGGCCAATAAAGTAAATATTATGGAGTGATCTTAACCTTTAAAGACCAAAACAGCCACCACCGACTGATACGCAGCGTTTAATCACTTCTGAACCATTAATTCTAACAATACATATAAATAATTCAGGTAAAATGCAGTTCGTTGTTATCAGATCTGACCCATTTAGATCTTCAGCGGCTCTGTAGTTAACATGGAAACACATCTTCTGCAATATTGATTCAATGTTAATGGTATGCAGTATATTGCATAAAATACCACATTTTCTTCAGTTTTCTGTTTTGATATAATAACCTTGAATTTACTCTGAGCTTTTATGAACATCTGTGGGATCAGTTAATAAAATATGGGAAAATACACTCTCAAAAATAGAGGTACCAGCTTGTACAAATGCTTGTCGCTGGGGGTGTACTTTTTTGAGAGACATTTCTGTACCCTTTCGAAATGGTCCAATTTTGTACCTTAAGTACTTTACATAGAAAGAAAACTCTCATATAGTTGATAATGCCATGATGTTTAAAGTTTGAACTGGTGGCCTAATTCAGAAAAAAAAAACAAAAAAACAGCATAGGCAAGCTATGACATCAAGACATGGAGGTGTGAAGGAAAACTTGATAAAACAGAGATTACGGCAATAATCAGAGTTTCTAATAAGCTAAATAAATTATTAGGCTATTATCATTGAGCTAACTGGGCTATAAAATTAAAACACAAATTATTATTAAATATAATAGAGTAATTACAGTATGATATATAATAAATAATGCGCTAAGCCTAATGTTTTAACTGTAATTAGGCCTACTGTTCAGTTCTCCTAGCCTATAGCCTATTCTCATGGTCTACACATATTTTTTAATGCTGCAGGGTACCTTAAAGTACAAATTTGTACTTGACATAACTTTGGACCCTTTTTCATAGTCTAAAGGTGCAATTCTGGCCTCCTAAAGACCAATATTGTACATTTGAGAGAACATTCTTAAAAAAATGTACTTATAGGTATATAAATGTTCTGATCTTGTACCTCTATTTTTGAGAGTGTACCGGATTTTCACTGAAAAATGCAAAATGTACAAACAAGAGTGTAATAAATGGTGATAAAGAACTCAGGAATGGGAAAATGTAGAGGCAACAAAATCGTTTAGGGTTAATCCAATAGAAAAATGGTGTTTAAACTTAAAAAGCAAGTTTATGTGAGGCTCAGCTGCATAAGTTCTCTGGGGGTGATTGGACAGAATTCATGCAGGATGTTGAGCGAAGCTTAAAGAAGGCTACAAGAGATGTTTGACTCAAATGACACTATACAAAAGGTAGTGCCATGAAATGTTGAGTAACAGCACATGCAAATTTTAGGCCCTTTGAGAAGGTCATAAATAAATAAAAGCTGAAAGGAAAAATTCTTACATTTTATCTGAAATTTTACTAAGTGAACCTTAGTATGACTATGCAGTATGTGTACTTCTGACCTCAACTGTATATTAGAAAACACAACTACATAATAGAGCAACATAATAGCAACAATACACTTCATTTCTGTCCTGCTGTACTGCAGACACATCTCAGCCCAGTTGACAGCCCACAGCCTGACTCTGTGGTGCTGCATAGCTCAGCACAGCTGTCTGTTGTCCGTTTCATCCAATCTCTATCTCTTCCTGCCTCACTCCCAGCTTTGTGCCCAGTCAGCATGATAATGATATACACCTTTGCCCCGGTCATCTATTTGGGACTCTGCTCTCCTATAGCTCAACTCAGTGTGGCAGTGAAAGCAAAGTAAAAGGTTTGGGCTTCCGCATTCAGGTATTAGAACCAAAATAATAAATATAATAAACAGTACAGTAAACCGTGCAATAAACCTGTGATTTGATCAGCATGTGCTCAGTTGTAAATAGTGTTTATAGCTTTCTTGATTTGTGTTTATCTTGATATTGCACTTCTTTTACTCTTGTACTTTGCTACTGTAAACCAAGAATTTCCCCTTGTGGGACAAATAACGGCAGATCTTATATCTTATCTTAAAATAAAGGAGGTTATTCAGTTTAAGTATCTGCATCTCCTGTTGTGGAATGAATAAAACTGAAGAATGCTTGAAGATTAAAAAAAAAAAAAAAAAAAAAGACACAAGACACAAGACACCTGAGGTAATATGAATCCCCCATCTTCAGATTTAACTTTGATATTATTTCAGTTGTAGTAAAGCTGTGGTGCATGGGGTTTCATTAATAAACAGTTAGAGCTCCCTCTATGGGGCGATATCTTTAAAGGGACAATAAGATTACTCGTGTCAGCATTTCATCTGAACACTGGCACCGTGTTGACACGCAGCAGATGAGTATTAAACCTTGAGAAACAAAGATGTGCTTGAAGCAAAACCCAGCATAAATATTTTTCAGATGCACACATACACAAACACATGCTTACACAAT
Source organism: Sphaeramia orbicularis (assembly GCF_902148855.1). Lineage (NCBI taxonomy): Eukaryota > Metazoa > Chordata > Actinopteri > Kurtiformes > Apogonidae > Sphaeramia > Sphaeramia orbicularis. Next base: position 44,785,809 of record NC_043959.1, read on the forward strand.
CTTGAGCGTCCCTCCCAGCAGGCACAATCACACTCAGGCAGATAATTCAGTGTCACAGGGAGCCTTGTCGCTGACCCTCTGGCCCCCTCCAGACAAGGGAAGCAGCTGGACAGGGACCCACGGCTGCCTGGAACTCACTTCCCTTGGGGAGCTCTAAGGAGAAAAGTCCCTCTCTGCCTCGGAGAATGACCAGCTGAGCTTCCACATCTCAGTGTGTGAATGTGCTGTTATGTTCCTGGGTCTGGGAAGATATAAGCAGGATGAGCATGCCTTGGAAATAACTGCAATGCTGTTTTGTTTTTAAGCAGTCAGCAAGCTCATGAAAGAATATCCTATCATAGCCAGATTTTTATCTCATTTCCAACAAGTTCACAAAAAGTCGCCATACTCTCCTCCAGGCTCTGTAGTCAGTGTATATAGTTCCTTCTGTGCATACTTAATTTAGTTTTTACAAATAATCTGCATGAGGAAATTACATCAATATCTGTATTTTGGATAAAAAAGCACAACTGTACACATTAACGCTGCCATACCTTTCATCTCTCCTCCAAAAATTCTGCTAAAACCCCAAAGTAATTCTATTTTAAAACATTCTGTGTTATCTATACTATTAAAAGCACCGCTGTATCTTTGTCATTTAACCTGATTACAGGATCATCATTCACATCATGAGGATTTATTCTTGTAGAAAGTTGACAATAATGCAATGTGTTATATGCATGTAAATGATTGTGAAACTCTCACGCGTGCGCACCCACAGACAAACACATATACTTACTAAGTGCTTATTAATATTGTATGGTTAAATGGGAAATGTTAACATTTTTCCAATTGCCTTGGTGGCCTAATGAAATATTAAACAACTAAAGAGCTTTTGTTTTTTCATAATACTATGAAAGGGTGAGCATGAAATTAATAATATCTTTTTTTATAACTATGAAACATATCTTTGTTTGTGTAGATTTAGACATTTGTGTTAAAACTATAAACATTTTGTTGTAAATTTGCTATATTTCTGACCTGGTTTAAAATAATCATTAATTGTACCTGAAATAATAGTAGATCTAGTAACAATGTACAAGAACAATAACTGGTTGAAACTCATTAACTTGTTATAGAACTGATATTTTTGTGGCTTTTTTTATGAATAAATATGTATAAATCTTATCTTTGCCGTGCCCACTCTCTGCCATTAGCAGTTCCACAGAGACACAGCTTTATTCACTGCTCACGCAATCCTGTTGCTACAGTGCAGCACAGCTCCAGCCAACACACTGCAAGCCCAGATGACAACACAGACAGTTGTGAAACACTAAAATTAACCTAGAGCTAAATAGAGTATGAGGAGGCAATATGCAATGAAATACTGGAATTTTAAATAAATATGAAATTTATTTAAAAATGGTTGAAAACAAAGCATACAATATATACAAAATAAATACAGTCAATTTGAGCCATTCTTATTTTTAATGTTTGGGTTTTCGCTGAGGGTCCCGAACGTATGAGGCGGCCAGAGCTGCACAAGACAAAAAAGAGAATAAAAAGAGAAATAAGACTCAAATATGACACAGATAAAGCACTTTGAGTCATTACAAATGCTCAATTCCTGTTGTAACATTTTCACTTCCTGGGCACATTTTGAGTTTATTATGTGTTCGACTACATAAAAGATCTTGTTATTTCATCAGCTGTCGTCATACGGCCTCCAGTAGAGTGCCGCTGTCCAATCAGATGGACAGAAGGTTGGCTGACCTGTTTCCAGGGTCATGGTTGCTATGACATCCAGTAACATGACAACACAGCAGAATGGAAAGCTAGACAATATGTTGTCCAGGCTTTGGTCAATCAGACACACTTGCTTTGAACTTCCAACTGACTCATATCTTAGAATTGTGCTTCTAATGTGGGTCTGGTCTAGTGTAGTGAGAAAACAAATGAGGGAAAAAACACATTTAAGCTTGACTAGAGCCTTGACTAGTTCATCAACACCTGAGAGATTAAGTGCTCATACTGGATGTCAAAAGCAGTCGACTGATGGCGAAAAAAAGGCATTTTAATATTTTGGAATTCACTGTATGTGCACGTTCTAGGGTTTAAAATGCATATAAAACATACAGCACACATGCTCTGTTACCTTTAAGCAAACACGTCCTCGAATGAGAGCATAGGGAATTGGGCCATAGCTCCTTGAGTCAGTAGAATTCCTAAGGTTATCCCCTTCGAGCCAGACATGGCCTTTTGGAACCTGAAAACATTATCACGGGGAAGTAAAGAGGGCAGATAATGATTAATATGCAGATTGTTTCACCCCACACCAAAGGAATCACAAGCATTACTTAACTTTTTAAGAATGTAGATCTATTATGCAGTGAAGATCTACCTTAACCCCACCCCCTACCCCCTAGCCAGTTGCCTCAGTCATCGTTCCCCTCCCTCCTCAGCCTATCTTAACATCAACCTGCCTGTCCCTCTTTAACCCCGTACCGTCTTAGGAGAGGGGTCATGGGTAACGGGCAGGGTCGGGGGGGATTTAGGAGAACTTCAAACGGGGTCATTAGGCTGTTGGCTGAGATCTGCGCCCCTCTTACCCAGGGAGGGCAGGGCTAGAGTGGGGCCTGAGATAGCTAGGGAGAGAGAGAGGGAGAGGGCTAAGCTGCAGCTAGCAGCAGTGTCCAAGGGTCTCCACCGCGGTCCGACCTGCCAGTGGGGCGGTCATCCAAGCGGGCTCTAATTCACAGTGACACCAATTATGATTAATCTCATCACTTTAGGAGAGTAGGCTTGTCAAGGCCCTAATTAAGTGCGCTGTCCCCCCTATATGTGCAGACAGGATCAACAACACATTATATTGTCATAATGGGCATCACAATCCACGAGTCTATTTTTGTGTTGCCTAACTTTTTAGCGGCAAAAGTCCTCTGGAGGAAAGAAGATAACATGAATAATGAAAAAGAATATTACCTACAACGCAGTGACGTCACATCATCGCCTTTACCCGTATTTCTTATTCCTATCACCCAGCTCTCTGATGAGAGTCTCCCGTCCTACTGTGGGATGCTGCGTTTTGTTTCATATTCGATAATTGAGACAGATGATGTGACATAATCATGAGCCAGTGACATGTTGACCTAACATGAGGTAAACAACTCGCTGAATAACGACGACACAAATGAATATCATTAAAGGAGTCATCGGAGAACCATATGTCAGCATGCTGGATTCCCACCATTACACCTCATTAACATGGTAACATATGCTGGCTCCCAAGCACAGGAAAAAGAAACACCACCGTTTGTCATCTGCCAAACCAGAACCCCCTGTTTCTCCTCATCTTTGTTGTACTCGTGCAATCATCCAAGACACAGGAAGAGTTTGCAGTAAGAAATTTCATGTTTGCTCCAGAATTGGATGAAACCTCTGCAGAAGAGAAAACTTCAACAAACATACTTCAATACTACCAGAAGATGGAATATGCTTTTCCTTCTGTTTTGTCACTTGGGTTCTACTGGGCTTATCCACAGAGTCAAATCACTTAAAAGGTCAATCAATGCAACTGACAACTCCACAAGCAAGTACTTTCATTTAGAGGGTCATAAAACAAATGACCTCATACACATACCCAAGCCTGAACGCAGACAAAGATTTCTTTTAAGGATCAAGCAGGCAGTGTTTCAGAAAAGTGTGAGGAGGAGAAGAGGTCTGAAACTCGACCCGTTGTACTGTGGCCACTGTGGGGATGAAAGCTTATGCATATCACCTTGCAAGTTGCAGGTGTGTGAACAAGGAAGAAAAACATACAGTTTTAAGTGGAAGGGGAGACCAAAAAAAGAAGACAAGATTGCTGGAAAAAAGCAAAACAAAATATGACTCCTGATTGTGTTTATTGATTTCTTGCAATTAATATCAGACGTTTCTTAAATAAATGCATTTCCGTGAACAATGCATTCATTATTTTAGAGCAGGGGTGTCAAACTCATTTTAGTTCAGGGACCGCATACAGACCAATATGATCAGAAGTGGGCCGGACCAGTAAAATACTAACATAACTATATATAAATAATGTCAACTCCAAACTTTTCTTTATGTTTTAGAGTGAAAAAAGAAAAATGATATTTTGAAAATGTTTACATCTACAAACTACCCTTAAAAAAATTCAAGAAAACAGCCATGAACAAGCTGAAATTTATTAAGAAAAATAAGTGCATTTTAAACAATATTATGCATCAGTTTATCATTTACAAATGTGCATTACAACGTACAGATCAAAGTGGATCTACACGTACACAAAATATTTAGTAACAGGCAGAAAATAGGTAAAATTGCACTTCTTTCTCTTATGAAATCTGATGTTGTTCAAATTTGTACAGATTATTCACATTTTTGGGAAAGGATAATTTGAGAATGTACACATTTTCATGTACTTTTACTCGTTTTACACTAAATCGAAGAGAAATATTTGGAGTTGTCATTATTTAGAGGTTAATATGGTAGTATTTTACTGATCTGACCCATTTTAGATTGAATTGGGATGAATGTGGAACTTGAACTAAAATCATTTTTAATACCTTAAAGGAGTGATATTTTGCTTCTTTTGTTTTGTTTTTTTAATGGAATTATACCTTTTAAAACATTTCCTTGTGGTCTACATAAACTGTAAATGCTATGTTTGGGTCTGAATTCTTCCTTAATTCAACTCCACAGGTCCATCTTCAACCCTATTTCTGACTAATGACACCAGAAAGGTTGTTTTGAGCGCTGGCCCTTTAAATGCAAATGATCCACTTCAGACCCCACCTCCTCCAGGCTGTTGGCTGTGCTGGTCTGTCCCTTTCAACCAACATCTGAACATTTTAGGTAATTGGCTCGAAGTTTGGACATATTTTCAGTATGGACTACAACCGCTGCTGCTTATGGCGAACTCTGAGAAATGTTTGTCGGAAGTCTTGACCTTATATGTGCAAATGTCGTGACATAACTAGTTATAGACGTAACAAATTAAGCAGGAATTAAAACAGGTTGTAGAAATCCACTCGATTTTTGCCAAAATGAATATAAAGATAGCTTTGCAGCACCTGGAGGGTTCAAATTCAAACTTTTTTACACAAATACATGTGCCAAAGACTAATAAAAGTGGGTTTAGCAAAATATTTAGTGTACATTTAGCATTTTGTAAATTCATCCTACATTCTGGCAGGCCGATTTTAGCCCATGGGCCGTATGTTTGACACCCTTGCTTTAGAGCAAACTCCTGATTTTGGTAATAATTAAAATGTAATCTATAGATACAATTTTTTACAGACAAAATCTACGTAGGCCCAATATCAAGCAGCAGTATCTAATATGGAGCTACTTGGATCAGTTCTGCAAGAGGCTCTGCTGTGATGGATGGCAGAGACTGCACCCATCCTGTGGTTATAGATTGCGTCGATGCAAGGCATTGTGTACCTGTCAGAGACATGTCGAGAAGAGCTGAAACTGGAGCTCCTTCTCACTGTGAAGGTGTGTTTAACAGCCACAACATTACAGTACTCATTATGTTAACATGATTGAAGTGGTGAATTATGTTCATCTTAAACGCGTACAGGCTTATAGAGTTCACCTTTCACCATCTTGCTCCGTCTATCTTTACAGCGTGAGACGAATGAGAACATGTCATTTCTCTCTGCTCTCTCTCTCTCGGTTCTAATATTAGGGATCAAGTGTCATTGTTTTGACACAATAGTTCAGACTCAGAAATGATTCCTAAAAGGTGACAGGGCAATTAGTCTGTTGTTGGATCTCTTGAGGGTGGAGAGGACCTGTATGTCTGTCAAAAAGCAGAGGTGATGACAGCGTCTAACACCGCTTTCTAAAATTCATCTTCCAGGTCCCCCCGTAATGCTTCACACCATCCTAAAACTCACAAACAAACACGTATATCCTCTAGGAAAAACAAACAAAAAAAAGGTCTGAATTTTGTTTTACTTTTTATTCTAAAGTGGGTATTTTCTCAATTAGTTCAGTTAAGACTTTACTCCTGGACTTTAAAAAAACATATGCTCAGAAACAGATAAAACCAGAGCCTCTCAATCAAGCTTCTCATATTATTTCTGCACCGAGTTTGTGTGTTTTTGGGACTACCAGCACACTGATGAAAAATGTCTCAATAGAGGCATTTTAACAGTCTCGAAAATTAGCAGTATTTCAGCAGAATGTGTAAATAACTTAAGCAGGTCATTACAATAGAACAAAAGCCATGTGATGTTGTGACAAAACAGGCAATACAACATTTAACAGCTTCTAAACACAATTCATGAGGCAGTTTGATTCACCACGTGAACTGATGTTGATTGAAACTAGGTTTGAACAATTCATCAAAATACGTTGTCAAATGCAAAATAGCCAATACAGCTCCAGATTAGAGGGGCTGCATTTTTCCATATAATGCATTACAATACAGTACTCTATTAAAAATGAGGTATTCCAGTGCTATAGCTGGTCTATGAATCATATATGTAAGGAAAATACTTGTGTAATATAGACGCAATGTACATAAATAAACAGCTTGTAAGTGTCAGTAAGTATTAATTATTCTAAGTATTATACATGTATAAGTAGTATATGTATTATGAGTAAATAAGTATAATTTTAGTTAGAAAAATATCCTCTTATTGCAAAAACACATCTCTAGTCATAATATAACTAGTGTGTTTGATATATCTTATATGTTCAGCACTAATTCAAAGCCCTCTATTACGTGGTCAAACACAGTCCTGTACCATCATACTATGACTGTTGTGCATCAAACCACAGCAAAATGTCATTACTGATTTTGTAAATGGTAAATAAGCCATGCTACCATCACTTAATCTACAATTCAAAAGGTTTTAATTAATCATTTCTGTCTAATAGAATGAAAAACCAGGTGGAATTCATCATGCTGTTTTTGTCTTCTAAAATTCCCCAAACCAGTGATTTGTTGATTCCTAATAGTTAAGTTACATGATATTCATAGGGTGTGTGAAGGAGGGTATTGTAGTTTTTTTTTCTAAATTGTTGGTATGTAATTATTATTATAATGTGAATTAACTGTTAACTTACACCCGTGGTAACACCACCGTAAATGTACTTTGCTTCTATTTTTCAACACATATTTTGGTTAAATAATGTAAATACTGTTGAATGAGTTTGTTATAATTTGGTATAAGCCTATCTGTTCATTGTCTTGGTTTGAAGTTTAAAGACAGGAGTGAGTACTTCAAACAATGTTAAGATATTCATGAGAAATGGGGGTGGGATTAAATAAGTTTTCTTCTTCCCACTCCTTTTCGATAAACGAATGTATCTGAAGTATTGTACCTGCATGTATTCTGTTGATTATTTTGTTGTACGCAGATCCTTTGTGTTGTAAATGCTTACTCGCTTGAAATAAATGAATAAATGAATGAATGAGGGTCCATCATCAAAACAGAGCAGAATGGAAAGGTTTTCCGCCATTTTCCACTGCCAGTATGTGAGTGGTTTACTGTCACTGGCTCATTTAGGTGAATGAAAGACAATAAGCATCCCTACAGAACAAATCTTCTCTTAATCATGATTAAAATTTGAAATAAGCATGATCCCAAATTTACTGATCAAACCAAAAACATAGCTGGTGTCGATCTAGTGGTGATCTTAAAAAAAGACTCAAGCTGAGATCATAAAACACAACTCAAAGCCCACTGCCACACGTTCAGTCCATGTATGTGAAAGGGATTCTAATACAGAAAAACACTTTATTTCCTCTTTCATTTGCTGATTGACACTTACAGGCTTTATGTTTTATGTTAAGTCTCCCTGAAACTGCTCAACGGCTCACCACTAGTCTTTAAAACACACAACAAATACAAAAAGATGCAGCATAAATGCAACCTTTGGTTTGAGAATGTATGTACACACACACACCCACACACACACTCACACACACCTCCGCCCACCCATCAGTCTGTCCATTCGGCTGGCACTAACTCTAACAGGCTTCAGAGAGATTGCAGGCCTGAGCTGTGGGCGTTGGGGAGAGTAGTAATAGAAAAGCAATGACAGTGGTTTCACCAGCAGAACCCCTGCTCACTCTCTGGTTTTATCACTGTTCTGAGGAAATATAGGTGTTGTCAAAAGCTAATATTTTGACCAATGACACAAAATGGATGTGTGCTGTCCAAAATGTAAACAACTATGATGTCTATAGACTGCGGCACACAAAGAAAACCTTTGACAGAGATGGTTTTGCATTATGCATGATGGTGTTTGCCATTTTAGGGTGAAACAAACTATCAGGTGTTTTGTTGGGAACTAATGCTCCATTCATTCGGTATTTGACTGTATATTTGTACGTTTCTCTCCCAAAGACACAGAGTTGGTGGGAGTAAAAGTGCCACAAGGACCGTCACTTGGTAAAGCAAGCAGTCCCAGCATGTATAAGAAAAGCAGAAAATATGGGCTTGTGTAACATAATCATACTCACATATGTGTGCGTCTTGAAGACATCTGATGGGGAACTTGTACAGATCTTGTCACCCTCCAACCCAATTACCCTTTTACAAATGTTCATATTTGGGTCAAATGGACTCTTTGCAATTACTATATCACCCCTAAAAGGAAACATAGAGAAAGTCAGTCAATTTGCAACAATTAAAATTAATTCACATGTTTGTTAGACAATAACAAAACATATTGAGGGGCTAAACAGCAGCTAAGTATGTTAACACAAATTTTAACTGTGTAAATTTCAATGAATGTATAAAGTGTAACCCACTTTTGTATTTTACAAAGATGGCGACTCATTCGTTCTGAGAAGACAACGTCATGGTTGACAATAGTGGGTTCCATGGATGGGCCAGAGCACTGAAAACACAGAAATAAAAACATTTATGCAAAAGGATAAACTAAAATATATATTTATAAAAGCATCATTTTGATAATATCTGTATTTTTCATAATACAAACCACCACAAGTTCTCCAATGTATTCAAAGGCACAATGTCCGATGCAGCCATACTGGATTGTGTAACCCACAAATCCCAAAGTCTTCCCCAGAGCATGGCGGAACATCTCCACCTACAGCACAAAACACAACTGTAAATACAACAGCAAAGTCCATACATGCTTCAAAGTGTATCAGTGTAAATTACATTCACTAGTGGTATAACAACTTATCTCATCCTCCCTAGCATGATTTATCTGTTCTGGGTTTGCAACTGGATGCTGGATGAGACCCACATTAAAACAGAAAGAAGAAGATAAAAGTTTCTTGACAGTGCAACTTGGCAGACAGAGTAAAGGACCTGCTCCATCGGTGAATTTATAGAAGGACTCATTCTAAGATAACAAAAGCCCCCATGATTCTTATTTCCAGATTACACTACAGTACTACTATATTAATGCAAACATAACTGTGAATGCTGTACTGCTTTTCTGCTGTTACAACCCCATTAAAGATACAGTAGTGAGGGGATAATTCATTGGCTTATCCATTTATGGTAGGCTTATGTCCTTAGCAGGACTTTTAAAAACAAAGGCTCTTTAGGGTTGAAGTTAAAGGTGTGGACAGGGTTGTCACAGATGGCCTACTGCTAAAATGGCACATTCCCTGGTGTTTCATTCTCAGAGACTCAGCAGCCGGTTAACACCAGAAAACTGCCCTGAACTTTGCTCCTGTGTAGGATGGACCAATCAACACCTTGTGCTCAGGTGATGGACAAACATAGAGGCTGTGACACTTCCAGCCAAGCAGCTCCCTATGATCTGCAGCTAGTCTCTGACACTGCGCTGCCTCCACCGCCATCACAATCAGTAGAGTGGTTATCAACTTCTGTCAGCACCATAGAAACACAAAGACGCCCAGTGCACGCAACCACTCGCCCTGCAAACACTCTGACACACAAACACGCGCAAAGACTATCTGTGTATCTTCTGAGCAAACATCCCGGCCACACTTAGTTTGTTGACTTTTACTCAAGCTGCAACCTGCTGAATGGAAAGAAGAAAGTAAGTTAATCTTTACTCAGTCATGCACAGTGCATACGCATGCACACCTGCATACACAAACATACATTTACGCAAACAGGCTGGTAAGTGTATGTTTAGAAATACACTGATACAGCGGGGCTTAGAGGTTAGCTTGCACTTCAGTTATAGCTCCTGCTGCCTTCCTGCCAGTCCACCACAGATTAAAAAAAAATCTTTTTCTCTATGCGCCCTATTCCTTCTGTCTCTTTCCCTCTTCTCTCTTCATGTCTTCTCTCCCTCCCAGGGTATTATTAACCAAAGTAAGCAGAGCGGAAACCAAAGCCCCAAATCCTCAGAGCTCTGGGAATGACTTCCCAAAGATGGACACGGATTAGTCCCCCAATTTCTCCCTTGCCCCACCACCTCCACCCCCCTTCCACCCCAGGTCCCCAACAGACCGGGTGTCAGGTGGCTCTCCCAGCTCTGCCAAAGGTGTTACCCCTAATCCCATTACCCCCCTCTACTCTTCTCACACATACACAAACACACACACAATGCTCTCTCATTCATGCCAACTATATTCCATCTATTAAACCCTCTATTTATTCTTCCATTCCTTATATGATTTGTCTCTTTGGCCTATTCGCCGCCATCCTCTCTGATCCAAAAACACCAACTTCATCCTTTCACCTCCCTGCGAGCTGTAACTCCGCTCTTCCCTTTGTTCCCCGATCGCCCTTGGCAACCCTCTGTTTTTCAATGCCACTGCGAATGACACCACTCGTGCAGGTGATGGGGGACATATATATACGCCCAGCACAGGGCCCAAATGAAGTGCCCCTTTGCAGGCAGAGCTGCCTCACAAGGAAGTACAAACTCAGTCCTCTCCCAGCTGGTACAATAACACCTCTGGCCCTATAATTCCTCTGTTGGGAAGCAAGTGGCCTAAAGGTTAATGTGAATCTCAGGTCTGCACTAAGGCGACATGTTCAGCTCTATTTGTCTCGCTCTCAGCTTCTTCCACCGGCATCTCTCACATTGCGCTACTGTAATGTACTCTCAGACATGATCTCACATGTGCTCTTCCTTCTGCTAGGCTGGGGATCAGGGATCTTTGCTAGCACTCATTCGCAAAGCACAGTGGACAGCCTCCAGTACAGCTGCCCTCATATCCCCGTTTCATCCCCCCCTCCATTCCAGCGTGCATTCATCATAGGTAGGGATTAAGGGACTTTGCATAACAAGATCACACGGCCAGTGACTGATATCAAGAGAGTCCATATGCAGCCGCCTGGTTTTCTGAGGCACCCTCTGTCATTGATAGTGTGTGCATGTGTGTTGTGTATGTGTGTATTTGGTGTGAATGTGCACACACAATAGCATTACCTATGTGTTTCATAGAAAGTGTATATGTGAGCTGCATTGACTCCTATGGGATTCAGTATGAGGTGGACAGACATCTACAGAGACCTCTGATTGGATCTCTAATTCGTCTAATTCCCCCGAGCACAGGAAAAGCAAACCCACACTACAGCCGCTAATACCCACTGCATGTGTGTGTTTGGAGTGGCAACATTAATTGAATGCTGCATTACAGCTGTAAATTAACACAAAGTCTCTCTGTGTAATCCAGGATTACACGGCAAACATGTTCATGTGAAAACAAAGAAAGTCACTGCAGCCTTCTCCGCAGAACCATCTGTAGCCACCGGCCCCCCGCGGTCAAAGCTACAGTGCTACAGTGGGGAAAAGAGGGGGATCCCAAATGAATAGCTACCGATAGAAACACCTCATTGTGTCTTTAACTCTGTGATCCTCTTACTGTGGAACCCCATTCACTTACAGTGTTAAAAAAAAAAATCACAGTAGATGAATTTTTTTTTTTTTCCTCTTCTTGCAATATTGAGTGAGCATTATGTGCAGCCACAGTACTAATGCCTATCAGTGTGGGTATACAGCTGTCAAAAGCAAGGCGTATTTCCATTAGGCAGGAATAAAGAGGGTTTCCAAATGACACAAACAGTCATGTCTACATTAAAAAAATAGGACCAAGGGTCCTGTAGTCCAATGACATATTTAAAGACACTAACTGACATTCGTTTGACCTTTCAAGGTCACTCAAGGTCAAAGGTTAGGGCACCAAATGAAAGCCCATATGTGACTTCCTATCTATTGCCAATAGTAATTGTATCAATATCTTCAACTGTTTAAGTTACAGTACTTTGAAATTTGTCTGATTATAAACCAACTAGCGCGCTGACCCGTGGGGATCCACAGCTTCTAATTGTGGTAGTTTTTATGCTGTTGTGTATTCATGCATGCTGTACTGCACTTGTCCAGCAGTCGCTGCTATAGTGTTCTGGGTATAGCAACGTGATTGTAAGGCTATTGTATTCCAAAATTACTGATATCTCCCAAAATATTGGTCCTATTTAACTTGCTGTTTTTGCTAGTCTGTTCCTTGGCCAAAAATACATAAATATGCCAAACTGCAGCAGTCATTCCTTTCCGGATTTTGTGTGAATCCCCAGACACACATACAGGCACGCAGACACACAGAGGGTAATTGGCTTTTAAAATATAGATGGGGATTTTTAGCATTTCAAAAATTCATAAAAAAATTCAAAAATCAATATTTTTCAATTATTTTAACAAACTTGGTAGACCTTGCCCCAAGGAACCTCTGCTATGAATTTCCATTGATTCTGGCTGACGGCTTTGGAGAAGAAGTTTCTTGAAAAATTGTGTATGGATGGACGATGGACGACGGATGGACAAGAACTGATACCAGTAGTCCATTGGACCTTCAGGCCATTGGACTAATAAAAAAGGACACTTGGAAAATGATTAGCAATGGAAAGACTATTGTTTTTTCATGTAAGCTAATGCGATCTTCAGTGTTACAACAATACAATCAACTAAGCATTAAAGGTATAAAGAAAGTGTCAAATTATCAAAACAGTACATACAACCTTTGTTAGTTTATGCGAAAAAATAACTATAGGACACCACATGTCATCACTACTTCAAAGAAATGTTCATATTATATATATGGAAAAACCCCTTTTACATATGAGCATAAAATCTGTAACAGCTATTTTTAGGCAACACAGTTCCATAATTCAGTTGTAATAATTCCAAGTGGATCCATGTATCAAAAGCATTAGTGTTTTCACACCTGAATTTCGTTCCGATTCAGGGAGTGATGTATGACAATGTGTTACAGTGTTGCACATCACCTTGTTTTGGTTCATGTTCACACTGCTCCATGTTCCCAACACCACACCCATCTAAACAGGTGGAAGCCACGTCCCTTCATGCGGTCACTGAAAATCTTGAATACTTTGGAGTTTTTCGTGCATGCTATTGAGCATTTCCAATTTATGCTCATCTTCCCAAATGCCAATGAGGCATTCTATCTCTTCCTCGATCCAAAGTGCCCCTTGACTCATTTTCTCCACTTGCTTATCCGGCAGCTGACGAAAGGTATGAAGCTCATTAGCCTACTATTTATGTCTGGTAGTGGCACTTTTTCGACAGAGCCGCTTTGCTTTATGGTAATGTTTGCAACATCACAGCGTATCATACTCAGAGTTGGGCCTGGTTGTAGGTGGGGGAGCAAGAGGGGGCAATGCCCCCTAAACAAATGTCCTGCCCCCTCAAATTAAAGTTTCTGAAAATAGGAAAAAGGAAAATGAGCTGCTCAGCAGTTGGAGACTTAGAGGAATTAGTAAAGTGTCTTAAGTTTTACTTTCACTTTGTATGGTCATATGATCTGCGCGTGGGGTATGTACGGTAAGGAACGCTGAGCCCACCTCTTCCAAGCGGTCTCAGCTCGGTTGTTTCATTCCAAAATGGAGTGTGATTACTGCTTTCACACATGCCCAATCGAACCAAGCCAAAGACTTGTTCCGGAACAACGGCTCCAATCAATCCAGGTGTGAAAACACCCTTAGTTTCTTATTACATTTAGATTATCACATTATATTAATGTTGTGCATCTTTCTGTCTTGGACAAAAATGGCAAGACTTTAATATTATTTTTAAATGAATAAATAAATTAAACACACAAATGTAAGAAGTCAAGGAAAAAAATACATTGATGAACAATAAAATAAAGCCAATAATAGACAGAGATAAGTCACACTGGTGGCACATATTGAGACCTTGAGGAAATATTCAGATAAGAATGGCTGCTACTGGCCTCTAGAGATTTGATCCTTCCATTGGCTCAGTAGTGTTAATTGATATACATGGCCAGTCTATTAGAACCACAAAGAGAAACTCAATCCAAACAACACACAAGGGCCTTGCAGTGGACTCCTTACACAACTAAATTAGGAAAACATGGGCTGAGAGAGATCTGGGCAACAGGGGAGCTAAGAGGCTTACAAGCCCCTTGTCAGATATTCCTCTTCTCCCTGAGGATCCCAGATGGAAGGGAGTCTGGAGAAGCAGGCAGCACCAGAGAGGGGACGAATCCCACCTCTGATGTCTTCCTCTGGGCAGCAGACGGCAGAGGAGGGTGGGGCATTAGTCCTGTTGCGCAGAGTTTGATTTGATCTTAATGTGAGCTATAAAAAGGAGGAGGTCTGGCTACCAGGGGGGTCTGTTTCAACTATCAGTCCAATCAGAGATAATCCTGCTGATTTAGACAGAGACACCTGGCTGGATGGAGAGTGACAGATGTAAAAGTCCCAGTCACAGAGTACCGGGTCTAGCCCCCATCTCCTCTAGGTCTGCCTTCTATCTGAGGCTTAATTGAAGCAACTGATCTCCATATTGCTCTTTTCATTGTTGCTAACGGCAACACAGCCGTGAAACAGCTGAGCAAGGTTACTATTTGAGGAGCTGAGGGTTTAAACCTACAATCAATGGGTCAGCCAGAGCAAATAATAGCCAAGTGATATGAATACAACTGCTATGAATTGAAAGGAAGTGTGGGTTGACAGAGTCCCTAGCCAATTATACTGAATGGAAAAAAAGAAAATCAGTCACTAAGCCGTATTGTATTGACCCCAAGTGTATGCATGGTGCTGGCCTAGAATTGAAAGATCTTATCTACATTGTATCAGATTCACAAAGGAGTTCATGCTTTGCCCTGATGACAAAGTGTGACGTATTGAAAAACTAACATTTATCCAACCTAACAATAGAAATCTTCCTTTTATATTACACAAGCTTGTATTATGTAATTTTCATCTAAATATGACTTTTTTGTGTTTTATTCAGCGTCAATAAAAACATTTCAGCTAATGAAAATAAAGCTATACAAAAAATACATGGTGTTGAGAAGATGGAAAATGTCAAATCCTTACAAAAATAACAATACAAAATCTACTCTACGCTTATTGTACTCATGCCCTTAGAATATTGCTTTCCTCTCAACGTTAAAAAAACAAATAGAGTACATGCAGATGATAATCTTGCATCCCCCAGACACAAGAAGTCTACTGCTTCTGCCGTTTCAACACTACTGGCAGAATTAGACTGAAGTAACCAAAACAGTCAAACCCGGAAAAGTCTGACATGTTATGACTGCTGCCATTATATAGCTCAGCCAGATACAGATACAGATAAATCTGACAAAAACACTGCAGAAAAACACACATGCACAGATGTCACACTGAAAAAAAGGGGGATTATGTTATTTGTATAATTAGGCTGCCATGTTTACACTACCACATGTGTGCCGTAGAGCCTTGAGGTTAAATTGGGATTTAAGAGAACTGGAAAATTAAGTGAGCAGCATTGTGCAGAGGATGCAGACAAAGTTTCCATAGCAATATACTACATCCTGCCTCCTGAAGCAGGCTCTCCCCCATGTGAGAAGCAGGTCAGCCAGCGCATCTTATTTGTCTTGTATAGGCTTTCCACAATGCCCAGCGTTGTCAGTCATGATATATTCCCTTGGTCTCCTGTCAACACATATAAATCTCAACACTGCTGTCAAAACAGCAACAACTGCCTCTGCTGAGAGCATTTGTAAAGTGAGCAGTTGGACGATTGCTTCCTCTGGAGCCTTACAGTATCCTGTGATCTTATGCTGCCTCTGGCCTCTGTCTGACACACAAATGACAATATACGGCTCATTTAGAAATTACACACACTAATCCAACAGTATCAATAGTCGACATTACACAAACGACAACAGCCTTTAGACTGTCATGCTCAATCTGACAGAAGAATCCAACAAATATGCAGACAAGGTACAGAATCTTTTTCTGAATGGAATGTTATCCAATTTTATTTGTAAAGCATTTTAAAATAACAGTAAGGTTGGACAAAGTGCTGTACATATTTGCAATAAATAAATATACATATTACTAAGAAGCAGAGTCATTTATAAAGGCAGGCAATAGTTTTTTTCTTAATATTGTGACTTCTGCCTTATTGTTAACAATCTGCTTCATTAATTAATAAGCGTCTACCACAGCAGTGCTATAGCTTGTATTGTAATTTTTCTAATTTTTGTATTAAATTACGGAAGCGTATTGCATTCACATGAAAAAATAAAAATTGGCTCTGTTAATTCAGAAAAACAGAGCCGATTTTTATTTTTTCGTGCGAATGCAATACGCTTCCATATTATATAATTCTAGGCTTTTTTTTTTTTTTTTTTTTTTTAGCTCTAAGTGATTAGTGACGATAATATGTGAATATGTGAACCACTGTAGATCAAAATGATATCAAATACAGCACTAAATTACATAACAGGAATGTTTGACAAAGCCAAGGAAGATTACAAGGAAATTATGATAAACAGTGCTCCTTGATCTCAAATATTCAGTTTTAATTGTGATAGTGTATGATGCATATCAGTTTCAAAAGCAAGACCAGAAATTCATAATCTGGTCACAGAAGTTGAATGCGTAAAGCTGGCGTACAGAAAAAACGTTACCTGTAAGGGGGGACATTTGTATACTCAATCAGTATTTGGGGGAATCAGTTTAAGGCTTGCGGTGGTTTCTATGTAATAGTTACTCACAGTCTTATGGTCCTGGTGTTTCATTACCAGATAGATTCAGGACCACTTTTGACATACAGCGGATCACTGTGTTGTTGAAGGTACATGTGTGTCCTCACCCTCCCATCTGCTGTCCTTTCTAAACTAGTAACACACAGCTGTTTGAAACTCCAAATTCATACAGATTACAGTTCCAAAATTAATCAAATCACAATCTCATTGTTAGCTGATGATATTTTGGATTCAGTGACACTGAGCAGAGAGAAGTACTTTGAAAAATGAAAGTAGTTTATATATATATATATATATATATATATATATATATATATATATATATATATATAATTTTATTTATTTATTTATTTTTTTTAATTGTGGTTCCAGTCAAAGTTTATGTTTATGGTGGAAAAATACACACTACAAATAATTAGGTTTCTGTGCATTTCCCTTAATCCTTCAATAACTAATTGAGTAGGTTAAAATCAAAATTTGGAATACTGTCCATAATAATCAAAATATGACTTTTTGAGTAAATTGTACAGCCAGTTATTTGCATGCACACTAGAGCACCTTAAATATGTAAAGGTACATGAAGCTCTCATTTCATTGATATCGCTATTGTCATGATAAATATTTTATTACTATTATTTACCTCAGTTTTTATGAATCACATTGTGTATGTTAACTTTGTAAACTCTAACATTGTTTTAACAGAGACTTCAAATATGCACATTGCCTCTCCCTCCTTGGATTACTTGGTATCATTTTTATTATTTATCTATTCTTTCCATTATTTGTATGATATTCCACATGCTATGACCTAACAATAGAATCTGTGACATAGATTTTGTTTGATTCTCTTTAATTCACAGACACTCATCTTGACAGAATAGAATAGAACAGAATTGAATAGAATAGTAACAACTCATCAGTGCATCACAAAAACCTCTTCAAAGTAAAACCAAAACAATTATACTTTTATAGCACTGGTTAGATGTGATCAAGTATTGAAAAAATTCCTGGTGTCATAGTATTGCTGGATTCCAAATTAAATTTCAACAGTGTCAGTGCACGTTACACAGATGGCTCTTATATTATTGTTATTTCTCACACAAATACATGACTTCAGGTTATGGTAGACGGCCTTTTGTAATGCTGTAAAACTGTAACTGAATAAAAGTAACAATGAGCTGTAATGAGTACTGTAATTTGTACTCCCCCCCCCGCCCCCATTTTTATTGCTTGTCTGACACATAAAGACCCAAACAACCAATGGCGACCAAAATCATCTACCAATATAAAATGTTTAATACCTTCTGATCCATTAAACCTATCAATCCATGTAAATACTTGGTGTAAAATGCACCGTCATCTTCTAGCACAACATTGATTCACCAGTAAAACCCATGGAGTTTGATGAATGACAGTGGATGGAAACACTTGGTTTGTGTTCAGTTAATGATATATTTTGCAGAATAAGTCACATTTTCTTCATTTTTCACTGCTTCTGATATTGTGACAATTAACTTTAATCTGAGGTTTTATGAATGTCTACATTATCAGTGAATTAAATATGAGAAAATGCCTGATTTTTATTATAGAGAACAAAATACAGAGGATAATAGTATAATAAATGGTGATAAATGACTTAAGAAAGGTTAAATAGAAAGAAAAAAAATCATTTGGGAACTGCCACAAAAGTAACACTGGGTCTTGATGGGCTAAACTTAGCACTTTAGACAAAAGTAATTAATGCATTTTGTACAGAATGAAAACATTATTGCTTTAATGACAATTAAAGTGGTCCGTAAAGTACTATGATTTATGATAGATTCTTTTGTATTGGCAATAATTCCCTGTTTCTGGCTTGACATGCTCTCTCCCACATCACTTATTTTTCTATATTTGCCCTCATAAAACCAACAGAATAGGACCGAATAGATTACAAGAAGTACAATAAATAGAACAGTTCGCCAAATCACTACGTACTTAAACTGAAAGATCAATTGCAAAATAAGTGGAGATTCACTCTTGTAAATAAATGGCCTGCTTCTGTCGAATTATTTGGGGTTTTCATAGTTATACATGAAGCCAGCAAGGTCAAAGCAGTACAAAACCAGACCCAGTGTATTAAGGCGCTATAAAACGACTTGAGTATTGCGAAGAACCCAATAAACTTCACTAATTGTTTTTAATCATACCGGAAAATAAAGCAATAAGAGCAAGCATGTCGAAATCAAACGTTTACATACCTGTGATAGTGTGGTTCAAAGCTCCGACCATGCACTTCGCATATACTACTTCCTGTTGACAGCTTCATCAGTCGACCCAGCAATAAGCTCAGCTCTGATTGGACGAGCCTCCCCAAGCGCTTCGTGATTGGTCAACACGCGCCAAAACATTAACGCGCGTCACTTCTTTACAAGCAGTATGGCAGCTCCCGTGAACAGTGTGGTTAACTCTTCAGCGAAATGTTCGTCGTTCAATGCTACGAGTTTTCAGAAGAAGACAAGAAGCAGGTTAATTTCTATACCTGGTACCAGACCGTCGGTACAAAATGGACAACTCCTCGTGTCAACCGGTGTCACGTCACTCGACTATTTGCTCGGTCAGTCTAATGCTGAGACAAAACGTTAGCATTAGCTACCCAGGCTAGTATGAGAGAAAACTAGATAAGCCAGACCACATGCACTGATGTTAGCTGAAAAATGGGTGTTAAAGGAGTTCCTTAAAAAAGACATCTATCCACTTGTGTGTTTGTTTGTCACTACTTGTACTGGTGTTAAAAAAGAGGACAGTATGTGAATGAAGGTTAGCACTGGACCAGGGGTTACCAACCCTGGTCCTCGAGATCTACTATCCTGCATGTTTTAGATGTTTCCCCTCTTCCAACACACCTGGCGGTCGTTATCAGGCTTCTGCAAAGCTTGATGTTAAACATATTATTTGAATCAGGTGTGTTGGAAGAGGGATACAACTAAAACATGCAGGATAGTTGCTCTCGAGGTTGGTGACCCCTGCACTAGATTGTAGGTGCACCACATTGCAGTAATTTTTCCTGTCAAAATTTGTGTTTAACTGTAAATTACTGTCACATTTATGTTACATTGTCCTAAGATTGTAGAAATATACTGCATGGATTTACTACATTTTGGCTATGTTACCACAAGTCATCATTCTTTATTTTTGGCATGATCATGGGAGGAGTTTGTATAAATGTAACTATCTTTTATTGGTGTGCAACCTTTTCATATGAGCACATATGATGCAATGTTCTTCCCAATGAGGTCCAAGCCTTTAGACCCTGAACAAGGTCAATGTAAATACTGAACCAAAAGTTGAAATGTAGGTGGTAGAGTTTATTACGTACAGTACATGTGTCAGTCACTAGAGATGACGTGTTAGTCTTGTTGACATAGTAAACCTAAACGTAAAATGTGCAACTGCATTCTATTGCATCCCTCCAGGTGTCACTCAAAATTTTATGGTATATTTGTCAGTTGTTATTGAGTCAGCTCTACTGTCTTTCCTGCCACAAAGCGGCAAATGTCATAATTATTACAAATGATTACTATTTATATTAACACTATACACCATACTTCCAGTTGGTGAGATATGCCTAGTTTTTCCATCACTTTTAATTGTAAACAGGTGTTTTGAGGATCTGATGAGTTGAATCCTATAATATCACATGTTTTTCTTATATCTTAATTTGGTTAATTGTAGATAGTTTGCATTTCATCTTTATTTGTGTTCTTTGCACCCATAATATGCTTAATGCAGGTCAAAACTATTTGCTCTGTTAATTAGGCTAATTTAACAGAAATACCTAAAATGCTCTTGTTAAATAGTGCTACCAGTAAATACTATTTTGCATGTTACAAAGCCTTAATTTAATTCCTGCTATAATGATGTTCATGATAAATATAAATGGTGTGAAAGCATATTAGATATGTTGTTAGACTTTTTAAGATGCTTGGTTCTCAAATGACACAGTTATGAGGGAATCTTGTGTTACTTGTGCCAGGTACTCCAGGAGTTTGTGTTGCATGTCACACTGATATGATTGTTTTTGTTTTTATAGGTGGTGGCTTAGCAGTTGGAACAGTACTTCTCATTGGTGAGCCTGATGCATCAAATTAGTTATTCATTTTTTATAATAGCACATAAGCACATTCATTTGTTTAGTGAATTAAAACTTTTAATTCATGTTTGAAATGTGGCATCCTTGTTATATATACATTTTGTATTCTAACTAATAATTATTTTCATTGTCTGTCTGTTAGGTCTATATATTGTTAATTAATAGATTAGTTGCTTATTATGTAAGATGGCAGAAAATAGTAGAAAATGTCACTCTCTCTCCCAAAGCCCAAGATGAATTTGATGAAGTATGAAGAGTAAAAGTATGATGAAATATTTGGTTTGATTTATAACCAGAAAAATTAAATTATTGGAAGCTGGAATTGAATGGTATTGAAATTTGACTTGTTTTTTCTTTCTCAACCTGATTATCAAACACAAAGTGACTATCAGTTAAGTTACTGGGTTTTTTTTTTTGCTGCTAATCAGTTAAGTGTTGCATCTCCAGTGAAATGCGGTTAAGTTTTATTTCTTGGAACCAAAAATGTTCCTTATCCTTTTACATAATTGCATCCAGAATCACTTTTTATTATGCTACTTTTGTACTTTTGTGAGTCTGTTCACAGGCTTTTTGCAGTGACACTGTGTCATTGTATTGCAGAACAGCAAATAGACTAATGACCTCAAGGTCTCTGGTTAGAATCCCAGGTGTTCACACTTTTACTGTGATCCTTAATTAATATGCTCCTCTGCAGATGTGTTATAGAAGTTTCAGAATTACATTCAAAGCAAGTGGGTTTTCTAGGGACATAAATGTCTTCCACTGTATTATTATTATTATTATCATTCATCATAGGCCCGGCTATATGCACTGGTAGACAGTAAGGTTAAGGTAGTCTTGTTTCCCCTTTAAGCTGTAATTTGTGTGTAGCCAAGGCCTATACCAACTGATGATATTGCTTTGCCCTTTAATTCATCCCCCCAATCGATGCAGGAGTCAGTGATTACACACTAATGCGTTCTTCCCTTCCATTTTGTGAATCAATGTACGGTTGGTTTCATCTGGTAATGAGAGACACAGTAAAGGTGAAATGCGTGTGTGCTCTCCACTTGTGTTTGTCTCTAAAAGAGTGGTGTGTGCGTGTATGTATGTGTGCGCACTGTGACTGTGCGGCTGTTTTGTTGTGTGGGTGGGTGGGTGGAATGGGGGGACTTTGGAGTGTGTGTTTGTTTGTGTTTGTTTCAGGCAGTCATCTCCTACAGTCTGCCCCTTTAGCTGTGATGGCCTGTTTGTGAGACACAGACATAAAATTATCAGACTGGTCGTTGTCTGCCTTTGAAGTGTCTTGAGCTGTCCATCCTGATTTGTCAACCAGAGGGGGATCAGCCCAGTATGGCTGCTGTCTGAAGATCTCTCATCTCTTGTGTTTGTTAAGCGAAGGAACAAAGCTTCCCAGTTCTTGTTATGTTGACCATGTATGGTGTTGTTTTCATTAATGTTTTTTTTTTTTTTTTTTTTTTAAACACACTTTACCCAAGATAAAGATTAATAAGACATAGCTTAACTGTTTTATGCATTTAAATTTTTAACCTTTTTTGGATGCGACTTTGATAAGAATTATCTTAACCTTTAATGTTGTCTCAGAGTTGGTATAGAGGATGAAAGCATTGTGAAAATAATTTAAAATTTTTTTTATTATAAACTTCATACTTGTTATAGGTAGAAGGTAAAATATTTAATGTTAGGTAGAACCACAAAAAATATGTGGTGACCAATTAATGATATTTTCATTTTGATATATAAGTGTGATAAATACACCACAAAAACCTACTTGAATTATAGTGACTAGGAAAATACTCAAGATGCAAACATTTAACCTCCCATATGGGGCCCCAGATACATTGGCCATACATTGTGTCAGATACAGCCCCATACAGCCCCAGTTAGCTGTCAGCTTCTCTCAGATTTATTGTTGTCAGTTTGGTGGTGACTGCATGATTGGTTTGTTTATCACAAGTCGTGTCATTATTGTAATACTGGGCCATGTTATCACACGCTACAGATTTTCTTCATATTGTGCAGGCCTCTAAGAAATACAGCTAGACTGTAAAACAGATAAAAGGAGGAGGAGGAGACACACCACAAAGAAACACAATTTTAAATTGGAAATCATTTTAAGAAATACTGGTTTCAGTTGGATTTTTAAAATGTAAAACATATTTTGTAGCCCATATGTATTTATATGGGGATGACTTCTGCATCATGATCCATGTAATAGAACTCCAAAAAGTGATATGTGCAGGAACTAAAATTACAAGTTATTAAGTTATCAGTGTGAACAGTATCTTTATGCCCTTTGCCTGACACTGATACACTCAGAGATATGACAAACTTACTTAATACAGTATTCAGATCATTTGTAACATTGGTTAAAAGCCATTGAAGTCCTTTATTTTTTTTTTATTTTCTTACCTGCCATAAAGCTGCAACACAGCTGAGCTGTTCAGTAGCAACAGTAATACTTGATAGACCAAAGAGTCATACAAGGGGGAAAATGCAATGACCTACATATTTTGTCTCCTCCCCCTGCAGCTTTAGCAGATATGATTCAGTACTCTTTCACTCCTGCTCCCCTGTTTGGGGGCAAATGGAGCAGAGGCGTTTCCCCCTGTAACAAACCTTAGTCAGAATAAGTGAAAAAGAGGGAAAAAAAATCATCCCATGACTGTCCAGAGTGACTGATCTACCTCAAAGATATGACCGTCCCCCACCCCCTGTTGCTCCTATATCCCGCCACCTCCCACCCCCTCCCCTTACCCCCCGCCTCAACAGCCTAATGACTCCTGGAGGTTCCATTTGTAAGGCTCCCATAGAAACACAGCCACAATAGGCCCCATCTTGAGAGGGCCCATCTGGGAGTCTTTGTGGGGCCTGCTGAAAGCCACAAAGGCCTGCTGACCTAGAAACCCATCAATAAGAGAACAGGGAGCCCCACCGACAACAAATTGAAGAGCCATGGAATTTCCTGGGCCATCTTAAGTCCGTAGGTGAGGACATAGACCGAGAACGTGGGAGGGGGGAATTCTGCGGATGTTCGGGATGACATGTCAGGATGTCATTCCCAAGCTGTCGGCCGCATGTCCATTACCTTAAACTGTCACTGCTGCCTTTGTCCTTGTGCCCACTGTTTGTCATTGTGTGGAGAGGCCTATGAAATCTTTACAAAATGGTGATTGTGACAGGAAGCAGCAGTAGCATGCTGGGTAGAGTTATGTGCCCTGCTCGGGGGGGTTTCATGGTGATGATGCAGGCTTTTTTGCTTCTTTGAGTTTGGTGTGTGGAATGACCGGGTGGCTGTTTTATGTGTACATGGAAAGGCTGCATTTGGTGTGCTTGATGCTTAAAATCACTTGCCACTTGTCATTGTGATATTTTATTCTTACTAATAAACTTCTACTTAAAGAAAAGGCATGATCAGTCACACTACAAACATAATACAGAGAAAAAATATATATCTATAGGAAAAGCAGAGACACAAGTGAGCAAGATATCAAGCTGCGTTTTTAGGGCACTCAGTGTCCTACGCTCCATCCACATCCCTTCAGTTGTCTTGACAGCTAGGGTACTTTTATTTCTAGTGGGAGGGGTCAGGTGAATATTCAAGACAGGTGTCTCCCTCTCACCTCAACTGCTGGTGAAAGTAGACAGCAATACCGTCCATATACTGACAAGAGAGCTAGAGATGTCATCCCTAATGTGATAGCGCACACAGCACAATGACACCTGTGTTCCGGTGCCATGTTGATTGCCACTTCATGTGCCACTTTCCTGCAAAAGGTAGCCAGAGTGTGGTCCTTACCCCAATTACAGTCAGGCACTGTGATATGGTGAACCGCTGGACCTGTGGTGTCTAAATCAAGAGTGAAAACGGACAGACAAGAGCCAATGTCTGATGGACTTGTTGATCCTTGTTAGAGCTGAGAGACCAGAGGTTGATATATGTTTTTGTAGGACAGATGATGTTGCTGTTTGATCATCCTTTGCTATAGACAATGTAAGCAGTATGGCACTGAGTGACAGTTACCTCTGGGTGGGTGTTCGGGGGTTTCACTAACACACGTTCTGAATTTTGTTGTCTGTTCTTTCTTGATTAGAGGAGGACCGATATGATAGCTACTCTCGTATGATCTTAAAGTACTTCCTGGCAGAAGGAGTGGTGTGTCGACATGAACTTTTCGTGGCATCAGCTCAACATACACCAGATGACATCCTCCAGGTATGAGAAGAGATGTTGTCCATTCCAGTTCTTTATTGTATTCATTGTATTAATGCGTCAAGTAACAGATTTTGACAAACAATCCAAAAACAAGTTGAACTGGCCTTAATATGTCTGCTTTAACATCATCACCATACAACTGTGACACTGTGGAGAGTATATCAGAAAAAAAAAAACATCTATTCACCTTGTAGCCATCAGTAGGAACAAAGTCTGTCAGACAAGTGTTGTAAAATTGGTGTTAATTTTAGCTGCTGTTTTACACTACCCAGACAAATGATATGACAGTATTAGATGCACAGCTTTTCCCAGGATGTGGGAGGGTTTCTGAGGGGTCGAGGGTGGCATAGTTGTAGCATTGTTGAAATGCTTCCAGATGCATCACTGTGTGAAGCAGCCTGTAGCTCCAGAAGCTGACTGCCACCAAACATACAGGAGGTGGGCCTCTCCCACTGATTGATAGTGGGAGGGGTCACAGCCTCACCCTTTCTTTACATATCAAAGACTTATTAAGAGTGGGACTCCCTCTGGGGATATATCACATCATTCAGTGTTTTCACAGCTACATTCAAACTATGCTAATCTTCAGATGCTGTGGAAGTAGTTTATGAAATATGTGCACAGAAGACAGTAGCTTATTTGGGGCGAAAAAATAAAAATGTCATTCAGCAGGTTTCATCATTTTGGATTAAGTTTTATGTGTGTGATATAAAAGGATCCATAGGCTGAATACTGTCTTTTTCTATCTGTGAACAGGTTTTGCATTTTTCCTGTAACTGGTCATCTCTTGTACAGTTATTTCATTTTTAACATTTTAGCATTTGCTCTGTCACACTTCTACAACTGTACTATTTCCTGTCTCTTGTCCTGTTGTTTTCATACTCTCACAACTGCAAACCCAATACAGTTTATAAACAACTATAGAATTCTGTTTCTGAAAGAGACTTATGTTGAAATTATGAAAAGTTTTTGTTTTATAATTTGTTATATAATACAATGCTTATGATGACAGTTACTAGATCAAAATGTATACATATGTATATGTATAATGCTTACAGTTAACACACATTATGTTAATTTTGAGTGTAAATGACAAATCAAATCCAATTATTGTTTTGTGATAATGTGAACATAATTTATCTATCATACTTTCAGGAACTTCCTTCTCCCATCTTGGATGACGTTGCTATCCACAAACCGGTTGAGCAGCCCAGACTCTCTCATGAACCTCAGGACAGTTTGGATGCCATGAAGATTGCCTGGCGCTATCAGAATCTTCCAAAGGTCCAGGTACCATGTGGTCTCGAAAAATACCTTATTTGATGTATATAATGCGGGTGCAGTGTTTGAATGTAGTGTAGTTGAATATCAGCCCTATTGAGGTCATGCACCTTTTGCAACTTGTGTTTTTGTTAATGATGCTATGAGAAAGACCAGCACTGGTCTTAGTGGTTTTGGCAATTGTCTCCACCACTAAATCCATCAGCCTCTAAACTTCTTTGTGAACTGAATGAGGCCTCAGCCTCTCCTTTCAGAGCTGGACCAGATTACTCACACTTAGCTGGCAATAGGTAGGCTTTTCACTGGTCCCCAACTCACATATACACACATACACACACGCCTGCACCCCTGCTTAGCCTGGGAAACAAGAGTACTTTGCAGCCTGTGAATTGACATGTCTGCTCGCTCAACCCTATGACCCAGACCTGCGCCTCAGTCTTCCCCCAAATCCCTGCCTTTCCCCCTGCTAGGGTCGGCAGCCCTACACTCTTTCTTCCGCTTTGAGTAGAGGTGACCCTCCCTACTACTTCTCTGCAGTCTCCCCCCTTCAGTCTATAATCCATATCGCTATGTGGATTAACAGCACACAGTGCGTCCCTGGGGATCCTCTCCCTCTTTCTCTCTCCTTGGAAACTTCTTTATATCTGTGTCCTTTCCTCACCTCTCCCCCTTCCCCTGTAAAATCGTCTTTACAAACCACTAGTAAGCCCCACCAGAGGATTTGCATCCCAAATTCACCCCCAGAGTCAACGCTTACTTTCCCCTTACACACACCTCTCCTGGCATAGCCCACTGTGTCACTCTCCCGATGAAGACATCAGATCAAAGGTGAGGCCGTCAGGGCGGGGATGGAACACTAAGCGGGTTGCCTAGCTCACAAAGAGAAGATGAGCCCCTGACCCCCCTGCCCTGCTGACCTCCTCGTCCCGCCAGGAGAGGGACACACCGGGGGACCTAATCCAGATTAAGAGTAGATTAAGGGCCCCTCTAACAATAGAATCCCTGGTTTTACTGTGAGAGAAGAGCTAAAACTCTCTCTTTCAGCTGCAGGAAAACATCCGCCTTCCCCTGCGTCTCCGACACGTTTGCTTTCACAGCTAGAAGTGGACATTTATGTGAAGAAATGATTAAGAGCATGGTCGTAGTGGTTATTTAACTTCTCTGCTGCAGGAAAGTTGATGAATGACCCATAAACAATGCAATTGCATTTATATAGTATTGTGAAGCACACTCATTTAACATATTAGGAAGACAAATAAGATCATTTACATTAGGATTTCTTTCTTTCTTAGTGGTTTAAATCAAATACAAACAAACAGTTGAGTAATGTCAAATTAATATTAATTATTTTGTAATGCTTTTAAAGCAATAATATGTATGCCTTAATGAGTTTAGTTTGATATCCTCCACAGACTGCCCTGGCATCCTCATCTCGATTTGGGCACTACTATGATGTTTCCAAGATGATGGAGGCAGAAATTCGAGAGGCAGCCAAGTGCCACCGCTTCTACCTTCCAGAACATCCCACCCAGTCATCACCCACACACAGGTAAAACGACAAGACATCATCCACAGAACGCTAGGAAACCAATGAGACACCATCTGCAAAACACAGGTACACAAATACGACATCATCCTCAAAACTCTGCTCCACAAATAAGACATTATCTGCAGTACACAGGTAAGCAAATATGGCATTGTCCAAAGAACAGTATGAAACGAACAATGCAGACAGACCAATATAATTCAACCCTTAGTGAAAAGTCACTGAGAGAAATAAGCTCTATATTGAGCTACACAGTTTCAGCAAATTAACATCCAGAAAACAGTTTTGTACATATTGTCACTATGATTTCATACAATCAGATTTAAGGTTTTCCATATTTTCATGGTAAAATGAAGAGTTAAAGCACTGAAGTTGTCCACATTTAACAACAACAATTTTGTTTTAGAGTAACTTGTCATAATTACCCAGTGGCTTATAATGTTTAATCAGCTGCAACAAGTTACTTAAAAATCCGACCGGTTTATCCTCTATTCTGATTGGCTTGACACTGACCTAAGACATTCAGCCTCTTGGAAAGGTTATATATTCAAATAAGGGTCTTGTTTGCTTGGCGTCTGTTTGATTTCTCCTGAGCTGAGTGTACTTAGGGTTCAGAGGTCATGCAGGCTCTTTACTTAGAGAGTGCTGCTGAACACACAAGGGCACACGAAGACTCACTCGCACACACTGTGTAAATACAGCAATCTGGAGCACAGAGGATGTGGAGAAGGCTTTATAGAATCCCTCTTCCTTTATTTTAGCAAACAAGAACAGTTTAACAGAGCACCCGTGCAAACAAATTAAATTTTGTGGATGTAATGCTTAATGTACGCGTTTCCCTAAAAACATTAGCTTGTACTGTACTTACTTAAAGATGGATTGTCACAGAGTACAAATGAAATAAGGCAAGATCTTTTCAGTCTGTGTGCAGTATTTTTGCACTCGTTTGGTGAGTGACATGGTGGTACTGTCATCACGCTACTGAGACCTCTGAATGGGTTATAGATCTTACAGACATTTTGACAGCAGGAAACTACACCTGCACTGCACCATTGTACCCCCAGCCCCGCCCCAACACTGACACACGTACACACGTACACACACACTCACACACACACACTCGGTGTATGCCACACACACATGTACTACACAAACTCCTAAGCAGGCTACTCCCCCTTGCACGTGTCCACAGCCCCATGTTGATACCCTAGCTGTTAAATTGCTCCGTTTCACTTGAAGGCATAATTGGCACAAATTGCTCTCTAGGTGATACAGATCCTGTTGTTTAAGACCAAGCATCCCCCTTCTCTCCTCCTTTCTTCGCTTACTGAAAGAGGAACACTGTGATAAAGAAGCTTCCCCGTGTATGATCCTAATTAGCTGACGCACTAGCCCCAATCTAAGCACCTAGACCTGATTGGTACCTGAATGAGGGGTGCTCAGTAGGGGTAGCTTAAACACAATACCGTGCTACACAATGGCTGCCAACCAGAGGCAACCTCCCGCTTAACTGCATGTCAAACCATCCCAGCCCCCTACCTCAGAGCAGGGGCATGGGCAGAGAGGCCAAGGAGGGTAGGTGTCCCTCTTTCACCAAACCAGCTCTATCATTAGCCCCAGCAGGGTCAGGAGGCACCATTGTTGAAGTGAATAACTGAAATTGAGTACATGGATATACTTGGCGAAAGTGTAATCAAGATGAGTGAGTATTACTGTTCTTTATGCAGGGCTACTGACGTGTGACCAATGTATGTGTATTAGCTTTTGTAGCCCACAGGTCAAATTGACAACAGCGTAGCACCTCAGTGTGACTTGCTACAAAGTGGTCATTACAATAGTGGGGTGTTTTTAAGTGGACGGTCCTGTGTAAAAAGATGGGGTTAACGTTTATGCCACCCATCCTATAGACACATAGTGGGATCAGCAGTTATCCATCTCATGACTGATGCTTAATATTGGTCCTATGGTACTGTGTTCCCTTTGTCAGTGGTGCACATCTTACCCCTGATTAAACACCAAAATGCTGTTCCTTGTTAATTTTAGATACCTGCCTATTAATTCCCTCTGTCCGCTTAATTTTCATCTGCGTCGTGTGTATGTTTGCACATATGTGCGTCTGTCTGTCTGTCTGTCTCGGCACATTCAGATCCTCAGGGAGCTGACAAGAGAACCAGTCATGTTGTAATTTAATCAACCAAATAAATTAATTGGATCTCTTGATATGGATCTGTCTGCTTCAGTGGCTCCAGAAAAGCACAGTCAGGAGGAACATGCTGCAGTCATAGAGGATTAAGCGACTGTGGTGATAGGCTTGGCCCAGTTTTATCAAAATGGTCTCAATTACTGTTTACATGTCCCATGTAACCCTTTGCTTCTTCTCTGTGGTTTTTTACCCCCATTGTGTCCTCTCTTCTCCATGCTGTGCTCTCTCCAGTCCAATGCTTGAGTCCTACTCTGCGTTGCTGAAGTCTCTTCGAGATGTCATTCAAAGGGAGGGCTTTGAAGTAACAGCCCCGATGGTAAGAAGTGAAACTGTCTGGCTGCTTTGGATTCATTTATAATTTCTTAAACCTTCTTGAAATTTGTACTCACTGTAATTACTGTCGAATCATTTTAAACAAAGCAACACATCCTTTAAAAATACAGCAGTCATCCTGTGACTCTCTCACTGTGCACCTTCTTAGCAGCTGCAGCAGCAGATAAAGCAACTGAATAAGGAAAATGGCCAATTCAGGCCATTAATCTGTTCATATTAGCTTTTATCACAGCCTGAACTCAGTAAGTTATCTGAGCTGTCTAAGTGGCATGTGTTAAGTCTTGATAGTTTCTTTAAGTTTTGTACTTACAAAACATCACAGATCACCCATCTGACTGTCACGAAACGGTCTGCTCTCAGTCAATCAGAAACCTTCTCATTTCGCTGTATAATAAATTTGCTAAAGACAAAACTGTAATATTTAGTAATGATGCAACCTGACAACAAACCTGCATGACTATTTTGCATTATTTTCTACAGTTACTGAATTCCAGTGGTGGTAAGGTTCCAGTATTGGGTTAGACATGTCATACTCTATATGTAAATTAACCAAAGAAAATGATCAAGTTCCTCACTCTTTGGGTTTCTATTCTTATATTGCCTTTATAGTGGCCTGCTTTATTTGGTCGGTCAAAGCACTGTTAAACTGTGGTTTAATGGTGCTATTATTGCTAATATTAAATTATTATGGTAAGGGCATTTTTCAGGAGCTTTTTATGAATATGAAATCTGCACCTGTGACCCCAGGTCTTCTGCCAATCATTGCATCTCTGTTTACCACTGTCTCACCTGCTCGGGTTAGCCTCAACTGTGTGTCCCAGCTGTGTGTGTCTTACCTTTAACGTACATCTTTTTAATGATCATCAATCCTTTACAAAATGCCAGAAACATGTATGGCCCCGTCTGTCTCTCTTGGCATTTCTGTTTCCTTTTTCCGTAGGCTCAAGTGAGCTTCTGTGAACACTATCTGTGGTACCGTCTGTGTGTACCTAAACATACAATGTGTGCACACATACTGTATGTGAGTGTGCCTTATTCACCTACATTCAGTGACCCCTCTGCTCGTCACCTGGAGCCACCTCTCCTCCTGTCACTCACATACAGGATTTAACTCCACCACCCCCCACCCTCCCTCCCTGAGCGCTGTCACTCACACGCCAGATTAACTGCTGACATCATTAAAGCAGTGTGG
Organism: Sphaeramia orbicularis; assembly: GCF_902148855.1. NCBI lineage: Eukaryota > Metazoa > Chordata > Actinopteri > Kurtiformes > Apogonidae > Sphaeramia > Sphaeramia orbicularis. The sequence continues at coordinate 44,817,657 of NC_043959.1, forward strand.
CTGCCTGACATGCTGTTGGCACAGTCCAGGAATGCAGACCGGCACAGAGCGACATGGGCACTGGCACAAGAATGCTCAATATGAGTGATAGTGTGTGTTTATTTGTTTATTTCCTAGATCTAGATCTGCTGTCAAAGGCTTTAATCTAGCAATGTATTTTGTTAAAGACGTACAATCTGACCAATAGATATGAAGAACGATTATCACTCTGAGTGTGTTTTTGATTTTATGTTTTGTTTTGTGTTTTTGTTAAAGGGAACATCTGAGCCAGCAGGACTGTGCATCACAGCAGAGATTGGCTAGTGATTAGTTTGTGCTCCCAGGCTGGCTGTAGTCTATATGGCTGGCCTCTGGTCCTTGGCTGGACTCAACTGGCACCGTTCCCTGATTATTCTATAGGCTAAACTATAGGAGTTAAGTTTGGCCTCTTCTCCTGACGTTGCCATAGCAACAGTCATGTTACCACAGTTCCCCCTTGCTGGGCTCCAGACATAGAAATAGATTTCTAATTCTGTGGCCTTCAAGGCCTGAGTAGGCAAAGCCTGCCAGACAAAGAAAGGCATATCTATTAATGAACATTGAATAAACACACAGCACTAATACTGAAGACATGTAAGTTATAGAGATGTGCTGTGTGGTGTTAAATGGTGTAGTGGAGCATGGATGTTGAGTTCGGTGCGAGTCCTTCCTTGGAAACTATGACCCAACTGTGAAAAAGTCCCAGAAACAATAGGGTTTATTTTTCTTAGATTCCTGTGATTCTGATCCAGGTCCAAACGAAGCTTAGGTCATACTGTTGGGAGAGGAAGCAATGGGGAGTGGGGTGGAGATTTTGGGTGGGTTGAGATAATAGAGGGGGAGGGGTAAAATGGGCAAGAAGTGGGGTGGTTGGAAAAAAGTAGAAGTAAGCAGATTTTAAGCCAGAGCTTTGTTAATCACTCTTGGCTCCGATCTCAATGATCAGGACCCGTCCTGAAGGAACCCCTGATAAAAGGCAATTGTACTAAAGGTTAAAAACCTCTCACAGTTTGGACAGGCTCCTCCATTCTCTCAGTTTCAGTGATATATATCCCCCTATGTTTGGCCACTTTTTCTCTGTCTTCGTGAGGGTGGGTTACCGTTGATCTCTTGTTGTGGGGTGGAGGGTTTCAAGGGAAGGCACTCCACCCTTACCCAGGCCCCCTTGGCTGCAGAGCATTGCTGTGGTGCCAAGAATGTGCTGGGGTTTCTGGGTGGCGGCCATATTGGAAGCCTGTCTGACAGGTCCATTGTGCGTGTGTCAGATGGCCTCTGTGATTGGGCAGTTGTGTCCAGTCACGTTTGGGCACTGTGTTCCGATCGTCTGTGCTGGTGAGCAGACTGTCCAGTTCTCTCTCCCAGAGTTTGAGAATAGTATCCAAAACAGCAGCACCTTCCAAAAGTTATTTAAAAACGGTGATCTGTTAATCTTCAGATGCGCTGTGGAAACTTCAAATCAAATTAAAATGCTTTTCAACAATAGTGTAATACCACAAGGTAGAAGAATTACATGTACTTTGTATACATGGCTTTTAATGCATAAATAATATTCCTGACTCCTCGTTGTTTTCTTTTTTCTTAGTCAAAATCACGTAACATATTGCGTATTGGGCTACATTCCCTTGGCTCAACTCTTTGGGGTGATGACCTGTGTTGCCATGACAACCCCAGGCATGGCCACGCCTTAACTACCTTTCTGTATGGACTTCGTGCTTTGCTGAGGTCATCGCTGTCAGTTGCAGTTGTTACTGTGCCTTCACATCTCATTCAGGTAAGACTGTCTGACACATGAAAACAACTGAACACAATTTACTAAGTATAGGCCTACAACTTGTGTGTTCATTGAATGCAGATTGACTCTATCTATCTATCTATCTATCTATCTATCTATCTATCTATCTATCTATCTATCTATCTATACACTCATGCACTTTTTATACCAATGTTCATCTGCTTATGTCTTAGTTTGTTTGTGCTTCATGTGTTAGAATTATGTGGTACTGTAATAATGCAGTGTTGTTCATATCTCACTAAGGAAGTGCTATTCTCCTCTTCACTTTTTTATGACAGGTTCTTTTTCCAATTTAAACTGAATCATCTCAATATTTCTGTTGCACTGTGCATTTCCATATGTGTCCATGTGACCTGGGTTAAGGCCATTAGAGCAAAATTATCAAAGAGCAATTAAGGAACGGATTTATCTTCTATCTACTCTGAGGTAGACAGGATTGGCTCAAAATTGTCATGTATTAACCAGTAACTTTTGAGAGTATGTATTGACGTTTGGCCCATGTACATTTACTTTGTCTCATTTAGTAATGGGGTACAAAGTTTGAAGTCTTTTGTAACAGGGCCTCCTGTTGACCCCGTGGTTCAGTGTCACCCTGGTATGACTCAGGCCTGTAAGAGGCCTCTGTTTCCACGCATCACTCACCCGACAAACCCAGTTGACTGCACACTTCATTCAAAGGCCTCTAAGTCTATGTTTGTTTGTTTGGGCTTTAATTACTTGTAGCCGTACACAAAGAGTGTGTGTGTCTGTGTATGCATTTCTTTTACAAATATCCCTCCTTGTAGTCGTGTGTGTGCGTGTGTGTTTGAGGGGGTGGAGGGGGGCAATGAGTCCGTGTGCATGCGTCTGTGTCCAGTCTGGCCTCTCAGTGTGAAGGTGGAGTCATCTGCTGAGGCATATGGCAAACCACAGCCCTCCCCTAGACATAGCCAGCCATACAAACATAGTCACCAGAACAGCCATCTGAGACTCCCTTCAAAAATATTTTATGTTGCCAGTAGTTTTTAAACTCTACTTTCTTCCTAGTCCTCACAGCCACGAACAAGGAGTCTGCTTTATTTGTAATGCCTTCATACAAAGATATAGGCCTATGGTTAACTTTTACAACAGCTGTGTTGTCACAACATGCTCTGGCTCCAGGCCTGTATGCTCAGTGCACAGCGGCCTTGGTCTAGTCAAAAAAAGGTAGAGTGGCTAACTAGCAGATGTCAGCTGTGGTGGGAGTGTTCCCCCTGTCCCTCTCTGGCCTGGCCTCCAAAGCCTTAATCTGTCCCCTCCTCCTCCCACCCTGGGGAGAGAAGTGAATGAGTGGGGGAAGAAGAGGAGTGGGGGAAATTTTGGACCTGAATCAGGTGTTGAGTGCTTATGCCAACATGGAGATAATGAGTGGCTGTTAAAATGGGCATCTATGAAATAGCCTTAGTTATTAGTTTAACATTATGAATCTCACCTGACATTGGTGATGTGGATACGACTTCAGATTAGCAAAAGATGATCCCTGTGTAACTGATGGAGAACTGGCCTATTAGTGGAACTTCTGTCTGCAATTGACTTTAATTAGTTAGTTTAGTTAGCATGGCCCGTAGAAGGCTGTCTAGACTAGTAACAGTGGGCTAGTTGCGACCACACTGGACCCTCTATCCATTATTGAGCAGCTTAGGAAGCTGAACAACTCACTGAAAGCCTCCTCACAGCAGCCCAGTGCCACAGTCCATCTGAAACATTAATTAGGCTTGTCCTGGCCTGGTACCTCCTCCATCATACTAACTCCTGCTACCACACCCATCCCCACAAGTAAACACACACAAATACAAAATACCTTCCGTAAAATGCATCCACATACACCTCACCTGCTGCTCAGACTAAGTGGTGTTCTGACCTTTGCAATTATTTGGACTAAAAGTTTGTACCGGTCGGGCTGAGTGGTTTTTTCAGCTCAGTCTGCTGTGGGCTTGAAGAGATGATTCCGTCCCATCATTCACATAGATTTAGCATTTTTCTTACATTATTATTTATTTTCTATTGAGTAATTGCAGATTTGTATGTTGTGCCTCATAGTTCAATATTATGCGGTCATGTTTTCCATTTGGATGTTTATTGCAAAATTGTTCCATGGTCAGTTATTAATTAGTCTTTCATTATTAGCGGAACATGCTTAAATGTTTTGTGTCATCAACAGCCCAAAGATATTTAGTATACCATTGCAGAAGACCAAAGACACCGGAAAACATTGAAAGGCAAAAGGCTAAATTCAGAAAACTTTGAATTTATAATCTCAAACAATGAATCAAACCAATTACTCATTTATCAAAATAGTTGCAGATTAATTTAATAGTTGACACCTAATCAATTTATAGTTGCAGCTCCAGTATTCACAAAATGTAAACTTTCAGAGAGTCCCCTTTATTTATAGGATTGACATTATGGTACATTATTTTATCTCTTCTATAGATGCCTCTGTTCTAACACATTACATCAACAGAAAGTCATCCCTGTCATCGTCAGTGTGATTTAAATTCGGTGTGAGCAGTTGTAGGCAACATCTGCCAGCTAATCTTTGACCACAAGCACAGACACTGACATGTGCTGTGAAACAAGCAAAAGCAAGCACAACATTGAGCCAAATAATTGTTGTAATTACACATTGGAGTTCATCAGTATTTTGTTAGATGAAGTGATGGCTTTCTCAGTGTGTGTTGGTTATTGTAGGGTAAGATGAACGCTGGGCCCTCTGTATGACCTGCCAGTCAGCGGCAGCCAGCTGAGGATCAGAGTGTTCAAGGGATTTACACTGATGGGATATGAGCTAATTGAGCCATCATTGCAGAACTAAACCGACTCTTATTTGAGCCTCTTATCAATTATACATCACTTTTAAAAAAAAAAAACAAAAAAAAAAAGGGAAGAAATAGGGTTAAGGGCAAGGTTTCTGTGATCACTTGAATAACTCAAGGGACTATGGTGAACATGCGAATCTCACTGACCTTAGTTTGCCCTGTTACCACTGCACTAAGCAGCTCTGCCTGGACACTTTGGATTCTTCTGATGCTGAAACTTTAAGTCTTTGCCCAAGAGTGTAATTTTTGTATTTAAGCAAGTACAGAACAGTCATAATAGCCTGTATAAGGCTTGCAAAATTGAAAGTGCATTTAGCCGTCTCAGTCACATAGACACCATTGGTCACAATATAACATTAATGCTTTGAATAATTTGTTGTAGCCAAACTCTTACACTGGCTTTAATTGTGGCATGTGACTGACCTCACATACCCTGTAAGTGCTGTCAGTCCTGACTGGTGGGATATGCATACTTTAAAAGTAGGACAAAAATGAAAAGGAAGAAGAAAGAGTGGGGAAAAGACATGAAGGCATAAAAACTGCATTAGGCGGTGGCAGCCAACACAGAGAGAAGGATGTGAATGATTCAAGAGGCAAAAGGATTAATAATTCAGGACTCCCTCTCTCCCTCCATCCCAATGTCCCTCTCTCTTCCTCCCCTCCACTCCTTGTATCCATTTTTTTTTTTTGTAAACTTCTCTTTCATTCTTTCTACCTACTGTATTCACCTCGGGTTTGTCCTCCTCATTGTCAACTCACTGACCTAACCAGTAGGGGGAGCTCTCCTCATCAAGCCTCTGCTGCTCTCTCCTACCTCCACTGTGTCCTCCCCTGCTGTGTACAGGTTTCAAAATGCACCAACTGCAACGCTATTCATAAAAAGACTGTTATTTGATGAAGTAAAATAATGTCACATTGACCTTTCCAGGCCTCTTTTGTAGACATCTACCTGAGATGTATGTCCATTACCTGCCCCAGGGTCACCTGTGTAACCCCTATTTGAGCTCTTTCACCTCTATACCTCATCACCCTCACCTAAGCCGTGGGCAGAAATGACCTGGCCACGGGAAATGATGACCTAATTTAATTGCAACACTGATGGCCCGTCAGGAGGCTTTTAATTACCTGCTCATGTTTCTCTCTCTGTCGCCCTCTCTCTCCCTCTCCTCTCTCTCTCTCTCTCGCTCTCTCCCTCTCTCGTTCACTCTCTTGACTCCTCGGTCCTACAGAACAGAGCTTTAATGGGCAGGATAACCAGGCTATGTGACAATGCCATAGCCCTGGAATCATTCAAAGGCTCTGAGAGGGAAGCCAACCCACTCTACAAAGATTACCATGGTAAGAATGCACACACACTCGCTTATCTTTCTGTCTCTTTTCCATCAAATACAAACACATACACAAGGCAGTGCATTAAGGCTGGGGCTGGGCTGTGGATGGAGGCAGGGCAGCCCCCTTGCAGGCCAGGCTGTCAGTGCGCGTTAGTGTGCTGCTGCTCAATCAGACGTGCTCCTCAGTAGACAGGCCGGGGGGGATTCAGCTGCCACGCTGTACCCCTCTCCCTCGCACCCTCACCCCCTCCATCCCTGCCTCCCCCCCTCCAGCAGAGCCTCTCTCCCTCTCTCCCTCTCGCCTCGCCCCCTCTCCATCCCCAGTCCCATACCCCTGAGGCTCTGGAGCAGAGCAGACCAACACTGGGGAATCGATATTCTCACCATCACTCTCTCTTCCTCTCTGCCTCTATCTTTCTATCTCTCGCTCAATGTCTCCATGGCCAGCATGCTCTACTAATAAATGGAGGGCAAGGCTTTCAGTAGGGGTTGAGGACACCGGTAAGGGACGATGGAGAGACGGAAGCGAGTAAAGACGGGGAGGAGGGGAGGGCGCAGTAGTTGCTCTCCTGGTCCTAGCCATCGCTTTTCCTTTACGGTTTTACCATTCCCTCTTCCTCCTGCACACTTCCCTCTTTTCTATCACTCTATCACACTCTCCACGCATAAAGGTCAATTTAAGCGAGTGGGGTATTTTTAGCCATGCCTCTCGTTCTCTCCCCACTCACTCTTGCACTTTTTCCTCTCATTTCCCCCCTCCCTCCTCTCTTCGGGTTGTGACAGATGAAGAGATGAAGAGTAAAAACATTCAATGGCAGATTTTGGTTTCATCCAACAACATGTTTTATTTAGAGAACACGTCCTACAGTGATCACATTCCTCTGCATTGTAAAGGCAGGTGGCATGTAAAGCATGTTAACTGACTGCAGAGAATGATTTTTAAAAATCATTTTGTATTCATAAAATGTTCTTTAGAATTAGTCTCATATGACAGTCCTGCTCAAAACTATGCTTTCTCACTGTTTTACCAGCCAGAGGAATTCTGGTTTGGATGTGAAATAGGTTTATTTGTTTGATTGTTTTGATGTGTGTTCATGAGTGCAAACGCATCTGGTACGAGTGTGAGGGTGCACGGGGATGCGCGTGCGTGCGTGTTTGCGGCAGCAGTTCAGGGCTGCTCAAAGCATGCTGGGAAGCCTGTCACTGCAAATCATGCAAGGGGAAATCACCCAAGTGCACAGAGGAGAGAACCCACCATCCCCCACTTTGTCTGTCTGTCTCCCTTTCTCCATTACTCCCTCGATCTCTTCTTTTCTCTTTCACGCTCACTTATGCCAGCCCACTTCTATAGTACTTTTCCGGCTTGATGAAAATATAACTTTGTGGTGACAGAAAGTGACAAACTAGGATTAATAATGGTTTCTTCAGTTCTATGAATGAATGTCTGCCTTGTGTGTTTATATACTGTTCCTCATTGCTCTAATGTATTTTATTATTATACTACAGTATATTCATATTTCAGCCAGTGGGGGAAAGGAGGCAGAAGTCCCAACATGCTCAAGTTTATAGATAATTGAGCACAATTTAGCACATTTATTTCTGTGGTAGTTTGTCTTGTACTGATTCTTTGTATTCTTTATTTTTTTTGAAAAACTAACAATTTGGATTTTAGAGACAACTCAGATGTAACTACGATGCTTGAAATGTTGTCTTTATTGCTACTTCTCTTTTCTTCTCTTCTACTATCTCATATTTATTTCACTGTTAAAAGGAAACATCACAAAACAGAACTTCACACACAGTGGCTACAGACAGTATAAATAAAACATCTTAGCTCTTTGATTTTGGACTCACCTTATAACCTTTGGCTTGTTCTTTGTTTTTCTTTTAAGAAGGCTTTACACTTATCCAAGCAAACACATCCGTCAAGCACAAGGTTGTTATGGGCAGATTGCATTGTAATACATACCCAGTGTAGGTAGGTAACTGTAGATTTATTCACTGGCATCACATCTAATCTACTCTCTGCGTCCTTCACAGGTTTACTGCATGTGCGCCAAGTGCCTCACCTGAACTGTCTGGCGAGTCAACTCCCTGACCACAAGGACCTGGCATTTAAGCTCAAGAGGAAACAGTTCAGTATTGAGGTTGGTTTATATGGTTACTCAACATACAAAAGGGTTTCCTCATAAAACAAACAAATATTTGCTTTGTGTTTTAGCCCCACTTTTATTCCACTGATGTATTTTTTCTTACCAGTCATATGTCTTTTACACTAAAACAAGTATTGGTCTAAATTTCTAGTAATTATTTACAAAGCTATTGCATGTGTTTCCTTTTAATGTAGTTTGTAGTTAAGTTGACATCACAGTTAGAGTAGGTGTTATTTTGATAATCAGGTTTCAAAGGTACACACATATTAGCCCAGCTCTGTCTCTGTTTGTGTTTGTCTGGTATCGGGTGCCAAAATGAAAGATGAAGATATTGATTATATGCTGTTGCAGCCACACTTTCCCCCAGCGTAACATCTAGAGGCAACAAAGTGAGAAAAAATTTCATCTATATTCATAACCATGCATTGAAAGAATATCAGTGCGAGTAAAAGGGATAGTTTGCATTTTAAAGAAGACGCATGTGTTACTAACTGGTTGTGAAATTGATGGTATATATACAGCAATTGAAGGTAAGTTCTCTGTTTTATATGTGTCCAATGCATCCTGGGACGTGGGCAGGCACTAAAACAGCAAACTGGGTTATACTAATAGAAGTAGTTTAAGCCATAATTTCTCCCGAGGGAAGAAGATGTGTAGGTGCTACTCAGTTTGTCTTGCAGGTCACTGTTCATTCAGTCTTAAGCCGGCAACAGCTGTGACATGTCAACAAAAATGTGCAGCAGGCAGCAGCTTTTAGCTTACAGCATACAGGCTATTTTGTATGGCTGTTTATATTGAAAGATACGGACTGCAATGTGGTTTCAGCGGTAATTCCAGGAAGGACTTCTACGTCTGTTAGGTTATATTTCTTTTTTTTTTTTTTTTTTTTTCCCTTTTGACTTCTTTTAATTTGGCATTGTAGCCCTTTATTACTTTGACCATTTGAGGTGTATAGGTCACATATACAATGTGGAATTCTGTGGCCTTTCCACTTGTTCATTTATTTTGATTTATGATTCTTCATCCTCTTTCTCTTTCTCTTCCTGTCAGTGATGCATCCATTTTGCCCATGTCACATCATCGCTCTCACTCAGAGCAATCAATCTGTCACTGAACTACCACTCTAGAGGCAAATTAAGGGGCCCTCCTCTTAGCTCAGGCTCATGATTGGTCCTCATTACATTATCATTACCTTATCACACCCTCTGGTCCCTGGCTCTTAGTGAGCCCCATTGTCTCACACAGGAGGTTAGGGGGAGTAATGCCCCCTCCCAACATTACCCACATCCCACGGTCATCCCTGCCAGCCTTTACCATCCTACTAACCCTTTCTCCTGTGTGCTTTGGTACTCTCCCCCTCCTTCTCTCACCCCTGAATAGGCCACTACAGTATAGATTTATAAGGTCCGTAAAAGTCAAGGTGGTTATCCTCAATGGTCTTTTAATTAGGCCTCTGTATTGGGCAGGCCAGGGGGCTGAGGCCTCGGGCATCCCTGTAGCTCTGTGGGGCCTGGTTACTGTGTCATATATCCCAGCAGCACATTGTTAAAACCAAGCTTTGTCTGGTTCCCTTGTTTAAAGAGCTTTAGTGGAGTTTCTTGTTAAATGGAAGCCCTAGTCTTATATTAACCTTATTAACATAGCATTAAAATAAAACCAGAGTGAGATATATGAAGGACTTTGACAAATCTAAAATAGCTGCGCTTGTTGACATAAGAGAATGCATGATATGAAATGTCAATCGCAGCTGGTCATGACACATCACGTGTCAGGGAATTTCCCACAGAACATTGTATCATCAGTCACGCATCAAATCAATCAAAACACAGATTTGTCATTGTAATATGCTATTACTTTCTTGTGTTATGTTCTTTGGAAATGAGTTTGGCTGTCATTAATTTGTTCATCAAATGAAAGGGCGATGTCACGAAGATATGAGTGTATGTTCACTCAGTATTAACCAATATGTCTTTATCCAGAAAATACTCTAACCTATATTTATAATCCAACACCAAACCTTATTGAAACGGGTCTAAGGTGCATGAAAACTGTATTTATCATCAGGTTTCACACTGATAATTAAAGGAATTGTTATTGCAAATAGGTAAATGTTGCACGGACATCAGATTGAACAATCATATAACCTTACTCTGGCTCTTTATTGCATATGCATTTTATATCAGGGTATGTGTATAAGTTTGCTTGCATAACTACTGTTCTATGACGACGTGGCTCATATGTTTGACCTGTTGGTCAACTGCCTCTGTGGGCCACTGATTGACACATGAGATTGTGATAGGAATCTAAGCCCTGTGTCTGACAATGTGACAGCCTACACCATCCCTACTAATCACCTCATTTACTCAAGCTACAGGACTCCTCTGCCTGGGGCCACATAATACAGCCCTCTTGTTGCTTTTTTTCCCTCTACCCTGCTCACAATCCTCCACACATCCATTGGGTTTTTTTTTTTTTTTTTTTGTAGGGCACTTTACCTGCTGCTTTGTACCTCTTTAAACTCTTGACTCCCTTTCATATTCTAATATCTCAGTGTACCATCAGTCTAGATTAATTTGTGATGCAGTGGTGATGAATGACAGGTGATTGACAGCACCAGCTCCTCGCCAGTTGGGTCATGCACTCAGGTGCACATGGAGTCATGCTGATAACTAATTTCTTAACTGCTGTTTGACTCACACTTGTATTACCTACCACCTCAGGAATGCGGAAAAGCATTTGTTTTTGAAAACACCAGTTTTGTCAATAAAGAAAAAAAGTCAATATGTGGGGTAATAGGGGTAGTTATTTTTGATATTTATTTTTACATTTTTTTGTACATTCCTCATATTAAACTTCCATCACTGCACTGTCACCAAAGTTTCTGCTGGCTCAGTGATAAGGTTGCCATAGTAACAGCTTATGTTTTTGTGAGTTCAAGCTGCGGTTGATGAGACCTTATTAGCATGACGCCCGAAGCCAGAATTAACCCATAGCCCTGTCTGAGCAGGTAGGAGAGTGTTAGGTGTTTAGACAAGATTAACACATACTCATAGACATTTACACAAACACTGCTTGGTCACACACATTGAAATATTGACATGCATCCTATATAAGTACATACTTATTGAAAAACACACATGCATCTATGTGATAGAAACTTTCTCACGCATACATATGTGTGAGAATGTTCTCATACTTACTCATATTAAGCCGACAGAGGCCTCCGTCACTAGTTTCACAACACAAGACGCTTTGAGGATGAAACTCTGAAGAATGTTGGTGGTATGCAATTACATTTGGTTTACCTTTGTTTGACCCTTTAAACTGACTGGCAATGTGCCTTTGGGATACAGGGGCCACAGGCAGGTCAGAGGGTCAAATACAGTATAAGATGAGGATTTGTGTCAAATTAGTGTTGTCTTAGAAAGGCGATGTCGAGGTGTCTGTTTCACTGGCAATCTGTGACATTTGAATGGCTGTATAGTTTTCATTTGTATTGTTTGTAAGAAAAACTTGAAAGTACTTGAGAACTTTCAGGTTAATGTTAATGGTTTTTATTTGACGTTTTTTTTTTTTTTTTAATCTACTTTGTAATATCTCCAGTGAAGAGAAGAGTGATAGAAAAACAACAATGACTGTTAGAAATATGAAATATACTCAAAGATTTTAAAAAGACATCACTGTTCCATATCAACGATCAGAAGTCTTAGCCTGGAAGGAAATCTGTAAAAATCCCAAACTTCTGGGTCTCTTCTGCTTCAGTGGTTCAATGCTTAAAGCAAAATACAGTTTGACGTCTGACCTAAAATTTTGAGCTTATCATCTGAGCCGACAGTTCTCTCAGACCATCCTTGAGTAGCGTCTGGTCCTTTTGTTTAAAAAGATTGCAACACGATATCCTCATCACTGTCAAGAAAGATACCACGACTGGCACAAACAGAGAGGAACATGGCCATCTCTGCGCTTTAGTTTGGTCAGACCACTGGAGCTGTGTCCAGGAGGCTGAAATGTCAGTCATTCAATAGTTGTGCATCTCCTGGAGTGGTTCAGCGCAACCAGAACTGTTGCTGATCGGCTGAGACTGGGTTAATCGGGCAGTCTGAAGAATGGGAAGCCAAATCTGAGACCCGAATAGAATAGAATGATTTTATTGTCATTATACTCATGTACAACAATATTAAAAGACAATTGTCTTGTGAATCAGACGTTCATGTCTGTCCAAGCGGGAAAGGATTCTGGCAGTTATTAATGCTGACAGGGGGCTTTTCTGTGGACCCGCTGGCTCAGAAATTTGCCTTAGTCATTTGTTGAAATTATAGTAAATCTAAACCCATCACTTATGTCTTTGTTACGTAATAAGTTGAATAAAATATATTTTCTGACACTGTGTCCATAAACTATTCCAGTAGCACAATCCATACTCCATGTTATAGTTTCAGAGTTTTCTACAACTATCAAAGAAAAAAATAAGTGGTGCGTTGTTCAATTCCGTCAGCAAGTATAGCTCAGATAGTCCTGTTTTGCATAAAATAATAGTCACTGAAAGTCCAAGATACTTCATCAGCCAGTCTGTCATTCAACATAACCAGACTCCATGAAATACTTTAATGAAATAATAAATAATGAAATGTGTTGAATGTAGTGCTATATTGACCGTGGATAGTATTTACTGACATGTGCAATCATAAGAATGTATTGGGTTGTAAACATCCGAATCCAACTTCCAATTTTTTTTACCATCAGTCCCTCATGTTGTCAAGTTGACATTTACCAATGAAGCATAATTTTAGGTTGAATTGAGAAGAATAGGATCACGGTGATGTTCAGGAGAAGAAGAGAGGAAGTCCAAGTAAAATAGTCCAAGGGAGGTGTGTAAAGAGTAGGTTAATGTTTCTTGGCATGTCCTCAAAACGTCTTTAAGACAACGCTTGTGTCTGCCCCCTGTTGAAGCCTGTGGGTGCCAAGGGAAGGGTGTTAATGGACCTATGTGAGGAACAGAGCAAAGGCTTGGAGAGGAGGGGGGAGGCATAAGCGAAGAGGAGCAGTTAAGTGATTCTCAGGTCAGGTCTAATTAAAATGAGGGCTTTTCCTCAGAGGCACCAAACCGTCTTATCAAGGAAGAAATATAAAGGAAGGGAAAGAAAGAATAGTGGAATACAGAACGGGTTAGACAGAGACCCACTCCTTGGGGCTTGTTTGTGTATTTGTTTATGTGTTTGTTTGTATTCCATGCCTAGTCGTATATCTGCTTCCTCATGTCTCAAATAATGTTTGGTACTAAAGATCAGAGTAAGCCAATGTTACAAAGAACTTATATGGAGAAGGAGCCTAACTGGGTCATTCAATATTTACTTCCAATAGAGGATCACAATGAATATTTTCATACTGAGAGTAAACTAAATACATGTCCTGAACCTATTAGGATGCAGACCATCCTTAGGTTCCCTGTACATCTGACTGTGTTTCATATACCTACCTTGGGAACCACAATCAGATGGGAAAGGACCTTTGGAATAATATTTCCAGTGAATAATTTATACTTCCTCCCTTGGTGCACACCACCCTCCGTTGCATTTTGGAATGAGGTGTGCTTATGGTTTGTGCGTGAATGAGAAAGAAAGACGGAGAGCTCGGTGCAGGCCAGGCAGTGGCACGCGATCAGACCCCTCAGCTGAACAATATTCACAACATACATCAGATTTGCATCAATTATTTAGCAAGGATTTTATCTATTCTGCAAATGTGCATGTGTGTTTGAAAAGGCCCAGCTTGTAAAGACTCTTGGGTTCAGAGGGGGGCATTTTTTGGGGGGTTTGTCTGTAATAGCTCCATCAGGATTGGAATTATTTTGGTTAGACTGTAGTATCAGCATTACTATTACATAGAGGTTCTGTACGGCATAACGGACCAAGACATTGAACTTTTCTGTACCTTTAAATAAACTTTAGCAATCACTAAAGGAATGTGCTTATTTACAACAATGTTGAGTAACCGTTTAAAATGACATGACAGAAAGGAAATAATAAAAGATACAAGGAGGACATGTAAGATGTGTTTCCAAAGACATGCACAGATTGTGTCACTATACTCGTTTTAATTCTGACTTGTTTGATCCCATTGAACTCATTGATCTGTTAAGGCTCTATCCTTCATCTCAAACAAATCTGGTGTGCTTAAGTCAACATTCTTTATGCAGTGGATGCTGACCCAAAAAACTCACCAAAACTGTAAATGAACCAGACTGTTGTAAGTTCTGACAGCTTCATTCATAATTTCTGTCTTTTATCCACAAACTATGACACCAGAAGATTAAATTAAAAGTTAAAAAGCCCCTGCAATCAAAGACCGATTTAAAAAAAAATAACTAATTAAATATCTGACTGAAAACAAACTCTTTGCTCACACACTTAACAATCATTTCATTTTTATATCTCTGTTAATCTGCAGCTGCGCTGTGCCCATATACTTCAAAGGTGGCTTTATTGAGAGATTAAATGTTCTGAGTGTTTATGAAACTTAATGTTTTCTTTCATAGTTTGCCTTTGTAAAAGTGTCTAGAGTTCGTGGTTGTAAGTGAAGATTTGGCTGACTATAACAGCGAAATTGGCCTAAAGTGGTGTTTAGATATAAAAGACTTGCTTGCACTGACAAGGTCAAGGTTCAGAAATCTCTAAGGACACTGGTTAAAATAGACCCTGTTGAGGTGATTATTGTTTAACACCCTAGGAAATAAAAGCAGGAGCAGTTGTGTTGGCACTAGTAGAGTCAAAGCTCAGTAAGAGAATATCTGGGACTTTGCCAAATGTGCTGCCCTCCATTCTACATCAACACAGTGCCGAAATCTTTCTTGCAAACACTGACTATAAAAGCAAAACAAAACAGGGCACATGTGCTCCTCCTGCCAGACTGAGTAAGAGCGTGGTCTGCAGGATCTTACCCTGGAAGTGAAGCTGTTTCATCAGTGAGCAGTGAACCCTTAACATAGTCCATGCACCACTCAGCCCCCATCAGACTAGACTGGCCACATTGGACTCAGACCTGATTAAAGTAGCCCCAGTTGTCTTCAACTCCCATTAGAAATCGAAGAAGAGAGGCTGTTACTTGCATGCCACCCTGCATCCATGGGGTCTTGTGGCTCTATAGGGTATATGTAAGTGTGTTCAGAATGGGTGCTTTATTAGCATAATGGTAGTGACTGGGGAACCGTAGCCCCCCCGGTGCTTATAAGTGGAGTCTTCACTGTATCTTTGGTATCACAGTGATTATATTGTTATTTCCTAGTGTTTATAAAATGCTAGCATTCAATTGTGCCTTGGGTAGAGATACGATTTTAGTCTTTAACGCTGTTTTCAACCGACGTGTGTTTCTTAAAGATGGATTTGGTCCAGAATATCAGAAGACATGGGTTGGTTAAGTTTTCAGGGTTGTGGAGACATGTTTGTAGGATTGTTGGGACTTTATGCAAAAAAAAATGTAAGTTTTAAAATGAAAAAACATATAATTTCAATTAATTTTGGGGCCATTATTATCATGACACTTGACTACAATGTTTGGAGATTATTTACTTCAGAGATAAAATGTGTTAAATCCTGCATGTTTTGATAAGACAAATTTGGAAACAAATGACAAAAGTGCTGGTTAGCTAATATTTCCAGGATCCGTGATGAAGTGTTATTACACATACATAGGCTTTTGTATGTTTATTTAGTAGATTTAGAAATCTCACTTATAGCTCATTCTTTTTGAGTGATGCTCCTTCTTTCATTAATTCAAACAATGTGAAATATTAACCTCATGACAAATGTTGACAACTATAAGTAAGAAGGACTTCTGACATATTTTTTCTTTATTGGTTTCACTATTTAGAAACATTTTGCTTGTAGCCCAGTGATTTATTTGTGTTGAACTCTTTGGAAAAGGAGGAGCAGATAATAAACAACATCCAAAAAGCTTCTGAGTAAAACTTCCTAAAGACGCCCACAGGGCACCATCTACATCCATTAGAACTGGTGAAAGTCACTTAGTTTAGATGTTCTCCACATTGATTTCACCTTAATTTGGTTTAGGCTGTGGCCAAAATTGCTTGCATGCTGCACTTACGCTCTATAATGCGGCTGAACAGAGGTCAAAAAGCCTTTAGTCTTAATGCATTTGAAGGGAATTATTTTTATTTTGCATTATTGCACACCTTCCAAAGATCTGGACCAATTTCAGCCTAAATGGATGGAACAATAACACATACAAAATGACCCTTTGGTGTACCCATTAATGAATATCATGCACAACAAACACAATAAGAAGAGAAGCAATGCAAAAGATGGAAGAAACCAAAGCAGAGAGGAAAAGGGAGACTAGACTGCAGAGAAGGGCATCAGTAATTTGTGATCTGATTTAGAAATTGTAGACTTTTTTTTATTTTTTTTTATTTGCAGAAACATTTAGTAAAATTGTCCATTAATGCCTACTCTTTACTTTTATACTTGAAGTACACCCCAGAGGCTATACTTACACATATTTGCTTGAGCAAATAGGTTGAAGCAGTGCTTTTATCAGAATGATTTTAACTCTAGTACATGTCCTTAACCTGTGCTCAACGAATATATGTACTTTGAAACCTCTGCTGTTAATTTCAGACTTTGTATTATTTCCAATCATGCATATATATTGAAATAAAGTGTCCCATAATTCAGGGCTGAATTATCCAAGCATTTAGGGCTAAATGCAAAGTGTTTAATGGTGTCTGTTCTGCAGTGTTCACACAAATTGCTGCTCTTATAGCCAAGGGTTTAGAGGTAAACCAGCCGACCAGCCTTCACTGCTGCCTCTGCACAGAAAGTTAAAATTGTCATCGTGGGCACAAACACTTCCATGGTCGGAGTGGTTCAAAGGTGGAATGTTGATCCGGAGCAGGAGCATCAAACTCAGGAAAGCTCTCTGCTTGGGTCCTAAAAATAACTTTCCCACACTCTCACTGCTCAGTGTCCTGGGGGTTCAGGAGGAGGAGGAGAGTGTGTGGATGTATTTGTGTGTGTGTGTTTGTGTGTGTGGTAATAATGGATGTTTGGCTGATGTAATGTTAATGAATAAGAAAACATAGTCAAAGTAATCAAATGGGATTCACAAACCCCCCCCCAATAGTTAAGACAGTTTTAAGCAGTTCAACACTTTTATCATTTGCAGTTGATTTAAAGAAGCTTAAACTTCATTCCGCTTTATTAAACTTTCTGAATCTACAAATTGCCCCATTCCTAATTAAGTATAATGTATTATTTTAAATTAAAAATTAGTTCTGACATTTATTTTGTGGTTGTTGTATTCAGACAGTAAACTAAATCCCCTTTTGTTCCAGTGTTATTACCTTTACCTGTGTTGATATGTTTAAATATACTAAATGTGTAGTCACTTAGTTTGCCTTTTCGTTGTATTACAAAATAATATAACAATTAAATGTTAGCATTTTTAGAGGCCCGCATTCTTTGAAAATCTTATCCAATGACAGGTCTTACTATGAGGAGTCCATAGTTTTTAAATAACTCGCAACAAAGTATGAGCTAACTTCATTTATCAGTTTGTGTCACAAAAAGTAGGTTTAGTGATGCTGGATTAATTTGACGCTTTTTGTAAATGTTTCTCTGTCAGGAATCCCTCACTGAGCAACTGATTGACGAAAACAAATTGGTTCTCTTGATCCTCTTTTTTTTTTCTTTATCTCCACACACACCATAAATGCATTTGTTTCAGCTAATCACGGGAGCTACTTAACCCCTGCTACTGTGAATATGGTTGTATTTAAAAAGGATTCACCCAACAGTCAACACAGAGTTGTTTAAAGTTGTGTTGGCCATTGAGGGAAGTTTAGCGCCTGCTGAATGTAGCAGGGCTCATGAATTTTACGAGGGCAAGTGTTCCTGTTCCTCAGAGTTCACAGGTGGCTATTGAAAGGCCCAGCCAGATGATGGAGGATAGTTAGGACACATATAGAGCTCTGAATAGACTTTAATTACACTCAATGGCTGAGTCAGAGGGCCATTCGGAGGACAAGCCTGCACTTCAAAAGGCAAGTTTGAGGACAAGGTGATGGAGGGTGATCGAAAAGTTTATGACTTTGTCTGGACGTTAAGATGATGATTTGATGGGGTTATGTTTATGCAGCAAAACTCGGACAAATTTCTTTGTTGCTTTGGTAGTGTGTGCATGTGCACGAGCTACCTAATGCACATATGTGAATGTGTGAAGGTGGGGGAGGCATTGGGTGGGAGAATACTCCAGTGTGTGGCTTAACCAAACTTTCCTTTTGTCCCTAACAATGATGAGTGATGATGAGTGACAGGGGTGTTAGGAGTGGGATCTGGGGAACAGAATGCGCCTAAGCAGCACTCACCCAAACTCACACAAAAGGCAGCAAAAGGTCAAATCTGAGGCAAGCTTCTTATGGACTGACATATAATTTATCTGACTGGTACCACAAACTTTTTGTATCTTTTATTGTGTTCATTCATGTTGTTCCACTGTCCACAGTTTCAGTGTGTGCAAATGACAGTTATCGATTGTGGAAGTTGATTTGCTGGCTGTCAGTCTGACCATTGAAGTACCTTGCCTTCTTTCCTTTGACTTCATTTTCAACTTTAATGACAACTATTTCTCAGCAACTTTTAATTAAGCCACCTCAGTAAGTCTATCCTCTTACTTTGAAGAAAGCATGCACAGTTGTCTTTTGTTACGCAAAATCCATACATTCTGCTTACACAGCCCAACCACCCCCCCCTCCCCCTCCTACCCCTGCGCACACACATTATGCTCCACCGTGAGCTAGGGATGAGAAGGACTTGCGTGCAAGTGTTTCCCAGGAGGCAGCCATAGACAGAGGGTTCTGAGGCCTGAGGATGGCTCTAGATGGCGGTTAGCGAGGAGCCAGTATTTTTCTTTTGCCTGCTCACTTCCTCCCCCTCCCCCTTTCTGAGCTCAGGCAGTGATCGTAATGGGGGGTGACAGCTCACCTCTCCCTAGCGTGCCTACCGTCCTCGGAGCGTTACTCCCCCACCCCCCACCCCCGATACCTCACCACTACTCCCCGAGTCCCGGAAGGCCACAAAGGTTACTCCATATGTTAGTCTGAGGATTCTTATGAATCCTTTTTTTTTCCTGACAATTGAATGTTCTGTCTCTATCTGGCTTGGGAGGCATATAGACCAAAACACAGACTACTGCCTTAGTCACTGGGTCTATTTTTACAGTGTGATTCAAGTGTAGAAAATCTCCCAAAGAAAGTGTCTGTAACATAAAGTGATTCTTGAAAACCATACCCGGTCTGTCCCCAAAGCCAGGACACCTAGGTGTGTAACTAAAGAACTGTTTACTTGAGTTCATCAGCAACGGTTGACTCATTACCACTACATTAAAAATAGAAAATCCAAATCATGGGAGGTGAAAAAGTCATTTAAGCTGAATGTTTTATCAGACACAGACCTAGTATTAACCAGGCATTCTTTTGCCTTAAAAGGGTCATATGAAACATTGTTTTTGTCATTGTCAAAAACTATCAACATTGCATGCCAGAACGTTGCCAAAACCACCAATGAATAAACACAAGACACAAGACGCACAGACTGTCATTCACAAAATAAAGTCTGAAACGTGTTGTTTGGACATATATACACATGTACAATTTATCAACAAGTCTTCTCTTGTCAAAATAATACTGCTGTCTTATAATCTTCACGTGCGAACAGCCTCTGTAAAACTACATATCACATATTATTAGCTGTTTTCCATAAGATTTGTGTTGTCAGTAGCTGCACTAAACAGTACAATTTACTCTGAAATGCATATCTAAAAACATAATGACGTAAGATTAACATAACATAACAGTAAGTTTCATCTAAGTCAACACTCTGATGATAATTCAGGTAATTTTGAAATATTTTACAGCTACATATAGCTCATTTTAATGTGAAGTGACTAGTTCCTGTTACTGATGAGCTTTTTCCCGGCAGCAAACGTTGAAGATATTAACCCCTATATTTCAGTTTTGCGAAATAGAGCAATATGACACTGTGGCATCATTCCCCCTGCTAGACTCTCTGCTCAGATCTGAGTTTTTGTGTGACTGTTCACAATAGTTTTTTAAATGTGGCTATCAGATCAGATTACAGTGTGAAGTTGTCACACTGGAGGTGTTGGAAGTGTCCAGGTCATTGCCTTCAGTAAAAGTACTACCACACATTGTGGAAAATATTTTATGTACTATCGCTATCTATTTTGCTGTAAAAAGGTCCCTTTCTGGGTTTTGTGTCTAATGTATGTGATGTTTTGGATAAATTTTACTGCTTCATTCATGTACTCGTTGCATTTGAACTACTGAACAGCATGTGAGTGATCCCATTGGTCCAGAGTTGTTAGGAATTTCCTTTTAAAAGTGACATGTATGAATTCTGATTGGACTGTTAAGACTGAGATCACACTGATGGAATGATGCAAAATAAAAAAATAATCAAATGTGTATCTGATTTAGGACCACATATGGAACCAGGTCAAGAAAAGATAAAATCCCACATGTTTTGTCCTGTTATGAAAAAAAAAAAAATCAGTCATGTATGATTATAAAGATCATGTTTGTGCTACTGTTGCTTGTAGTATGAACATGGCCCGTATTATGGTCACTGAAGGCAGATAAATGACAGCACTATGTCAGGTCAAGTGAAGTTCTGTGTGCGGCGTTGTTCATGAAAAATCAGATCCAGGGATGCAACATTTGTTTCTGGATTTCACCTGCACCCCTCTGTAATCCATTCTCTTTTTGAATATGACAAAGTGGCTGACACATATGCAAAGGAGGCAGACGGAGGAACATAGGAGCAATTTAGTTCTCTATAAGCTCTCCATTGGGTGGCAAACAGAACAGCATTGAAATACACTGAGAAATTTAACTGTGCTCTTCTCAATTTAATCTGTGAAACATTTCGACAGTTAAAAATATTGAGTAAATTTGAAGCTGTGAAATCATTTAGAGTTACCTTATGAATTAAGGAAATGTAATTTAAAAAATTAAGCAGATCTGAATAACATTGAGTACCATGACATAAAATTGTGTACATATAATTAAAATGTTTTATATGCAACTGAAAATGAGATTGTTATTTAACAAAACAAATCTGCTACATTTACTTAATGTTTTTAGTAGTGTGTAATTCATGCTGGACTATCAAATATCAGTATAAATATTATAATGTGGCAGGAGGATTGGCTAACATTCAGCTCAGTGAAAATTAAAGAGTACTGAATGAGCTTTTGATTTGACAAGTGTAAGATTTAGCTTTACACTGAACAACACATTGACAGTTATAGATGAACAGGTACGGCATTGTTTGGCCTACACTAATGGTGTGCCTCAACAAAAACAGAAAACAAACACAAAAAGGCCAATAAAGATTGCCATACAGACATTAACCCCAGATTCACTCTAACACCACAACCCTGCTGAACCCCTGCACATAAAAATAGCACATAATCAAGCAACATGCCCAGTACCCACAATGCAATGCGGGAAACATGCCACAATGTGCGAATGACGCACGTCGTGACATTCTGCGTAACAAAACTTACTCACTTTCTCCAGTTGTTAGAGATGAAGACTATTGAGTTAGAATGAGTAATAATGAAAGTTCTTGAAATTGATCGGTATAAGTGCTCCGTAATTAAAAATTCTCACTGGTATTTACAGAAAATATTATGGACATTTTTAAAAATATAATTTCTTGCTCAAAAACTCATTTCTTTTTGTGAAATAAACTTAAATAATAGATGTAAATATAAGACAAAATTAACTGTTGGATTTTTAAGCGTTTATTTGGGTATGTCCAACTCAGTTAAGCACTTAAGTGATTTTCAGAGATTTTATTAAGGTAGTATACCTTTTTATTATTGTGATATTTTTACCAAGGCCCTGAATTATTTTTTAGAGTGTAGGTAGGAGCCGATGGGGCCAAATACAGCCTGAAAAACACACTGGCATCATCATCCAAAGCCACACAGGGCCTTTGATTTGTCATAATTCTATCAAATTGGGTATGCTTTTGGTTGATCCCCTGTCTTTGCTTTGTGCTTAGTTTCTTTCAAAGTCTTTTTTTTTTTTCTTTTTGGCTCTACTCTGCTCTTTGCTCTTCTGTGTGAGTTGTGACCTAGTGGTGTGAAAAGATCCACTGCAAAGAGTTTCACATCTATTAAGGGCTTCATGTTTGGAGAGGGGAGTGATCTGATGGCCTCATGTTGCACATTCACCTGCATAGAGTATTTTTTACAGGAACACTTGCTTTTATGCTTGATTTATCTGTGCATGGGTTATAGTTGTCGTTTTCTGAAAATATTCCTCATCAGTAATTTTTAATACATCTCATCTAAGTTATTTAAAGGATTGAATTCACTGTTTTAATGAAATAAAGACTAATAAATATCCATCCCCAATTAAATCTCATCAAAGATTAAAAAAAATAAATCAATCTTTCTTTGGTACGCAGCCCTAAAAACACTCATCCTATTCTGCAGTTAATGTTTCAGCTTTTTCCATCATCCAAAATCACGCAAGAAGTCAGGAGATGTAATGCACAAAATCATAATTAAATCAGTAGAGAAAAAGTTCTTGAACCCACATCTTGGTGTGTGTGGATGTTTCTGTGTCTGGGAAGTTTTAAATGAGCGCTAATGCTTGTGCTAGTCTTGGATAACTGAATACTGAAGCTGTATAATGTGTAGGGTGCATATTGAAAGAAAGGTTTGCGTGCTTAGATGGGCAAGGAATAGAGCACAAAAGCATGTGTAATGGTGAATATTAGAGTAGGTAGAGTGTTAGCAAGGTCACTCTGTGTACAGAAGGAAGCGCCTTTCTCTCTGAAACTCCCTTGCTCTCCCTCTTTCTGTCTGCCTCGTACATACCTTCTTTTGCCTTTGACACCCTCCCTTTTCACTCTCTTTTTTTAATCATAGTCAGCTTTTTTTTTTTTTTTTTTTAAGAGTGTTTCTCTTCCTACATTCAGGGCACTTATTTTAACTTAACAGCCTCAACATACACCCTTTGCACCTCATTTGCTACCAGACACAAAGTCAACTTGGCATCTTATACACTGCTGCTTGTTTTAAGATGTTGTAATGATGGTGAACATTCAAGCTAAACTCAATTGCCGAACCTCTCTTCCTCTCAGAAGAGATAGGCGATCTCATTTGGATGGTTGGACAGAAGTGCACAGGCACAGCAGCTCTGCTATGGGAATCAATCTGCAAGGTTAGAGTATGCAAGATAAGTGCCAAAGGGGGTGTGCGCAGCATCACAGCATCCTTTCCAAACACCCTGCAGGCTAAGTGGAATCCCAGCCACGCCCCTCTTATCACCCCATGTGTTGTTTAGGGACACATTGAGCATCTACGCTGGACACAATTTTCCCAGCCTTTTTTTAACCACACCAGTGTCTTTTCTTTCCTCAGTGCGATGTACAAGTGAACCACCGCTCCTGGCCTTAATGGCAGCCCACATATCAGAGACGAGGCACTGGCCTGGTGTAATCTGACTTGTCTTAATTATAGGCAGTATCCAGTAATAGGCTGCTTCCATAGATATCAGCCATTAGAGCAGTGTCTCTGACAGAAGAGGCCTGATTGGCTATGAGGTGGGTGATAAAGAAGCCATGCCTCATTTACCTCCAATTTTTTGTTCACACATCCCTGTATTAAAGTCAAGCGTGAAGATGGCAAAGGACAGTGTTAAACTGATTTATGTGCTCTCCTATGTGATGTAGCTAATCTGCTCTTCCTGATTGCATTGTCAGCAATCAGTGCTGTTTTACAAGTAAATTATTTCACTGAGTAGAAGTTGTTTCACTAAAGTTCAGGGCTTAAGTTTTCATTAAATAGCCCATTTTTCCTGGACTCATTTAACATTATATGAACACCATATACTGACTCAAACTATTCCAGTGTCATAAGCTTTTTAAAAGAACCATGCCCAGGCTTATGTGTGTGGATTCATTTCCGAAACTTCAAAACTAGAAGCACTGGTCTATTAACTGAACTACGTAGACCACAACAAGTGTCCTCAAATAGACTCTACAAACTCAAACAAAAAGTTCCTCTTTATTGAGACGTTTGTTTCTCCCCAGCTATCTGTTCTTGTCTACCTTTATTTGCTCCTCACAAGTATGCACAAGCCCTCTGACCAACTCATCACATGGCTTTGCTTGAGGATGAGCTTGGATGTTATGATTTCTATAGGTGTAAAAGATGACCAGAAGGATACTGATGGTACATTCCTCATCTTTCCATCTTACCAGTTCACTTTGACTTTGTTAGTACGACAGCAGCATGAGATCTGATGACATGATATGTTTGAGTAATTCCACAGACACCTTCACCATCCATTTCAAATGCCACAAAACAAAGTCAACCCATTAAAGATAATATACCCATTATTAGTATGGAAATTAGAAATTGAATGCCATAGAGTTCTGAAAGCTTGTCACTTGAGTGACAGTTAAAGACACTCCTGGTTCAGTGCACTGTATTTAAGATATGTTTGATGTTTTTCAAACTCCATATTTGGCACATTATCCTCGGGTGGCAGCTCACACCTTGTTGGTATTTAAGACAGATTTCATCGAATATTACTGGATTGTGGTGGCGGTTGTATTTAAGGGTGCAGATCTCTCATAACAGGGAGGTGTCGTCTGCTGACAGATCACTGTCTGGATGAGAGAGCACAGCAGCATCCCACCTCATTACCGTAGCAACACACTAACCGAGGGACCGACACACTGCTCGCTGTGATTAAGATGTAAATTTCCTCTAATTGGAATGTAAATTCATACATTTATATGAAGACGTCAGCTGTCAGATTGCAATATTGTGTCCTTTTTTCTCCCTCTCCCCTGTTCCCCAGGCAGGGACTAGGTGCCTGTAATCTGTATCATACTCCCGCAGCCCATCCTGGGATTTGCCGTTTGTTTAATGGCGGGCCCATTGTCCTGTATCCATCCCGTCATTGTAATGCTTCCCATTCATGTTTCTGTGTTTTGTTGCAGTCTGATTTGCTCTCGCTACCTGTGTTTGTTCCTCCATGCATGGCTGAGCCGTCAGGGCTTTGGGGACGGGGAGGGACTTAGAGATGGGGCTGGGGTCATTGGGTGGCCGTATTTTGTGTGTGCATCGATTACTTCTGCTGAATGTTCCTCAATGCAAATAAGTCTGCCACTTTGAGAGGAAGCACATGTATCTGAAGTAATTAATTTTACCCTTGAATGCCAGCTGTGGTGTTGGTGTGACGCGTTCTAAATTGAGCTTTCTCACCAAAAAGGTGTTAATTTAGGGATTTGGCAGATGAAGTAAATGGATTTGCCAATGTATATGGCCCATATCACTGGGATGAGTTGTTTTCGTCCTCTTCATTCTGAGACTCTGCCGTTAATTTGGATTGAACAAAGTTCTTAAATGGGATGGTGATACTCCATCACTTTCAGATTGACAGCAAAATATCAAATCTCATGACAAAGGAAGGAGGACTTTGCTCTTGATTGTCTTTGTTTCATGCTCAGTCATGTGAATTACTACAGTATGTAATTTTAGAATTCTACATACTTCCTGCCATTTGTAGTCCAAACAAAAGTAATCTATGATGTTTGTGATGCTAACCAAACCAATCTTCTAACTGCCGGTTTCGTAATACATTGTAAGCACTTGTAAATGCATCCAATGAACCAATGAGCACAATAATTTTTAAAAAGCCTAGATTGGAATAATCCTGATTTTAGGACTCAAAATCTCTGAAAGTGTATAAAATATTTTGACTGGTCTGTCGAAATTACTGGATTTAGGGCTAGGTTGAAGCCTATTGAATAGTTGTGCAAGAAAGTATGAATACCTTGAGTACTACTTTTACACAGAGACTCCATAAAACTGAAAACAGCTGTCAAGAAAGACCAGCATGCACCTGTCATCATCAAGTATTCAGCCTCACAAGATGTGACACATTGCTCAACTTCTGTCATAATAATTTTAGAAAGTCTAAAACTGGGAATTAAAATGAACAAAAGAGCAATAAAGAAATATATTATAGTTTTGATTGTTTGGGGGGATTATTTATTCAATGTACTTTTAAGCTTTTTCCTATATTTGAATGCTAAGATACTTTTCGGTGCTCTCATGGCTCCATTTATGTAGAGTGTATATGCCAAACCACAGATACTTGTTGTCAAAGTTGATAAAATCATTTTAATTTGTTGTGTAATAGACAGAACTACGTGACATGTCAGATCATACCCACAGGACATGTTCTGATGAATAAAAACAAAAGCAGGGAGATTTTCCTTGGTTTGTTCGTTTGTGGTTTAAACAGATCAGATGGGTGTGTACTGGAGGATCCTGCATATCACCTGTGCATTCCACTTAGGCACAGGTAGTGAAATCTCACGGCAGCCGTATTGTTAGGACTCACATGCTCACCTTGTCCAGATTGACAACTTTGCAAAAACATTTTTGCTCTCTTTCCAAATGCGTAGAAAGAACTATATAGTGGAGTTTGTAGCTCTTCTAGAGTTGGTTACATTGAAATTAAATCAGAGCAACAAGGAGGGACCTCCAGGCTGCAACAATGAGGGAGCAAGACTAGAAATTGGGGAATTATTTATGGGTCCAACTGCGGGTCATACTCTCTAAACCTGTGGAAGAGCATGTTGTAGTTTTCATCATCTTCATAGAGTGTTGTGTTTGCGTGTTACAATAGGATTCCCACGCAGTGCACTTCCAGCTAAAGGTTGAGCTGTACACCAGGAATCCTGACTATGCTGCCGCAGCATGTCAGTGCTACTCCACCCACCTGTGGCACCAGACCTACGCGACATGCCCTTACTCAATTAGACCTCCATTGGGGAGGAATCCTAATAAACCTGCTCCCTTCACTTCAATTCCATCCATCAGCGTCGTTTTATTGCACAGATTCAACAGCTCGGAAAACTGACACGTTCCCAGCCGTTGTTTCAGTTAACCAGGAATCTGCCTCTGGTCAGGTGAACCAGGCGACGCTGGTCATGTGGGTGTTGTTCAAGTTTTGGATGTGCTCATACAGCCTGGAGACTGAAAATCTGCTTATCAGGAATTAAACGCTGATGCACCCCTATTACTGATTTACAGAAACACCCATCACCTGACTGTTCAGGTGTCAGAGGAGGAAGTGAATCATCTTTTCTTGCCTTTGGGTGGTATGAAAACATTTTTACTTACTTTAAAGTTGCATTTTGGTTAAGGTTAAAGATTTATTATCATTGACTGTTTTCAATCCTTCGTCTTTAATGTGTCGTTTTCATTCTAAAGCCACTGTCAGTGAAAAAATAACACCGCAACAGAACTAAAATGAGATTGAATTGCAGTTCTTTTTCTGCTTCTGAATTACAGTCCTCTGCCATGGGTTGAGCATTTTTAATCATGTATGGTGTAGAAGAATAATCTATGATAAACAGCGGATTTGGAAATTATATTGATGTCATGTATTCTTATATTCTACTCTTTTCATTTTCTATAAATTATTGCTCTCTTCTTAACACAATTTTAACAGAAAAATCTTTTGAACACAACCAAACTCAGAGGTGAAATATATAATTATACTAATAAGAATTTCTAATTTAGTATTACCTGGATGCCACACAGCACCTTAAACCACCCAGCCGGCCTTTTCTCACCAATGTTCAGCCTTTACTTTCTCTCACACTGCAGAACATAGTCAGAGCACAGACACGAGAAAGGAGAGAAAGGTAGGAAGGAACTGGGGCAGCGAGAGAGACAGACAGAAAAGAGAGAGAGACCATTTTGTCCCCCAGGTATGACAGAGTCACTCATGCAGAAAGATTCCACATGGAGGGAGGTGGGAGAGTAGGAGAGAGGGGGGGCATGAAGGAACTTCTCTTGGCTTCCTCTCCTCATTTCGACCCCCCTTCCCTGAAAACACATCTGTCTTCCTTTCTCTGCCACACACCTTTTCTGCATCCTTTGCTCACCTTCTAAACCCAGCAGTGGAGCATTTTTACCTCTTACTGGTTTTACTGGTAACAGAAACTTTTTTTTTTTTTTTTTTTGGAGCAGCATTTCTTCAGTGTTTCCTGTCACATATAACACCATCTGCCATATTTTGTAAAACTTTCTAGGGATTGAGGTGCTTTTGGCCACGAACGAGCGACTATTCATTCTCTTTTTAGCCAATGTTCTTTGGCCTTCGGACACATTCCTGTTACCCGTTACCCCAAGCGGTCCGTCTTACATGCAAATACATGTCAGCTCTACAGCGATCACCATTCTAGTCTACGGCAGAGCTATCTCATGGCTGCATGCATTAAAACAATTAAACTTTGCCCCTCCCCCGCCACAACAGTCATTTGCGGATGTGTTGGGTGAAATTTAGCAAGAAATTATCATTTTCTGAATCACTTCACTCTGGTTGCTTGGTGTTTGTTTCATTCTTTCTCTTTCTCTGTTTCGTCTTTGAGCTCTTTAAAAGATTCGAGCCCCCTGCATGTTCTTCTTTTTGCTTCTTTTCTCTGTACTTTTTTTCATCATTATCCAACAGCACTTTTCTGTGCGTGCAAATGCTTTCTGAACGGCATCCTTTCTTCCTTTTCAGGCTGGATGTCATTGTTGCTGCCTGTGGGCTGGGTGTATTTATTTAGGGGTAATTGGTGTGTGGATGAGTGAGGTAATGAGGTGCATCCACACTTGGCTGCTCCCCTCCCTGAAAGCCTGAGACAGACGTAGCCTAGCTGGGCTCCGGCTTGAGCTGTACCACACTGCTGTCTCCTCCACACAAGCCAGAATGGCTCTTTCATACCCAGGTGGACAAACACAATCACTGGGGCTGATACCTCAATGAGGCGTCTGCAGTTTGAAGTGGTGTGTGCGTGTAAAGCCGTACGTGCGTGCATGAGTACACGTCCCTCCACATGTGTATTCATGTGCATGTATTTGTGGGTGGAGAGGGGAAAACAGTGCTTGGTTGTTTGCCCGTGTCAGTCTTGAGACCTTGTTTGTCTTGCGGCTTGTGTTTGTATAAGTGATTTTCCCTGTGTGTTTGTAAGTGCATGTATATCAGGCTGAGTGGGTGTTCAATGGAGCTCAAGGAGGACCTTTGGCTCTTGTAGCCCCCTGCCAACCTCAACCTGCCCCTGATGTCCTGCAGAGTTACCTAATGATTTCACTTACACCTCCCTTATCTGTCTGGCCCGTGTGGCAGCAACCGTCTGACGCTTCAGCCTTTACATGCCATTTGCTGCCTCATATCCTGTGAAATTCAATTGCACAGCTCCAACTGTAGCCAGAGTAGGGGGATCTCCCTCGCTCTCTCTCTCTTTCTATTCCTCTTCCTCTTCCTCTCTCTCCCTCTGTCTACCATATCCCATATTTGCCAGTACAAACATATATCAACAGTTCTACCATGGCCTTTTCATGTTATGTCAGAATACCTTTCTATTTTGCTCTTTTAACACTTTAAAGTTGACCCTTAATTTCACACCAAATTCTGAATGAGATGTAGAAGTTGTAAATGTGAAAGCTTGGATGTTTGAGGCTGCCCACAGGTGTTCAGCCGATAATATTATGCATAGATTGTTTTGTTGTTATCAGGGTAATTGGTGTAGACCTGCCAGCCTTTGATAGACACACAATTACTGTATGTGATGCATAAGTGGACTCATTTTAGGGCAGGATTTTGAGTTGCTAATGGTGCATTATTCAGCTTTTGGTCTGTCCCCAAAAGTGCCGGGCCAAATCAAACACGCCGCTCCAGGGTAATTGAGGCCCACTCCGCACCCCCTGCGGTGAGCAAGGCAGAACTGTAATCCCCTGACAACTCTGACTTGGCCCCAATCTGGCAGGCCGCCCATTTCCCAGCAAAACGCCTAACTCGGCATCGGGGGAGAATGAAGAAGCTGATAGTCACATTTGGAACGCTTTCCAATTTTGTTATTCTTTTCAACTCAACAGCCCACTGTATCTGTCTCTGCACTTTCCCTTACTTTAATTTCATACCAAAGTTCAAGCAGCATAATTGGACAGTAATTACACACCATCAAACTAATATTCTAACTTATTAGTCTACTCAAGATTTTGTGGTTTTGTGATCAAAGGTTTCTGACAAATAAGCCCAACCACCCCAACCACAGCCGCTTTTCTTTTAAACCTCTTTCTTCTTTGCAGGCTTCTGGAAAGTTTTGTACAAGTAACATGCCCAGAGGAAACAATTTCAGAGAAACAAAATACAAGCAAACTGTTCATTCTGTTCAGTGCAGTTTTGTAAAATACAGAAAACGGTTTTTATTTTAAGTTACTATGGACTTAAAAATGTAGTTTGTCACTTTGCCATCCAAATGTGTAGACTTCAAAATATCCACAGTTGGAACAGTTTTATGTTGGATTTTTCACATTCTAACCATACACATTTACTATCTATGATTTAAAAAAAAAAAAAAACAAAAAAAAAAAACCTGATTAAATCTTAAATGGATCAATTGACTATTTTTATTTGTGCTCAAAATTATCTTATCACAATCATGCCCCACTGCACAAATGCAGTAGTTCATTGTAATACACCAGATTTGTTTGAGTTAAGACGGTATATATTTATTATTTTGCTATGTTTTTTTAACTGTAGATGTGCTTTTCTGTGCCACTTCTCATAGGGGTCATTTGCAGAGGGGGTATCACATGCATTTAGCACTGTCTGTCCGATTTTAACTTTAGCATGTATTCTCCCCAGGCCCTGGCTCACTGTTTTAATGGTTTTAGTAATGCTTCACAATTAACACTCAGCCAGCGCTCTAGGTTAGATAATGGCTCGTGTGTTTCAGGCTAAATTAAAACACACAAAACAAGAATCCCCATCACCCACGGTGCTTTTAGGACCTGGGGGTTACGGGGGAAATGGAAGGTGGTGAATTTTTTGACAGGGCAGTCGAGGTGATGTCTCATTCCCTCTGACATCTTGAACACCCTAAAGGTGGCTTTGCCAACAGTCTACCCAGGAAGCACCTCACCTAGCTGTGGCTAAATTTACACAACCACCTGCCCACAGGGAGGGGACGGGGGAGGAGAGCAGAGGTGGGTGTGTGGTGAGAGTCGAGGGCAAACGGGGGAAGAGAAACACAGGGGCTAGAATACTGAAATGTGTCAGTGTAACAAATAATGCAGTGCGTAACATCATGTGTTTTCTTTTTCACTGCTGTGGACAATTGACAATTTGGATTAAGTTTCTTTCAATCTACATAAACTTAAAACAAACCATAATTAGTTCAAAAATGGCTTCCTTCATTAACTCTATGCATTATGTATGTGTAAATGCCAACATACAACAGCAAAGAAGTTACATTAGCAAAGGTGTAATTTAAAATAAACTAACACAACTACATTATTTGGTTTTGTTGTGTCAGCTTCAGCAGCTTTAGTTGTCACTTTTTAGGCTTGTTGTTGGAAAAGCATTCAGATGTGTCCAAAGAAATGGTAAGTCTATGTTGGTGTCATAAGTTTAATGAACCAGTAACGATGGCATCAGCTGAAACACTAATCTTGATTTTGTGATTTTGCCATCTTTCACATGGTTTAAAAAGAAAAACTTGGATGTTTTCAATTATTTTAAAATATTCCCCCTCATGAAAATAATTTTTATATCTCATTTCATTTAATTTCATTTCACATGTCTATTTCAAACCTGCTACCACAGTTAAACGCTTAACAGATGACAACTGGACAGCCGATACACACATGGTTTGAAAAGGAGATGGAAGAAGCATTGCTTTTAAAATTCTGACCCCTCACACCACACAACCAATCACAACTAAATCTAAAGTCAGATGTACACAAATGTCTTATTTGTGGTGTGTTATACAGTACATTTCTTATTTAAGGCATTATTATTTTTCCCAATGCCCAAAAACATGAAAATGCTGTTAAAGTGGTCCTTTCCAGCAGCACCTTAGTGGTCTACAGTAGCATTATGTGAGAATGTCGTTATATTCATTGTATACTGTTCATTTTGCATCAGAGGTTCCCTTTTGTCTCATCTTACTTAATGAAAGCCAGTTAAGTTCCCAGAAACCACTGTGTCAACTGTTCTAGTTTAAGTGACCAGGAGAGAAACAGTTTGTTCCGTATTTTCTGTATTGCCATATTATTAATGGACAAGCAGGCAGAAATCATGCCCTTTAAAGTGCATTTTCAAGCTTTTTATAATTTTACTCAAAAGCTGTGTATATTGAACTTCTGAAGACCGACAGTCGAATAGATTGGTAACAATCCTAGATGCTCCCCAGTGGCAGAGTTCAGGCTGTTTGCCTGTGGGCTGATGTGGAGTGAATGGCCTTAGAGGCTCTAGGCTGGTCTATGTGTGGCCCGGCTGGTCCAAGTCAGCAGTAATGACTGGCTTTGGCCAGCATGCCTGTTAATGTGAATGGGGTTACTCTGGGCAACACCTTTTCAGCTGGGTCCTATGAAGTCCTCAGTATGGTGGTCTTTGTCCGCACAAGGGCTGTCCTCTCAGCAAAAAGGGCTCCTTTTTTGTGAGGACTATCAACTGGTGATGGATTATACCCACCCCCCTTTATTCATCCAGGCAGACACGGATGGGTGCAAACATACACTCTCACGCACCGATGCAAAGATACCACAAGTATTACAGACGCATCAGCACATTGTCATACGTGGATGTGCCATAGAAGATGTTCATACCTTTGTTAAGTACAGTTTGCAGTATAGACAGATTAATAAAATGCTCTGTGCTGTTTAATTACCATCCCACTCACTTCACTAAGATGTGAGATTTCTTTGAAAAATAATCTCCATCTGTTTTGAGTTAAAGAGTAAGCTATTTTTACTCAAGCCCCTTTTCTTCAACCTTTGCCTGTCATCCTGTCTTTTCCTCTGTTTAAAGTGAGTATTTGGAAAAATCAGCTTCTTAAATTCAGGAACATCAGAAGGATTAGACTGTTTACAGAAATTTACAAACTGAGTTTTGGCCATTGATAATTCTGCAAAAGCTGGGAAAATCTTAACTGGAGAGGCTCATGTCACAGGGCTGAATGCAACAGAGCAAGTCATAATGTACATATTGTCAGTTTGATCTGCGTCTCACAGACTGGATCAGCTCTACTTCT
Organism: Sphaeramia orbicularis; assembly: GCF_902148855.1. Lineage (NCBI taxonomy): Eukaryota > Metazoa > Chordata > Actinopteri > Kurtiformes > Apogonidae > Sphaeramia > Sphaeramia orbicularis. The sequence continues at coordinate 44,850,951 of NC_043959.1, forward strand.
GCTCATGTCTCAGCCATGGTTACTCTCCCTGTGTGTGGTATACAGTCGAGATTTTTGCAGAGAGCTTCAACATCACTACATAATACATTTAAAATGAAGAAAATTCCAGAAACCATAAAATTATCTTCATCGGCCCCAGTCATGTTTGCACCTAGTCTTTTGCTAGCACAACAACAGACTGTACTTTGTGAGAGTTATCACCCCCCCCCCACTTCTCCCATGAGGTCAGCCACTTACCCAGGCTGACACAGTAACCTCCAGACGACCTTTCACTTAGCCAAATGTTATGCCTGTAAACTGCTTGAACTCCATCATGGTGCAAAAGATGAGGGTTGGGAAGGCTGGCTTTAGGGATCCCAGCCTCTACTAGCTTGCTTTGTACACCCATGTTGTAAATACCTCTGTGTGACACATGCATAGGAGAGTGGCAGTGTGTGTCTGCCTCTTTCGGTACATGGGTGTGTGCACTTGTAGAATGACTGCAGCGGGAAAAACCATGAATAATACATAACAAAATATCCTTGGTGCTGCATTTTTTGTGACTGAAGCAGTGAGAAAACCAGTTCTCTGATATTGTCCAATGAAATAGTTGATTTTTTATTGTGCCTGCTTCTGTAAGTTATCATTCACATTTAATCAGAGGTTAAAAAACTTTATGTACAAGAAATGGCCAGTTGGTTAGATATGGGTATAAAGGGAGGGTTTTCCACTGCATTGTAAGACTTTTGGCACCTCACCTTGGATAAAGAATGAGAAAAATAGATACGGTATTAGCCATAGATTTTTCTGGAAATAAGCTTTTATCTAGTCACATTATCAGTGAGCAGATGTGTTGCATTTTGTGGGGAAATATTGTAATAATTAATGCCCAGACTATGCTAGAATGTGTTTTTTATGCAAATCATGAGGACTCATAGCATTTAAACCCTCCCCAAAACTTTAGAAAAGTTTGTATATAGGTACTCATTTGTTCAGTCTCTATCTGTAGAATTTTTTTTTCATACTGTGGGGCTTTTTGACATCTCCTGTTTTAATGATTTATGTAGCAGCATCTCTGCATAGTTGTTAAAAAAAAAAAAAAAAAAAAAAAACTCCTACCAAAAGTGTCAGTGATGTTTTAACCGGAGGAGTTCATATCAGAGTCATGGTTTGAGGGGTAAAATGTGTGTTTGGGGGGTGGAGGGCACAAGAGGTCCCCCAGATATGCTGTCATAACCCATGCAGCCGCATTCTTTGCTATGGGCCTATCTGTAGTGAAGGCAGCACTTAGACATGTTTGTACTCTACGCCCTCTATCCTTCTCCCTTTCTCCCCAGGCGCCATGTCACCCAAGGGCCTGACCGGCACTCCCTGGCTGTGCCCAAGTCCATAACACCAACTAACCCCCCCCCATTCCTGTACACCACTACTAGGGTCAATGTGCCCTCGCCCCCTCACCCTACAATGCCCACGGTCCATACCAACACTGCCCTGCAAAGAGAAACAAAACTGAACTGAAAAGAGACAAAATGGCCCCACGCTGCTTCCTCTGTCAATGCTCTTGACAGGCCCGAGCTGAACCCCCCCAGAGGACGGTTCAGTAAAAGAAGACGATGACGGCGATAACAAGTCAAGTTGTTGTGTTACAGCACAGTTACACTTTGGCCCCTGTTTGTCCATTTGGTTATTCAGAAACGTCGCAGAGCTAACTGATTCCCATGCATGTCATGTTTAGTAACATGACAGATACTATCAGATGCAGTTTTACATCAGTCTGTGGAGCGTGAAGGGTAAGTGAGGCGCTAGCTACTCAAAAAAACAGGAATAAACATTCCATTAGGTATTAAAAAAGCTTGAAATATTGTCAGCTAATCAATTTCCTGTTTGGACATGCTCACTTCTAATGAAATTCAGTTGGTTATCAGTCCCTTCCCATTCTTTCAGTGTTTGAGAATATAATTACGCTCAAAATGCTTACTCATCTTTCTGCTTGCCTGCTGCCTACTCTGTCAGATACATTAGCCATGAAGCAGAAGAGATGAGGAGCCTGTGTCTGTATCTGTCTGTCAGTCTGCCTCACTGTCTGTCTAACTGCCTCGCAGATTATCCTGGATCAGGCAGCAGGTGACACAGCAAGCAGGTGACCATCACCCAATTACCGAAAAGAAATTTGAGATGAGCCCCTGTGTTGTCTTCATTTGTTTCTCTGTGACCTTTTTTGTCTGTCTTTCACTGAAGCACATGAAGAGCACTATTTCTGAACAGCATGTATACTACTTGGATATCTCACCTGCATCACCTCATCACTCTATTAAAAAAAAACCTACAATAAAATCTTTGAACAAAATGAAATTTGTTTTACCAACTTCCAAAAATTTTCAAAAATGAACACTTATCTCACTATGAAATTTGTGATATAGTTAATACATACTATGTAGGTTAAATTAAACTCCAAAAAATGACCAGATTTCTAAACTTCCCCAGTCAACAGGTTATTCTTAGGGCAAGGCCTGGGATCATATTGCAGTCTTTGTTACAACAAAAGAAGAGGAAGGTAGAGCTTTTTGTTAGGTGCAGGTGGGCTAGAATTACCACAGTGATGGGATTTATGCAGGGGTTTTTTTCTGCATTTTTTTTCTAAGGTAGCGGAACTGTTCTCTGAAATTACCAGCGTAAATGTGATGATAGTTTGCTTCTCACATAGAATGGCACATCACCTCATTATGTGGGTTTTGGTGTCCTGGAGTTAATACTAGTTCCTATAGGTTTAGCAAATGATTTCCCACACAATGCGGTGTAACTTTATAGGTGTGAGGGATTATGGCGCTGGGAGGTGATTTAGCTTGGTTTAGTGACTGGATAGACCAGCGAGTCTGGGAAATTTGTACCAATTTCAGCTGTGAAATGTTCTCCTACCATTTTGACCCTTGGCTGGTTGTAGAGATAGAACTGGAAATGGAGGACATTGACCTGGTGTTTGGACAGATGTACACATTAGTTTACAGTGGCTGCACTGCAGCTGTGCTGCTCAGGGAAATGGAATTGACAAAAGGTATCACCTCTAATGTGACCACTGTCCATGAATACTGGACCTTGGACACATTTTTTTGTTCTGCATCAATGGAATAATAGGAATTTATTATTAATGCTTGACAGTAGATGGCCATATTGCTTGGACACAGTTTTTTGGTGACTGGAATGACTTTGGCTCTCGTGAAATCATGTTCAGCTTCTCTTATGTCACTAACTCAGCAGAGCTCATATTATGCTGAATAAATTACAACAATAACCGTGTTAAGTAGGTGTTTATGGTAAATATCGTGTCACTTCCATAAGCATGTTCAATCATCGGCTAATCTGATTGGAACAGCCAGACCAGTCGTCATGTGTTCCAACAAGGTATTGGGTTTCCCATAGTTCTAAGCTGTACAGTGACAGAGGCTATTTGAAACTGTGGCTAAAACTCTATGGAAGAAATGACTCGTTAAATTAGCACCTAATACTCCAGTCATTAGCAAGCCGTTACCACCACTGGAATGCCTTTGATGGTGCTGCTTTGGGAGGGAGTTGGAAGAATTTGCTCAGTTGGATTTAGAATATTGTTTGCATACGTAACATTGCAGTACTCCTAAAAAGGCTGAATATATACATGAAAATCTCAGAGTTGGTGCATTTTTGGTCCGACAGCCGGTGATGCAGTCTCCACATGTGGCTGCTGCTGTTTGTGGAGATTGTGAATGACTAGTTACAACCAGCATGAAGCGCCATACTCCTTAAGAACCGGGTCGTTGGGGTGTTTGGTAAACTGAAGGGAATTGTCCATTGTGGGGTGATATTAGTAACCCTCTTAGGCAAAGCTAGTCTGTGGGCCGGCCCTGAGGGCTCATTTCAAGTGCTTAGCGCTCGTTTGGAGCTTTGTCACCCCTCACCCTGTTGTCAGCATGGCCCCAGCCCCTCTGGCTGTGGAGCGGAGCTGAACGACAGACCTTTACCCCTACCCACTGCCAGAGAGGGAACACTGACATCACAAATCGCACACACATAGTCGCTGTAACACTATGGCACACATCCATTTTCACAGTCCACCCCCCAGCACCACCAATCCACCACTGCAGCCAATGGTTTATTTTCCCGCCGTTCACTCCCATCCAACACCCCACCCCACCACCACAGCTACCCTCTTTTTTTTATTTTTTTCCTCTTTCTGCACCCTCGTGAAGGTTGCCAGGCAGCAGAGAAAGACTTCACACACACATACACCCCACTATGCCTCTGAGGGTTTTCCGGATGTCCTTGTTTACATCGTGGAGTGTGCAGGTCGTAGGGAAGCAGACTCGGAGCCTCCCTGACTATGTCTGTCTGATCCTACACTGACCTCCATTCATTTAGTGTCACTGCATATGTTCATAGTAGCACCCAAGTTGGCCTATCACTGTGCACCACACTTGCATCATATTTGGGGGCAATTTGGATGAATTTTTGAAACCGCTTGAAGATGAATACAATTTTTCCTTGTCTTTAAGTCATGCACAACAATGACACTTTATTTATCAGTGGCAGAGAACAGGCTGTCATCGGCCATTACTGACATTCAGCCAATAAGACAACAGTCAGTAATGGTAGAGGCTGATATTTATTAAAAGTTATTTAACCTTTTCATGCATGGTGTTGCTCAAAGTTTACTTAATGGAGTGATATATAGCTTTTTTAAAAAATGGAATTATGGATTTTAAAACATTTCCCTGTGGTCTATATAAATTGTAAATGCTATGCTTGGGTCTGAATTCTTCATTAATTCAACTCCGCAGGTCCATCTTCAACCCTATTTCTGAGTAATGACACTAGAAAGGTTGTTTTGAGCACTGGCCCTTTAAATGCACATGAGCCACTTCATGCCCCACCCCCTCCAGGTTGTTGGGTGTGCTGCTCTGTCCCATTCAGCCAACAAATGAACATTTTAGGCAATCGGTTTGAAGTTTGGACATATTTTCAGTATGGACTACAGCCGCTGCTGCTGACAAAAAATGATGGTGTACTTAGAGAAATGTTGGTCGGAAGTCTTGACTTTATATGTGCAAAAGTCATGACATAACTAGTTATAGACTTAACAAATTAAGTAGGAATTAAAACGAGTTGTAGAAATACACTCAATTTTTGCTAAAATGAATATAAAGATAGCTTTGCAGCACCTGGAGGGTTCAAATTTAAACTTTTTGAACTATTAGGGTCCAAATACTCAAATAAATGTTCCAAAGACTGATAAAATAAAATATACTGATAAAGATAAAAGCAAAATATGACCCCTTTAAAACCATAATATTTTCAATAATTACTCCTAATTAATCATTTTTGGTATAGATATAGTACTGCACAACCAAAATTACTACATGGATTATTTGATTAATTACTAATAAATATTCACCACAGTTACATTTAATATTAAGTTTTCATAAATCAGTCGTATATTAGCTTTTAGGAGAGGGGCTTCCGGACACTGTGTTATAAACATACATATGAGTAAAGTTGTTTAAGCTACACACGGTCGATTGTAATATACAGGGTGGGGAAGCAAAATTTACAATATTTTGAGGCAGGGATTGAAAGACAGTGTATGACCAATTACTTTATTGAAAGTCATGAGAATTTATTTGCCACAAGAAAATTTACATCATAGAAAATGTTTTTATTCTATGTGTCCTCCTTCTTTCTCAATAACTGCCTTCACACTCTTCCTGAAACTTGCACAAGTGTTCCTCAAATATTGGGGTGACAACTTCTCCCATTCTTCTTTAATAGTATCTTCCAGACTTTCTCGTAATAGTTTTGCTCATAGTCACTCTCTTCTTTCCATTATAAACAGTCTTTATGGACACTCCAACTATTTTTGAAATCTCCTTTGGTGTGACGAGTGTATTCAGCAAATCACACACTCTTTGACGTTTGCTTTCCTGATTACTCATATGGGCAAAAGTTTCTGAAAAGGTATGGATAATAGTGTTAGGTATGATTATGACATGAATATATGTTTGGTTTCAAAACAATTGACGTAGTGCCTGCTGAGAAAAAACAACTAAATGTTCATTGTAAATTTTGCTTCCCCACCCTGTATGTATCTCACTCATTAGTCCAATAGGACACATTTAAGTGTGTTTTGGGAGAAATAATCACATTCAGTATTCTTATAATTCATGCATGAAAGGGTCGATGTATTTCTATCACTGACTTTATGCTCAGACTGATGAAGGTCAATTATTTCTTACAACATAAACATCAAAAACATGTCAATAGCAGTAAAAGAGGAAATAAGTCACAAAAATACAATAGTAACATAATATTAGCATTATACAAATAATTTCAAGTTCTAAATTGAAGTATTCTTCCTATTTTTATATCTTGGATCCTTTTTTATACACCTAAGACATAATTCATGTGTTACAAGTTTTGATTTATAGGCATGACTAAAGTCAGTTATGATGGACCCGATAATCAATGTGTGTTATCAGCTCCAACTCTGGCATTCACTGATGTACAGGGATGTTTGCCGACTGTTTGCGGGCTGTTGTTTCCCTCTGTGTCGAACCAATCGATTGGGTTTGTCTGCTCCTCCCTCCAACTTTGATGTAACCATTGATTGTTCTCATCTGCCCCTGAACTCAAAGGTTAGAGGAGCTGAGCTGCACTTCTGGATTGCTTTGACCTTCCCTCTGCACATGCTCAGTGGGTTCACAGCGCCCAGAGCCAAACAGACACAGTGTAGCCAGGCCCGTGGGTGCGTGACAGCCAGACAACGGTGTGATGTCTTTTTTTTTTTTTCTTTTACTCACCCACTGAGGATGATGTATACGTGATTGATTTTTCTCCTAGCCTTCTCTCTACCATGTTTCTGCTGCAGTGCACTAAGCAGGACTGAGTCCAGGCTTGATCAATGCATTGTTTTTCTTTTTCAATCACACTCGAGTGAGCTGAAGACACGAAAGGTTACACAGGTGAGGTTTGGCAGGGGTAGCAGCAGAGCTTCTGGAAGCCCCCTCAAGGCCAATATATGAGTGTGTAAGGCTGTTTGTGTGCGAGAGAGAGAAAGTCAGAATCGCATACAAAGACAAGTTGAAGAAATTTATTATGCATGTTCGCATTTGTAAGTTCTTTTTAGTCTTTTCTTATTTTGTACGTCTTGTCTGTTCTCCCAGTGGGAATCTTCTGTCCTTGTCCTTGCCCCTGTTTGTTCTCTGTAACCTTACCTTAACCAAGTCACATTAAATTATAGGCCCTTCCTGCCCCAGATAATCTGCAGGGTTACTTCTCTTGCTTCGCCCACTTGTCTGAGAAACCATCGACTGAGACACACCCTAAGGAAAACAGAAACAACTTAACCATGAAGTGCCTGCGACCTGTTAGCGGCAGTAAAGCACTAGCAAAAGGTTTCACATCCGACATGAGCATCAGCAATGTCAAGATTTCCTACCCAAATAATGCTCAAAATCCCTAAAAATACAATATGATGCAGAAGAAGGAAGTAGACTATGCCAGAGGGTTAAAGAGTGTCGTGTAGTCCTGAATTATCTCTTAGTAATGACGCTGTTAAACCCCGTACTCAAACACCTAGTTATTAAGAAAAAGATAAGCATCTGTGGGAGTGGAGGGGCTCTCCTAAAGCTGCATGTCTTGAGGGGGTAAGGACAGTGGCAGTGGGCAGGGAAGGTCGGGGTGGGGTAGGAGCACCGGCTTTGACCAACAGCGGGTTTCGGATGTCATGGCAGATTCTTTCAGGGACAAATTACAGGGTTTAACTTCTCTTTTAGCCAAGCCTCTATTGCCCGTATTGCCTGTATTCTGATTTAGTTTCGTCGATAGACACTCAAACACTTTTGTCAGGCGCACACTTGACTCTGGAGATACTTCACCTCCTCTCACGCTCTCTTCAAGACTTTGTTCGTGGAGTGGCGGTCTTTCTTGCAGCTGACGGAGAGAGCAGTGCAGCCCTTCTTAAGCTTTCTAGTAGTTAGCGGGTTGGTGTTAGGGGGCTTTACATGAGTGGCCCTCATTAACCTCTTAGCGTCTTTGTGCTTAGAGTTGGCACAGGGCTGCTCCACTGATAAGCTTTACTGTGAAACAAGTTACTCAGCTAAAATACTTGATTCTAATGACTCCAGTATTAGCCAGTCTAATCATCTACATAACAGAGGAGAGATTGACCAATAGTGGATTTTTATAATAACTACACCTTGAAGCAGGAACAAGTCAAGAGGCGCTTAATCCACCCTTTGAAAAAAAAAATTAACACTATCGGGAATGAACAACCTGATGTTATTACAAACTGAATAACAAATGAACTGAACATATAAGTAGGAAAATATGTAGCTGAGTACATTGTTAAACAAGGGATTCACCAATATATTTGTATATTTTAGAGGAGATAGGAACCAAACTATTAGTTACCAAAGCAATTTACAAAGATTTGCAGCAAAAATTTAAATCTTAAAATGACACTATTTCACCAGTATCTATTGGCAACCTGACTGGTTATTGATAATAAGCACAAGCTGCTACTAGGGACTGATAGCTGTACTTGTATTTGTGATAACCAATCAGATAATGCTGTGGCCCAGACATTACTAGTAGAATTAAGTAGAGCATTTTACCTTCATCTATTTTGTTAGGCTATCGGATGAAAAAACACTAACACTAGTAATCACAAAACTCTGACTATTGGGCACAATGATTGGTCAAAGGAGATAATTTTCCAAAGTCTACAGTGAATATTCAGCTAAGCATGAAAAATCTAAGTGTGGTTTTTGCCATACCAGTAGATTGTCAAACATCCTCTTGGTACAGATTAATATGTCAAACTAATTAACCTCTAAATCATAGTTAAGCTATCAACAAGTGTAAACACACAGATTTTTCATGCTCTTTTGACACTGTATACACATTTCCGTTTAAACTCCTGCTTTTGTGGTCTGTTTACAGTTTCTCACAACCACCGTACCTCATGTACACACACACACACACACACATGCACACACATATTCCCTTAGAGCTGTAACAGATCTAAAGTTCTCTGAAGCATTTAGCAGCACGCTAGCAGGTTTACTCCACACTGTCAGTGCTGAGGGGAGTGCTGAAGCATCTAATGCAATTTCAGCCCAACATGGCTCTCTGTGAATAAACATCACTGAAGTGTACCATCCACTGTACGTTGATTCCACTGTTGTGCTTTCTTTCTTCCATACGAGTTGATCTAATGCTCCACACCCTCCTTCTTTCCCACCCCCTCTCCTCTTTCTGTAGCGACTGCATTTGCCTCCAGACTTGTCTGAGACGGTGAGTCGTGTGAGCAGGGGGGAGCTGGCAGGAACAGCCATGGTGGGTTCAGCCTGTGGCTCTGGCACTTCCGGCAACAAACACCTGGATTTCTAGAGCTCCCACATAGACGCCACAGGCGAGCAACACCTGGAATGCTACGGCGTTGTCCTCTTTACCGTGGTGACCGGGTTGTTCCTTCGCCCACCTAATGTCAACTGCAATAACCCTGGCAGCCATTACCACCTGCCAACTGTCCCAGCCAGGGGTGAAGATCTAAACATCCACAGAACCTCTTACTATGAAAAACACGTCACAGTTCCATTTCAAGACTTTTAAAGAAATATAAAGATCTACAGTGCACACTACCATGGTGGAAAAAAGTTTCCGGACACTGTTAAAATCTCAAATATCAGCATGAAATATTTGCAGAAAAATATTTTTGTGTTTTAAAAGATGTGGCTGAAACAGACAGACATTTTTTTTTTTTTGTTTATTGTTAACAAGAAAAATAAAACTAAATAATTGACAGTCTCAACGTGTCATGCCCTGGATGTGTGAAAAGGGACTTTATCTTGCTGAAACATCCAGTTATGACTTTGATGGCATACATTCAGAAGGGAGCATGTGGGTTTGGAGACTGGCACAATACTTGGCAGAGTTCAGTGACTTAAGACTGATTCTTAATACTATATCACAAATGCATGGGGTGTCTAAAAATTGTTTTCTACTACTGTATGTTTTCTCTGACTCAGACATGACATGCCCAGTCATGTCATGTCTGAGTTACAGACTTGCAAAATATTTGCCAAGGTTTGGTCTCCCTGATTGACTAGCACTTAACCCACATGTGGATCTGTGTTTTTTTTCTTTTTGTTCGAAAGTGTAAAATTGTAGGTTTTAATGATTTAACTGCAATGCGTGTTTACTTTACAAAACAAGTGGCCACTTCTCCTTTGCTTCAACATCTACAAGGATCTGGAAGTACAAGGTTTTTTAGGATAATAAAATGTGTTTTTCTAAAGTTAAATAAAATGTAAAAAAAAAAAAAAAAATCTGTACTTTACATGCACTTTTATTCCATTTCATTGCCCCCCACCCCTTCCTTGTTTCTTCACCACCCATGACAGGAAAGCTGGCAACCTGTGAGAGGACATAAAGTCAGTGTGTTATGAATCGCTGATCTGTGGTCTGCTTCAGTAGTTTCAGGTCGTAATAAGGACGCCTCCATCTGACCCTCAGACTGCGCTTGTGAACGACTTCCACCTCCAGTATAAGCCAGAGAGCTGAGCAGGAATGTGGGCAGAGGGTAGGAGAGCCGGGTTTGGGTACAGACTTCACACCTCATCAGGCATGTTTGCTGGATGAGCTGCTTTGCCATGACAAGCCCAAAAGAACAAATTAGGTCAAATGGTGACATAGAGAAATACAGAAAAAACAACATGAAAAATTAAATGTTTCATTTTTGTTTCCCTCAGTCTGCTGCTGATGCCAGTTTGAATATTTTTGTCTGTAAAAACTGGCAGTATTGGTAACCATCTGCAACACGTGTTGGAAGAGGATAGCGTTACCTGACAGTTTCATGCATGAATGGAGTGCTCTTATATCAGGTGTATGAGCGAGAGAAATGACATACACAGGCCACTTATACAGGTGAACAAAAGCTTGTGTTGTCTGTTTGTGTTGCAGAATAAAAACAGCTGTCCAAGTTATTGTTGCTGGAGAGCCGACATATTCAGGGTACACTTTTAAGGTAAATTAAGATACATTCTGGCATTTGTTTACGTTGTCACAGTGCTGATATATATTTACTTTTACGCTTGCAGCATCTCCATGTCTCCATTGTGTCGAATCAGTCACTTCAGAAGTTTTTAAGAAGTTCCCCACCTACTTCTCTGTACTACACATTACGGAAAGTGAGGGTTTTCACACTTTTAAGTACATGTGAGTACATATAGATTTACATATATTAAACACACATTAAATGAATAGCTGATTCATTCCTTGAGGTTGAATCTTTGCACATTTGCATCATGTTTTATACACCGTTGCATAGTCACAGTAATTTTGTTTTCACATTCCTCTTTTTATTCCTATTTATACACATCTGTAATCACCTTTGACCAGGTGTAATGATCGCATCCCATTGTTCTAATCATTTCATAAGAAGAGGTTAAAATATTTGATTTCAATTTTATCGACAACACTGTATATACTGGACCTGTTTATATATTTCAGGGTTCCCGCAGGGTCTTAAAAAGTCTTGAATTTACAAATCTGCGTTTAAAGCTTAAAAAAGTCTTTAAAAGTGATTAAATTTGATATGGTTGGATCTTAAGTTATGTTGCCATAGATTTGTTGGCTGTGTGTTTAAAAAACTGCAACGAAAGTAACGTTAGTCTGCTCACTTCCACCTGTTCCAACAAAACAATTTAGATTGAAATTCGGAACCAGTTATCACTAATTTTGCAGCCACCAGTGAGAAATGCCTTGGAATGGTGGGAGTAAATAAATAAAAAAATACATTTTCCTAAATTATAGGAGTCACAGATTTTTGCCAGAATGGCTGTGAAATAGGCTATAAATTCTGTTCTAAGTAGTCTTGAAAATATCTCAAAAAGTCTTAAATTTAACTAGTAGAAACCTATAGGAACCCTGTATTTCTTATTAATATAATCCAAATATTAAAAACTGCTGCACACTTTTAATCCGCTGTAGTTACTTCCACTCTCACGACCTCAGCTGAATTTAGTCGTTCCCATAGTTTAATAGCGTTGTGAGCTGCTGTTACACAACTGAATGACTCTCTGTACTAATTCACAATACCAGAAAGTCCCAGTAAATCTGGTCTTCAGTGTTGCTGTCAGTTAAGAAAGGGTTAAACTTTTTTTTTTACCCAGTAGGATTTGTGCCTCTGTAGATGCCCTTGCCCCCCTCTCCTCACCCATAAAAAATACAGTACCCTGCTCTCAGAACAAGGTCAACAGAATCGCAGTTTTTCTTCAGTTTACTTTCATTTCTTTGTCAGATTCTTTTCTGATTACGTGAAGCTAAATTATTGCTTTTGACACCACTGTTTTTTGGGTTTTTTTTAGTCTCAAGATTTTATATATTTTAAAGCCACTGTCATTATTACTTGTAATACAGCATGTATACATATATGGCTGTTTGCACATATGGAGGACGTACTGTTTGAAAGCATCATAAGGCCTGCAGCCATGAAGAAAAACACGGGGCTGTGTGTTGTGTGAGAGTACGCTTTCATAATTGTGTCTTTTGGCAGCTGCTGCTTATGTCCTATTGATTCCTAACCAAAGCCGTGCATGTTTTCCAACCGTACTTTTACACTGAGGCCTTCTGACCTACATAATAACATAACCTCTCTCTGCTCAAAATGCACAGATACGTCGAAATTTTTAAAGAAAGAAACATTAAAGATTACATAATGAGGCCACCGCACTGACGATTCCATCATCAACTACGAACACTCGGCTTGAAATGTAACTCCAGACATTTAATGGGCCAGTGTCGGCATCAGAGTTTTCAGATTCACATTTCCACGTCAGAATCGTTGCACAAAGTTCTCGGCAACTTTTCCAGAAACTTCAAATTGCTTGATGATGTTCAGAATTACATTTAAACCTTTTTACCCCGAAGCTGTGTATTATTTAGACTTTCACTAATTGCAGTCTTTCTTGCATTTTGAATCTCTCTCATTCTTTCTCTGTAATTATTAATGTTCCTCCTCTGTCTCGACACAGTCATTCTCTTCACCCTCCCCCCACCACCACCACCACCCCCCTCCTCCTTCTCGTGCTCTCAAAACAGGATTCCTCCCTCTTTGTGATGAACTGGATTAAGTGAGTAGTGAAATTCCATTAGCCTCAGACACACACACACACGCACACACACACACACACACACACACACACACAAATATCCTCTTAAAAATCTAATTAACCAATCCACAGACTTCTGATTGGGCTGTTAAATACTGAGTGACGTGTGAATTCAATTAATCAATTTTGCGAGACGTTAAGATATTTGGTGATCTTACATGCTGTGTGATTGTTACCTGACCTCACTCTCTCCTGGACATCCTATGCTTTTAGATGCTCGCTCTCTCTAACAAACCCTCTCACATCTACACACACACACACACATACATACACAACCCCCCTGCTGAGGCAGCAAGTGAAGCAAAATAACTCACTCTGCCACACAATCGCTCCTCTGCCTCGCTCTAGGCACTGACTGCTTTATTCCATGACTTTTTTTTTTTTTTCTTTTTTCCCTGCTCCCTCCTCCTCATTGGTTCTGTATTTTTTTCATACCATCGTAACTCTACTAAAACAAGAGCCAGGGACGGTGAATTGCTTGACCTTTCTCATGTGGTGGTGTTGTGCTGTGTGGTCTGTGTCGAGCCGCTTCAGCCCCATACATCAAGAGAGGTTTGTTATTTTGGACACCTTTGTTTGGTGGAAATTGGAAGTGTTGCGCGTGTATTTCAAGCCCTTGTACTAGCATTTGTCAGCAGCACGTTTAACTTTTCAGCTGTGTGTAATGTCAAAATTTTAGACCACCCCTCCCCCTTGTCAAGACCGTCCTTACAATTGAACAGGCAAAAAGGCTTTCTTTAAGACACAATTTTACTGTACAAAATGTTTTATAGTTTTCACAAAATACATTTAGAAAGCTCCATTTTAAATAAAATTAAATTGAAATATTTAAGAGACAGCGTGTAGACGTTTTATCTCAGAAGCATTGCTCAGACGTAAACCCAGTTATGTGTCCATGTTCTACGTACACACTGAAATAAAAATGGAAAACTCAAAAGAGCATGACAGATGATGCTAGAAAAACCCTCCCATGGTCTTCAATTATAAATAAGGACTGCGGGTTGAGACTGCAGTCTTACGAACTCGAAGCCAATGTAATCGAACAGAACGTGTTTACAAAATTTTGCAACACAAGACTAATATCTTTTAAAAAAAATAAAATAAACAAAAAAAAAACATTGTGTACTAGATGAAATACAAAGGCTTTGGTCTGTTTTACAATCAACAATGATTAAATCTGATATGTACTTGTAAACAACTGCCAAACACTGAAGTTTAAAACTCTGTCAAGCAATGTTTAATCATAATTATAGGAATTAAATATTTCTAGTTGCACAAATTTTTTTTGACCATAGGACACTATAATACAACTATACCTAAGAGACAAATTGTACCTGACCCTAAAGAAATGTATTTTTATGATGCATGGAACATTTATAGAATATTCTCGGGGATATAAATGAAATCAACTTTTATTGGAGAAATCTTTCTGGAAGATTTCTAGGGAAGACAAGTACTTTACATTTTGACATAAACAAACTGGATTATATCGAAGACGCAGTCTACCATTTACAGACTACAGGTTTGTTTTACACCTGTTTTCCACATTTAATGTTCTCCGTTGGTAATCTAGAGTCAATCCAACCACCGAAGCGGAGGTCCACGTTGTGCTGCATGTCGCATTGTCTTTGCACACTTTTAGCTGTTGATAGTGATCCGTGTCTAATAAGCCCAGTCAGCTCATCTGATCAGGGAGGAGTCGAGACCACAGCCTCAGTGGGTGGATCGAGTTTGAGATTCCTCTGCTAATATCCATTTGTAAGAAATAAGACCAATAAATATATTTTTTTCGACATAGTAAGAGTCTTCCCTCCAGCTTTTCGTCTTTAATGATATGCAACAGCGTCCAGAGACCATGCAAAGGCTGGTAGAAAGTCTCGATATAAGCAGATTAAAAAGATAGTCATGGCAGAATCTCTCAGGTTCTCCTTTCTCAAACAAACGCAAGACCAACATGGTTTTCTAGCAGTCCATCTATCAGTACTTGATCTTGGTTTTTCATATTAACATACAAATGGCCATTTACTAACACACCAGAGAAAAAAGGAAACAATGACTGAAGTTGGAAATAGAAAAAAAAACAGATAAGTTTTTGTTCCATAAAAATTTAACACCGGGCACTTTACAGAGGTCCATTTTTTCTGTCTTTCCATCGTTGTTCTCTCTTTAAAGTCCTCGTTTGAATGTGCCTAGAGCAACAGAACAGCACACAGTCCCACTGGAAAAACAAAGCCCAGACGTCCCAAGGCTCTCCCAGAGTCCCTCTCTTTCCTCCTCCTCCTCCTCCTCCTCTGTCCTTTCCACTTCTCAACCCTCTCTCGCCTTCTCTTCTCTCCTGTGCTGTGTATGTGTGAGGAGCACTGCCGCAGGGCGATGGTGGAGTGGGTGGTTACAGGGTGAAGTAGCTCTTCTCTCTACTGTAGTCTTGACCAGTACTGAGACATGTCAGGCTCACTCCCTGGGACTTGGACAGGGACAGACACTCCAGGAGAGATGAGTCCTGCAAAGACAAAAAAAAAGACAAAAACATCAGTGAAAACAAGAAAGAGAAGAAATGCCCCAGAAGTGAATATACTGAATGAGATATGCGGATGAATCATGCATAGTTAGTATGAGGGCTAACAGTATTCTGCCCTATAGCACAGAGCATTGTGCTTTACATTCTTGCAAATAGGTAGACGAGCAGTGAAGTCACAATAGTCTGCACATGGCTGCACAGTAAAATGCTTGCAAGCTCGATAAATTGAAGCTTTGGCAATGGCATTTAAACAGAGAGAGTACAACAGCAAATGAATCAAATTAATTAGCAATTTAGCACAGAGGAAATGTGGTTATGCATGATTAACTCTTCATGACTATAACTGGTATATATGGCTCTCAGTAACAGCATTCTAATGGGGTGGAACTAAACTATGGGCTGGAGTAGTGGGATTGACATGATGGCGTAGAGCTGCAACCAAATGAGCTTCACTCATGCAACTGCAGAAAAATGAAAATTACATGGGATGTAGAGATATCGATCCACAAAACATTTAGATCACAGAGTTTCTCAAACAGACAGAGAGAGAAAGGAAAGCTGCTGCGACAGGTCATGAATCAAAGTGGCTATGTATGTAGTACCCCCTAATTACAGGAAAAGGTGGCAGATGTTTCATCAGCAGACTCAAAGACTGCACTTTTTCTTATGACTTAATTCCCAAGCATACTAGTAAACAATGAACTTTCTGCCTACCTGTTGAGGTGGTACCAGAAGTGGTCATTGATTGGCTGTTCATATGTGCCTGCATATGAGGGGGCGTGTATGTTTCGTAGCTCCGCCCGTTCACAGGCGGACTGGTAGGCAGCATGCAGGAATAAGAGGAGGTCTGGCTGGGCTATAGATGGGGAGAGAATATTACATTAGCTTAGCCAACCATAGGTTTCAACTCACTTGTCTGTACTGCAGTAAGCTCATAAGGCATCTGATTTTATGTGATTTATCTATTGGTTTTATGTTGTTGTTAAAGTATATTATAGTGTTTTTTTTTTGGCTTGCAGGAAACAATTTAAATGCATTATAGTGTTTGATTCCATATCAGTTATTACAAAATATTCTTTCAGTCATATCTGTAAACATTACTGATGCTGAGGATAAAATGCGTTTGACTTACTTGCATAGGTAGGTTGTTTGCCATGGTGAAGCTGGGCATGGGGGGCAGTGCACTGTAGGTGTTTGTGAGTGCAGAGTCAGGTCTACCCAGCATTGACCCCGAGGTGAAGGAGACTGTGGATGCAAATGTTTAAAAAAAAAAAAAAAAAGTGGTTAACAAAACTGCGCAATCCTCAAATGTGAGAGACCTTCTCATTTGCGTGAATTCGTGCGTGCGTAAAGTGACGCCTTATTTGACAGGCTGATAAGTCTGGACACATACTGTAACAGTGTGCGCGTCTCAGGTGATTGACTTGTGAGCATGAGCTTCAGTTCTGCCGGTGTGCCCTCGTGCCTGATTCGGTAATTACGCAGATAGTCAGCTGAGAAGTTTTGCTCAATCATCCATCAAAAGAAAAAACCACCGTGGGTCTTCATGTGAACTAGAGCGCACCGCCAAGGAGGCCTCACTCACTGGTTTTCTATTAATCCGCAGGCTATCCCATAATAATATTAATTATGTTTTGGATGGAGTCTGTCTGAGGTGAAGCCATGGACAGTTCCAAAGAAGGAGTGCGGTCATTTTATCACGAGAAATCATGTTTGTTTGTTTTTGTTTTTTAAACTAGTGTGTTGCGCTTAAATATTTTCCACAGTGCATTTGCGTGGATTTTGGTGCGCGGTGGTGGACCTACCCGGTGTGGTGGGCTGTGGGATGGCCTGGTAGACGCTGGTGCTGAAGCTGCTGCTGATGGGGATGTGACTGGAGGAGTTGTTGGCCTGACGGCGCTGGTTCCGCAGTTTCTCCTCTCTCCTCCACTTTGCTCTTCTATTTGAGAACCATACCTGTGATGACGTCAAACATGTGCTTAGTTCCCATAGTCATTTTATTTTTTTATTATTATTATTATTTTTTAATTATTTATATATTTTTGATGTCCTGACATTGCAGGGCTTTTACGCACTCACCTGTATTCTTGCTTCGGGCAGGTCGATTTTAGCCGCTAGTCTCTCCCGCGCAAAAACATCTGGATAATGAGTTCTTTCAAATTCTGTAATTCAAGGATTTCACAGAAAATATTAGTGAATAATTAATGCAACTAATTATTTTTGCATGCACTCTTACATCGCTACAGAAATATCTCAGACATTTTATAATCATGTTTAATAGCAACTGTAACCTTTTATAATAATACTAAAAAAAACCACATTTTTATTTGTAACTAAATGCTCCACCTTTTTCCAGTGCTTCAATCTGCTCCTGTGTAAAGGACGTGCGATTTCTCTGCAGTTTCCTCTTGAGCTGCAGCCGCATCTGTGTCTCCTCTGAATCTTCCCCATTTGAGCTGATGGAGTTTGTGTTTTCTCCTGCTCCGTCTTGTTGTTGGCAGCCATCTGCAAAAAAAAAAAAATCATAATGAAATATACATTCAATTAAGCTAATTGAATAATTAATTCTGGGGTCTCTTGTTGTATCGGCCTGCAGCTAATTGTACAGACTGCTGTGGAACATCATTAATTAAAGTCCCTATCATGGTTGATTTCATTCAAAATCAGAGGAATCAATGCAATTTCTCCTTAATGTTTCCAGATTACAGAGCAGTGCCTGCGTGAAAAGGAAACAATATCCAAAAAAAAAAAAAAAAAAAAAAAAAAAGGCTTTATAAGTGTTTATAAAATATTGTGGGAAAAACAGCCTGGCAAGGGAAAGCCTGTGCGTACTTATCGCTCCCCAACAATGGCGTGTGTTCTCAAAAGGTTAAGAGAAATGTGACAAGATGTGGCGAGCCTCTTTTCAGGGCCTATGAAATGTATTAAAACCTCAAACTCTCTAGCCCCCTTTTCTAGGGCAGAGCAATGCCTCAATGGTCGTTCCCATATGGGCGTTGGTATAGCCATTGAGGTGACCACCAACTTTTGAATAGGAGAAGACGCTTTTCAGAATGATACAATGCCTTCAGGAGTAAGGGAAACCATTAAACTATGGACACAGCCAGGGACGAGCAGTGAGCCCTCGGTGGGTGTAATATATGGGAGGGGGGGGGGGGGGGTGCTTTTGGAGGAGATGACAAAAGGATCCTCTCTCTCTAGAGGCGCACAGGCTATAGTACTTTGGCATTGTGCGCACGAGGATCCCAGTCAACAGAGCTTTGAGTCCAGTGTGTTAACCCTTATCCACTACCATCATTAATCACGTCCCCCGGCCAGCTACACGCCAGTCAGGATTTCTGTCTTCAATTGGAAACAAATGAGTGAGGAGAGAGCATGCAACCCCCTGAACAACCAAAATAAGGCCAATCTATTCACTGCTCCTGCTTGTCCGCGGTGGGCCCAAAGGCCCCTTCAGTTGCAGGGCGAGGCTTATCTACTAATGTCTGTCTTGTTGTTGGACATCATTATCACACCGAGAAGTTAATGTGAAATTAAGCAGGGGGTGCGTTCATAGAGGGTGGTTTATATAATATCTGACTGGAGCCACTGGTTGGACTCATGACAGGGCATTCTACCTCCACTTTTGGATGCAAATGTGTGTTTATGTTTGTCACCGGGTTTGTTGGAGTCTAAGTGAGTAATGCCTTGAGGTTTGGGGTTGGAGGTTGGACAGGTTACAGGCCACAGGACGCACGCACCAAAATTTACGCACGGATGTTCAGACTTAATTGTGCCAAATTAAGACTGTCCTCTGTCAGCAGCTGTAAATTATTTCTAAAAGTATTTCCAGCGGCTCAGTGTGTGTGTGTGTGTGTGTGTGTGTGTGTGTGTGTGTGTGTGTGTGTGTGTGTGTGTGAAAGCGTTGGTTCACTGAAGTAAACCTGATGCCACATGTTTCTTGACAATTTCTCTTGCTGCAAAATAGACAAAAAGTATTCTTCTATAGGCCAATAGTTTGTATCCACGCTATTTGTTTCTTCACTCCGGATAATCCATAAAAAGGAGTGAATGTGCAGCTATTATCCGTCTGCCAGACCCACTGACGCTAGGATGGGATTTGTTTTCTTTATAAAAGCGCTGGGAAATAAACTCATTCTTTAGTATCACGATGTCTCAACCAGTGAGGCGGAAAAGCAGCAAAAAGAGATACCGAACCAATTGCGGCACCTTTCAGCTGCTGAGACCGGATCAAAACACTCTTGAGAAACCGCTTAAAACTGAAAGAGAAAGTGAGAGACTAAATCCTATAGACGGGATTTAGAGCCATATAGCCAGCGACTGAGAATGAGAAAGAGATAAAAGACAAAGTCGGTGAGGAGTTTTATTCGTTTCTCTTTGGATAGAGTTGTCTTCTTTGGGGCCCTGTCACTCTGTGGAGCCATTCTATGTGCCTCCGCGGCTGGCGCATGGAAAACATATTTTCGTTCACTTGAGACAACATTTTATTTAAATGCCCATTGAATTATTATTATTATTATTATTATTATTATTATTATTATTATTATTATTATTATTATGCGAATTAAGAAACTTATAATTTTGCTAAAATAAAAAAATAAAAATCAATGATATAGAAATTATTATTATTGTTATTATTATTATTATTATTATTATTATTATTATTATTATTAACAATAATAATAATAATAATAATTAATAATAATAATAATGGATTATTTTAACTTAATAACTTTAGCTGTTAATTTGATCTTTTACGCATTACTGCTCGTTGAACAACCCACGTGTCCAAAAGAAATGTCATCAAAGAAATGCAAATAATAATTCGCTTCAGCGGAATTCCTGCACTTCCATCTCCTCTTCCTAAAGCAGACACGGTGCTTCTGTGTAATAATTGTTTAATGAAATGAAACATAACACGTGAGAAGAAAACGCACAAAGCTGGGTTTCTTATTAGAAAGTCTGTCCAGTGTTCGGCCTACAGAAGGCCGGCACAAACCCTCTGAAGTGGAACATTTCCACAGCAGCCTTACCATCTCCACACTCCTGCATGTTGCCATAATGACAGACAAAGCCCTCTCTAATGAGCAATTACACGTAGAGCTGAGCGTTCCCATAACCAATCATTGCGTGTGAAGGAAAACATTCCTTTGTACTAATATCCCCGCACACATCTCCCCGGCTCTGCCTCCCCATCAGGAGGGGAGGAAAATGCAGGCTGTTGGATGGACACCTCTGCTGAAAGGACAAGCCGCTGTCACGCACATCCATGTCTGGGACAGTGGACGCATTCAGACTGTATGCGTGGCCTATGGCTTCCTCTCATCGACAAGTCTTAATTGTGGCTCTTACTCAGGGCATCAAAGCATGCCAGTACAATACTTTCCTGCAAACACAGCCATGGACAGGAAAACAGAAGCCAAGCCATAGAATGACTTATATTCATGGCATTTATGGACAATAGAAATTAGTCCTTTAGCAAATAAACAGGGTCTGTTTTTATACCAGCAGGTCTTCCATGGAACTGACCATCAGTGTCCATGAGAACCACAGCAAAGGGGACCAATGAGGCCAGTCCTCTGTGTCCTGTACCTATACCTGTACCTGTACCTGTACCTGCAGGCTATAGGCTGTGCGTCAAGGTGTCTTTATTGCCACTGCGTGATAATGAGGCTCACCTTGGTTGGGCTGCCCTGGCACTGATGTTCCGGGGTACCAGCCGGGCCGGGTCCCCCAAGTTCCTGTCTGACCGTTGAGCATTCTCAGCTTGTCATACATGCCATCTGCGCCCATCTGTTGCTTTTCACTAGCCAGGTTGCGGAGGACTCTGTTTATCGATGACACCTGAATGACAAAATAAATATGGTACAAAAAGTAAAGATTAGGATTCAATCTCAGATGGAGCGTCGAGACAGTGCGCCGTTATCTGCCAGAATGCGGATGTGGGTGTGCGGGCATGCAGCTGCTTTTGCAACACACACACATACACACACACACACACACACACACACAAAGTCACACACCTTATAATCATACTCAATCTGAAAACGTTCCAACAAAGCGCACAAATGGACAACGGTTCTAATTGACTGTGTGTTTGGGTGATCACATACGCAGCGATGCGCGCCCACACTTTGAAACCCAGTGTATTTAATAAGAGTGAATGGTTGAATGCCCTTCTCCTTTTCCTCCACTGCATGAGAAAAGTCATTTCATGTGGCAAATTAAATCATGCACATAACTTACAGTCAATACACTTACACTGGGTATATTGTCGTTGGTGCAGATCCCCTCCGACAGAAGTCTGTCACGGATCTCCCACGCGAAGATAGACGGACACTCCCGCTTGTACTGCGCGATTTTCGCGACCACCTCTGGAGTGGCTACCCTGGGCTTGCTGCCGCCTATTGCTCTCGGTCTTATGGAGCCAGTTTCATAATATCTGCCCAGGATCTTGCTCACACAGCCATTAGATACCTGAATAGGAAACAAAAGACACAATTCACATACATTATTTAGGACTATTAATGGAATGTCTATGATGGCGTCAAATAATTATCACCTTTTCACTGTCCAGCACTTGGACTTCATCATGGGTCTATAAACACAGAAAATATGCCTTGAATGGTATATTCGGCACTTTCTACAATTATTCTTTATAAAAGCAGGTAGATTACTTTCCTGTTTGTCGGCCTTATTACATTTCTATGAATGTAATATTAGAAGTGGTTAATAAAAAAATGTACTGACTTAAAAAAAACAAACAAAAAAAGGTGAATTTAAGATGCAGGCACCATGATTTTTATTTGAAAACAAATCATGCCTTTTGGATTTTTTAAATTATTCTTCTTATTATTTTTGATGATTTCGTTTCATTTTAATAGTATCATGTAGAGGCAAATCTGCACAAACCCTTTTTTTCTGCTTAAAAAAGAAGTGTCATTTTCACCTGTAGTATCCTGGAGATGTCGCAGGGTCGAGCACCACTGTGAGCAAGTTCAACTATTTTCTGCCTGGTGGAATCCGGCAGCGGTCTACCATTAACAAACACACCACCAAGCTGGTTTACGCCACTGTGACCTACATGGAGACAAAAGCATCAGTAGTCATCAAACCACACCACGGGTCCAACTCAGACTTTATATGATGAAACATGAGTTTATTATCTAAAGGTGAGGAGAATGGTAACTGCAAGCGGAGTTTAAGATGAAACATGAAGACAGTATACAAAGGTAAAGGCTACTAATTGTTTATTGCACTCGGATTAACAACTCTACTATTAAATGTTAACACAAGTATCTCAAATGCGCTGGTAGAGAAATAGTTCTGCGGTTTCATAACCAACAGTCAGCTCTAAAGACGAGCACTGCGCTCTGATCTCAGCAGGCAACGCACAAAACACTGGTAATCCAAGCAAAAAAGGAAGCAAACATCTCAGTATTATTTGTTATCTTATGAAGAATTAACATCTGGATCGCTTCTCGGCGCCGAGGAAATCCTTCTAATCTTTCATAAAAATATTAAACTTCGATGCAAAATATCACTGTTATCCATCTGCATCACTAAAAAGCTGCGCCTTATTCCAAAACTACCCTCAAAATGACACCTGGCAGCATCGACAAACACATACAAAACAAGACTGAAATAATGCTCTAAATGAAGTATTATAAAAAGCAGATTGTTTTTGGAAAGTGACATTAAATCGACCAGTTCTTTCTATGAGACGCAACAATTACGCACGACTAAAACAGGTAGCACAAATGACCCCAGCCTTAAAATGAGATTTAAAAAAAAATATATATATATAAAGTATCGTTTAAAAAGATTGCTTTCTGGAAATTAATCGTAAAATGTTCTATAGCAGTGAATAAGCTCGCAAACCTGAAGCCAAATGTGAGAGCTGACTCCCCGGAGTGCCTGAGCTGCTCTCTGTGTCTGCGCTCCCTTCCCCTGCGCTGCCGCCCGGTACATTGACTCCGGGAGCAGAGGCTCCTTAGCAATAAATAAGCTCCAAATATAGAAGAGGGGGAAAATATGATGAGCCTGGCTGACATTTGTCTTTAAAATAAAGCTAGCTGCACGTCAAGTTTGAGCTTAATTTCTGGAAATAGGCGGAAGTCGCCTCGGATCATGCATGGGAGGCTAATTGAAAAGATCAGTTGGAGCACTTGTGGCAGGCATGTCACTTTATGACACCGCTCTGCTTTTGAAAATCGCATCGTCACGACAAATAGTAGCATGATAAAACGACCCTTTCTGTCTGCATTTGGATATCACTCAGACAAAATTGGACGCTACTCGTTTACCCTCCGAGGGAGACTTCGTTTTAAGGTGGCCGGGGGCTACGCGCGGTCACAGAAACGAGGGCGCGCCTGGATTCTTAACATATTAAAAGTGACATGCAGTTTTTTCCCCCCTTGTTTGTATTTGACAACAAATGCTCACAGCCACTGCAGTCCTGTTGTGTGCTATCGGTAGGCGTCTTTACTCTGAAATATGTCACAGTCTCGGCTTTAAGTGTAGAGGTTTTTTTTTAAATTTAATATTATATAAATTATAACAGGGGCAGTGTACAGTTAAGAAAAGACTAACCTTTTTAACTAGCCGGTATGTGTAATAATCCTACACAGAGGATCTGATTGATAGTAAATCCATTATCATCCCTTCTGCTCTTTGGTAATTCCAGGATTAAGTGGAATTAATAGAGTTCTTATGCTGAAATTGGCCTCCCCGCATTAAGCAGCCCATGCTCTGCGGGTTTACCAGGGCTGCTCCATCACCTCTGATTTACAACTATCATATAAATCCTGCGGATCGATAAAACCGTCAGATAAGGACATCACATAAAAATCAAACTCTCCTAAGGTTAAGTCTTAATCATGGCACAATTCCCTGAAGTGCCGAGAGTCGATCTCGCCCGCTGGCGCTGATTATGCGCCTTGTATTCTATTGCAAGTCGACTAATAGGAAAACATATGGTGTCAATTTGGACGCTCCCCACTATATACACCCAGGAGTTATTAGCACAAAAGCCACCGAGGCCGTCGCGACCTTTAGACAACCCAAAGGGCCGGGCCCAATGATATCTCCTCGGCAATTCGCACCAGACATCACACGCCAAAGCCAGGGGAGCATCCCATTAACATCAATCCGCAGCAAAGCAGGAGCAGTGGGTATTGTACACAGCTTTGATAAGGTCCCATCATCTTAACGCAACTGGCAAGCAAAAAAAAAAAAAAAAAAGAAAAAAAAATCCTCTGTGATTGCGCAATCAAAGCAAAAACACCCCTGCTTGTAAATAAATTAAATGTGTATAATACATATTTTTCATCAGAGGTCAGTTTATGTTGTGCGTTTACACACACCTCTACACACCACAGCAATCTGTTATGTGGTCCAACATTGTATTGAAACAGAATTGGACTAATGCGAACAGATTACAGCACAGACACGTCATCAAGGTATATGGAGAATAATATAATAAATTTATTCCACACACCTTCATCACAGATGTCATACACCTCTTGTCCAGCAGCAAGAGAGAGAATGTTTCATGTTTATCCTTTTTTGTTTCAACACACCAGCAATAAGACAATAATCAACTCATGGGCCACTTTAAACACAGGCCTATCAGCAGCTTCATCTATGTTTTATTATCATTATTGTGTTTTGATTGGCACCCACGACAATATGGTTGTTAATATTTATCTTCCGCTGTGAGTTCATCCTGCACCTAACAGTGAGGCCTGCGGTTCTAATATGAGCATTTTCTTTCTAGTTCATGCTGTCTGTCCGTGAAGAATATGGACTAATCTACATAAGACATTATTGCTATTCCTCATGTTTCATGCAGGGCTCTTCTCTACGCAGCTAATCTTGTATGCAGCCTGGCAGCCAGCTCTAACGCTAATGCAGACGGCTGTGCAATTATTTAATACCAACTCAAGCAGAAACAAAAATCTCCCTCTCAACCCAACCCCCTCTATTTTCCCTCTCCCTCTTTCTGGAACAAGACGACGTGTGATTAACTTGTTCAATAATAACTTCCCTACCTAACATTGTAAAAAAAAAAAAAAAAAAAAAAAAGATAAATAAATAAATTAACAGCAATGAAATGGCCATCAAATAACTGAGAATACATCGCCCCCACCTCAAAGTCATGCAAATTTCTGTCTGCACATATTTTATTTTATTTTATTTCCTCTCCCCCCTCTTTAAAGTCTTCCTAAAGTTATGCGCTATAACAACCAGTGCATAATGTCAGTGGGTGTTGCTTCCATGCAACCACATTAAAACTTGCGGTTGTAATCAAAGTTTCACAACAAATATATATTAAAGAAAAACAACTTACTGTTCTGCATCATTGAGGCTACGCCAGACTCCCACGTGGCTTGGTTGTGGTATTCTAAGCATCACAGGGAAATAACAACAAAACTGGTTAGCATCAAATCATAAAACTGGAAGTAAAGTATACAGTGTTTTTTTTTTTGTTTGTTTTTTTTTAGTTTTTTTTTTTTTTTTTTTTTTTTTTTAGTTTTGTCAAACAATTTGCAACATGTATAAATATATATTTTATAATATAATTTTCTTATCTCGTTCGATTTCCATTTTGCGGGACATAAGAGATGCATCATTTGTATATAAATAAATATATTACATCCTCAGTGTATAAATGTGTTTCAGTATTTATTAAACTTGCCTGGAAACAGAGTTGACTGTCCACTCTATAACAATTTAGTCAATCATCTGCCGTTTTCACTACTTAATGTCTCCCTATAGGACAAAGCAAAACAACACATTAGCACAGCCACAGCTCCACTTAAACCTACTGTATCTTCATTTGTGCCCTACATTTGGAATTAACCTGGATGTTGGTGCCATGCAGATAAAACTAAATTGACGCGCAGAGCAAAAATTAAAAAAAAAAAAAATATATATATATATATAATTTACACATCTCTATTAGAGAGCATTTGTCAAAATAAAATAAATTCTAGTCCTGTAACTCATTTGCAGTTTTTTCCCCCCTATGTTTAGTTCACATATAAAAGCATCAGGCTTCAGAATATCTGCAAGACACTTTTGTGTGTTTTTTTAAAAGCTTGATATCCCTCCTCTTGTGGAGTTTATCATGGAAACTGTACAGTGACACACGTTGTCTACCTCGCCTCAGTGCTCTGCAAAAGTCCAGACCAGGAGGGGGTACAAAGCTGGTGTACAAAGCCTGCTGGACTCCAACAATGCACCCCCTTTTCTCCCTCCATATACCTCAAACCCGGGGCGAAAACTCGGCCTCTGCGACTAGAAACACACAGCTTCCCCACTAAACACACCAACAAGTTCAGATTAATACAAAGAGCCGGAGGCATGCATCCACCCCCTCCGGGACCATTCACACACACTCACTCATACACACACACACACACGACCGTGACCCCGGTGCTGCTAGTGCGTGAATGTGGGTTTTGTTTGCCCTGCTTTGTAGACAGAAAAAAAAAAAAATTAAAGTAATTTCTTGTTATAAATATTTGGTGGTTATTTCGTGCTGCTGGTGCGGGTTGTAAAGCGGGTTTAAAGACACAACAGCACAGTAGGGCGCTCAATTGGAAAAGACAAATGCATTAAAGAAGCTATTGAATGGGCAACAGATAAAAAGGGGGCCAGGGAGGGAGAAGTCTGAAGTTTTCATTTTCTCCCTCCATGCAAAGTTGTGTTGTGTGCAGAGCAAAATGGCCTAATACCGACGTCTAACAGGCTGTGTTTAGTCTCAGTCTGTGAGATGCACGAAGGGCCGCCATTGCATCTGGATGGGAGCTTTCTTTTTAGGTTTTTAACAAACAGGCAGTTCGGTCATTAATCAAATTCAGATTCCATCACACTGGCCCACATAGCCTGAGTTAGCCTATTTAGCATAACCCCAAATCCCACAAAACAACAAGTAAGTCATTAAGAAATAATTATTACACCTAATGTCATTGTATTTACATGGAAGAGAGGAGTATACATTTCTAAAAAAAAAAAAAAAGTGCAATAAAGCCTAAACAGCATGAATATGAAGTGCACTCAGGAGCTTTTAGCCTTGTATGGACCAAGTGGTTAATCATTTATTTAAGGTCGAAAGCTCAAACGTTGTTGTTCCTGCGGTTAACTAAGATCTAATCTGCATTTCTTTTCCTTTAGTAATCCGGAACAACAATGTCTTAATTCAACATGCGTATTGTGGCTGCTGGATGCTGCGCTCACAACATTCATATGCAGAAATAGTCCATGTAGGCCTTCCACTACAATGGCCCCGGTGCAAGCTGCAGACTAACAGATCATATCTAAATATTGACAGATTATTTTTTTTTATTATTTATTTTATATTTTCTAAAAGTTACATTCAAGGCAACAAAATTAACTGTGTCTAGTTAATCCAATTTAATTATTTAGTCTCAAGATATTTTTTTATTTTAAATTTTAGTTATTTATTACACTGAAATGTGCTTTTAAAATGTAAAAAAAAAAAAACAGTGTATTTATTTATTTATTTTGTATTTTTCATGTGCCTGTTTTGACAAATTAGCGTAAAAGCATCTGCAGTTTTTACTCGTGTTTCATGTTTTTTCCAAGAGTAGATTTTATTTTATATGTGTAATATTATAGACATTTATGGACCTGTCAAGTCTAAAATGGAAATGTGGAAATTGTTTTCACTGTGAGCAAAGTGAAACAGCTTTAAGAGCAAATTAAAAAGGAATTAAAGAATTAGATTTTCTCACTTTCTCACACACAAACAACACACAACATACTAAACTGGGCCTCTTTCCCAAGTGCTTTTTTTTTTTTTTTTTTTTTTGTGAGAAGGCGCTTGGGTGACTCGCCTGCATGAATCAATCTGACACCTTTCCTCAACGGGTCATTGCGCCCCATTCTCCACGATGATCACTGTCCTGGCCCAACGTGACTTTTTACTCTTTGCTGTCATAAATAAGCGGTAAGCTATCCGTGGGCCTAAACACAACAACAAAATCGAGCAGATAAAACAGACAGAGACGCTGAAGGCTGTTCGCACTTGGAGAGTCCAGTCAGAAGACATGCTGCACAGTCCAAACAGTAGAACACTGACCCTCACACTACAGCCGGGACGAATAATAATAATAATAATAATAATAATAATAATAATAATAATAATAATAATAATAATATGAAGTGGATTACATGTGCCAAATACTGACTGTATATTTCTGTATATAGTTGCAGAAATAAACTTTTAGTAAGAGTCTCACCTTTTTGGGGCATCCTGTTTCGTTGTCAAAGTCCTTGGCAAACTATAGGCAGAGCCTATTCTCCACACCACAAAAAGAGGAAAAAAAAAAAACACCGACCAGGATCAGTCTCTTTCGGGAAGTTTAGAAGAGGAAAAATTAGTTTCCAGTGGTCTTCGGCGGAGACAGAGGGGATATCCCTGCGAAGGAGACAGAGATTGACAGTGAACTCAGATGTCAGGACGCACGGAGTTTGGCGAGGATGTGCGCTGGCGTGTGAGAGAGCGAATGAGAGAGTCGGAAAGAGAGAGAGTGGGGAAGAGAAAGAGAGAGAGAGAGAGAGGGGAGGGAGGAAGAGGAGGAGGAGGGAAGGGAGGGAGGGAGGGAGAGAGAGTGGTGGTAGAAGGAGGTGGGGGTAAGAAAATGAACACACCTATGCTGATTGGTGATGGAACAAGTGTATTAATGTATGTGTTTCTGGTCTGCTGTGCGCGCCTCGCCTCGCCTCGCCTCCCTCCGCCGCTCTTCACTGGCCCATTAGCGCGACCCGACCTCTGTCATCATCCCCCATATAAACACTTCCCCCTGCACCACAGCCAAAGCGGGAAACGGGGCCGAGCCACAGAGAGAGAGAGAGAGAGAGAGAGAGAGAGTCTTCCCAACCCACTAATCAGCCCACGCATGCAAATACCCTGCGCTCACTTGCTGAATATTGCCCTATTGCAAAGCAACTGCCTCGGAAATGCCCATTGGATGGAAGGCTCTATTCTTCGGGGTTGAATTGGTTTCTGCGCAGGGAATCTCAGGCATGTTCGGCTCAAACTCGCGATCTTTCCGCAAAAAAAAAAAAAAAAAAAAAAGGGGGGGGGGGGGGGGGGGGGACGGGACTATCGCCGCAGCCGCACGCACATGTGAATGTTGAAGCTTGTAACACCAAATTAAAATTACAAAGAAGTGCAGCGTGCCTTTTATCGGGCGATAGATGCGCTACAGATGGGATTAAACGCATGTAATTATGTTGTTAAAAAGTTTGGGGACATGTTGCAAGTGTTTATATGACACGATGCTCGGTGGTTGTCGTGAGGAAGGAGCGAGAAGTTGCTGTTAGCTGCAAAAAAAAAAAGAAAAAAAGAGGAAAATCATGCAACTTGGATCAGACTCATGATAGATATTTAAAGCACAAGGATTAAGATGTCAAAGCAAGTGGAGGAACCTCATATTGCAAATAAATAAATAAATAAATAAATTATAATAACATTTTTAAAAAAGAAGAAAGAGTGAGAATAATGAGATAAAACAGGGGTTTAGGAAAGGGTTTGGGAAGTTCCTGTCTTACTCCAAATATTTACTGTTTGGAACTTGTGTTTTTTTTTAACGTGGCACGGCCTTCCTGCTCCAAAAAACAAAACAAAAAAAACAATCAAAACCATTCCCCACGTGCTTTTGTTTATTCTTTTGGGTATCACCTTCCCCTGAATAGCATTACCCCTCCTGTCAACAAGAACGCCATGCGTAAAGAGCGCAGCCTTTAGGCAAGCTCGGGTGCTTTTTATGGACACATTTGCGAGGCAAGGCAACGTCACTCCTGCGACCTGACAGCAAATAGCACGCGTAAATAAAGTAAAGCAAATGACTGTGTAGCCATGGCCACACGCTCCCAAACTGCGCTGGTTGAATTGACTGGCTATTAACGCACACCTCAACGCACCCAAAAGCAACCCCTCTGCGCCCGTGTTTGAGTGTACACCCGGGGCTTTGGGTAGCACCAGTCCCGGCACTGAGGAGCCCCGCCGCTTTCCTCCAAAAGGACGAGGAGAGGAGGGAAGAGAATGAGGGTTGTATGCATGGGGAAGCCAAACTAAAGCAGAAAAGGGGGTGCATGAAAGGGCAAAGAGAGAGAGAGAGGAGAGAGAGAGAGAGAGAGAGAGAGGGACAGGCATAAGCAGGGGGAGGGGAGAGATTTTTTTTTTTTTTTTTTTTTTTTTTTGTGGATAGGAGGCCATGAAATGAAGTCATGGAGGCCTACACTTGACTTTCTTTGACATGAGAAAAAGTAGGAGAAGTCAGAGCTCATCAATAAAACACTTCGGAGGTGAAAGAGGGCTCCCTAACAACCATCGCATTCTTGACTATGGGTTCAATGAGTAGACAAACGACGCTGCCAGAGAGAGAGAGAGAGAGAGAAGGGGGAGAGAGAGAGAGAGAGAGAGAGAGAGAGAGAGAGAGAGGGAGAGGGGAGGGATGGAGAGGGACTGCCCGGCTTGAATGGGGCTCTCAGTGGGCCGGCGAGATAATGAGCTGAGAGGACCGGCTCAAACTGTCACCGAGGGTCCCGCGGTGAGGAACAACACTTTGGCCAATACTCCTTCATCAAACAACCCGTAAACTAAACGAGCACATTCATGGGTTTTCTCCTTCCTGCATTGTTTCTACTCACTCAGACTGGTGGCTCAGCCTATAGGCCTAACCGTGAATGGCCGCAGCTTATATCAGCTAGAGGGGGTTCCCAAACATTTTCACGTCAAGGACCCCCTTCATTACACATGCATTAGACCACAAACACACACACACACACATACACATACACACATACACACACCCTCCTCCTCCCCCTTCATCCACCATCCTCTTTTGCCCATGCAGTCACCCCACCCGTGAAGGTTTTTTTTTTTTTTTTTTTTTTTTTTTTTTTCCACAATGAGGGATACTTGTTATGATTTACTGTAAAACTTTGCAAACGGACGCACTCAGGGTGGCCTCCAACTCCCAAATACAGTCAGGTTTTTGCGTTTTATTACAAAATATTTAAGATTTATGGCCCCCCCCAAAAATATCACAGATTCTTTTACCTGAAATGGATAAAAGTTAGAGCCCAAAATGTTAAAAAAAAAAAAAAAAAAAAAAAAAAAAGTGTCCTGATGTTTATGAGCCAACATGAGGTTTTGGAAGCAGAATAAAAGCTGCAACTTATGCCAAATATGTCCTAGTCACCATCAGCTGTTTTTTTGTTGTATTTGCTTTTTTTTTTTTAAATTTTGAATGTGTAATTTTTTGCAGATCTAATCCATCTTTGTATGGTGCAAACGTTATTGTCACTCTTGTCACAAAGTGCAGCTGTCAAAATCCACTGTGCTAACCTGCTCCGCTCAAAGACAGATTCCCCGATGAGTGTGTCAAGTAGTTTTCTTTGGAAACAATACCTCCAGTAGGTTATTGATTTCTTTGGTTAAGCTGTAAATCCGCTCCAAGAGCTAATTCGTTGTCTCCACTCTCAAGAGATTTTTTTTTTTTTTTTTTCCCCTCCCAGCCTTTTTTTTTCTTTATAAAACCAACCAGGCCTAGTGTTTTATCAGAAGTTATCAACCTGGGAAATATTATTATTATTTATTTATTTTTAGGTATTTGCATGTTTTTAGGGGGGGGGGGTCTATTTTTGCAGTGTAAATCCATGAAAACCACATAGGCTGATGTAGGGAAAGCAATTAGCCCAATTCGGATTAGCAGCAACTAATGTCACAGGCCTTGAAAAGAAAGCTTAATCTGGTCGCTATTTTCTCCCTGAGGCAATGTGGTATTTGTGCCCTTCTAGAAACTTTAAATACAGAAAAAAAACCCACAAAAGAAGGTAAGAAAAAAAAAAAAAATTAAGATTAAGAGAGGAAGTTGGAGTGAAATCAGTGGCATTGTTTTTGGACAGAGGGTGTAGAAAAGGGCAAACCCACCTCATTTAGGTTT
The DNA here is from genome assembly GCF_902148855.1 of Sphaeramia orbicularis. Taxonomy (NCBI): domain Eukaryota; kingdom Metazoa; phylum Chordata; class Actinopteri; order Kurtiformes; family Apogonidae; genus Sphaeramia; species Sphaeramia orbicularis. Next base: position 44,883,629 of record NC_043959.1, read on the forward strand.
TTTATCCGGGGTTAAAGTCTGCTCTTTATGGGCTGATATGAATTTTTTTACGAGATAAATTTGGCTTTGGATAGATTTTAGATGTATATACACTTCAGTTGGAGAAAAAAAAAAAATAATTGAGAGCTGTTTATTTGTGTTTTAATCCCACACAGGAGTCCACGGTTCAGCTTTTATTTATCACAGCTGGAAAGAACTGTCAGAGAATATGTCAAGAAAATGTATTATTACAAGAGCTGTAGTGTGTATAGTAAATATAGGCTGACTGAGTTTTTATTTACTATATGAGCAGGAAACATTCCCATATCAAATTAAAAAATTAATACTTAAAAAAAAAAAAGGGGAGAAACATGAGTTTGATAATACATCATGAAAGAAGAAAACAGAATTATTATTATTATTATTATTATTATTATTATTATTATTATTATTATTATTGGATTTTCAATAATTTTAATTTCAGAACTGGTTTTCATGTTCCATTAATTTAGAAAAAAAATTCATTTAAAGTATTTAACTAATTTATTATTGCATATATTTTTTTTAATTATAACTTGCTACTTAATAATAATAATAATAATAATAATAATAATAATAATAATAATAATAATAACAACAACAATAATAATAATAATAATAATAATAATAATAATGATAATAAAAATAATTGTATTTATTTTATTCACATGTCAGAAGTACAAACGTCGCACTACATTTGCATGCTTCTAGTGAGGTGACCTGTCATTTATCAAACAGCCTTGGACTGTCAGATTTATTCACCCTAAAGAGATTCATGAGTGCATTGCTACTTTATTTGCATAAATCATTAGCACTTTAACAATGCTTAATTCTGTTTTTTTTAACAACAATAATTAAACAATCATATGCTTGTTCGACTTTTGCGAGGATATTTCATCAATCTGTTTTCTTTTCCCCTCCCTTCTGAACAGGGCGTTGTATTTATTCACACCGTGTCAGTTCTCAGGACATTAACTAAAAATCAGGAAGACGTTATTCCGTCACGGCTTGAACAAATAAAATTGAATATTTGTCCTTATCCATTTTGACGCACAGGCCCAACGCGCACACTTTTTTTTTTTTTTTTTTGGTAATCTTCGTTGGCGCACAGATTTGGATGTTTGTGGGAAGACGCAGAGGATCAGGGGTTTCTTGTGCAGAATAGAGAAGGTGTACAGTCCACAGAAGCCCTCTCCTGGCAAAAGGCTGAAGGCTGGGATAAACACCGGGGCTAATGGTGTCACGGCGCTGCTCGGCAAGCGTGACAAGAAGAAACACTGGACCCAAACACACAAGCGCCTGGACCTGAGGCTCCCCAACACTCCCAGCTACTGTTTAGAAAGCATTGTTATTCTACTACTAATGAAGGTGCATTCATTTAAACCAGAGGGACCTACATAAAAACCACAGGGGTGGAAGCCCAGGCCCACGGGCCACTTCAGGAACCCAAATCAATCAGTATCTCCACATCCTCAGGGTGCGCGTCATGTCCCTGAACTGGTAGCGACTTGGGGATTTTGCTTTCTGTGATAGACGCAAGATGTTGTCACCACTTTAACAACTTTGAAAAAAAAATATTTTGCATCATTAATAGCCTTTTTTTTTTTTTTTTTTTTTTTTTTTTTTAGATTAATACATTTGGTTAGAAATAATAAATGTGAGCCGGTGATGATTGCGCATTGGAGAAGCGCCGTTTAAAGCCTGCAAAGCGAAATATTCTGATGGACAGCGTCAGTTCTACGGCGCTGACTGGTCGAGTTGGTCCAGTACGTTTCCGATTTACTGTACAAGTTAAAGTATTCAGTATCAACATGCGTAAAAACGCACAATAACACGGCTTTTTAAAGAGTGACGTGCGCGTAATTCCTCGGTGAAGATCGCTAATTACACGCTTTATGTGTTTGATAGATGACAACAAAAACGAAGTCGTTTTCAGCTCGCTGTGTGGAGCTTTGTGTGTGTGTATATGTGTGTGTGTATGTGTGTGTGCGTACACCTCCTGTAGGCTACACAGAGAAACGTGCAAACACTTAACCGGCAATTTGTCCAAACTTTGCCAAAGCGTCAGGTTTATAATCAATCCGCATACACGCGCGTTTCAGCCGTGAAACCCCCACACCTGTCAAACTCTGAGAGCTTCTGTTATAGTGTGCACCAGGAAAATATTCTCTAAAGGAGGATTTCCGTCAGACTGTGAAAAGAAAGGAGTTTATACTAAAGTGTGTCAAAACTTACCGGATGGAAAGTAGCAGGAGAGTCAGAGCGGTTATCCTTTGCGCATAAATTCGCCGTTTCCCTCCGGATCTCTCGTCCTTGCCAACAGTAATAGAAACTTAAAGGTCCCGATTAGAATCTATCTACCTTTGGATCCGTCGTGGAGTTGAAATGTCAATGAGAGAGGGAAAAAAAATCTGCTGCTCTTACCAGCAACTTTCCCTTCAGCATCAGCCTCAAGTTGGCAGTGATTGGCTGGAGCGACGGGTCGACGTCATACCTTGGACAGGACACAGTGCCAGAATGGGGAAGTGGATGGAGGTAGCCTACATGTGGAGCGCACACCGGCCTGTTTACTGTCCCAGTCTATCTGCTTTTTTTTTTTTTTTTTTTTTTTTTTTTGTGCAGAGACTGACGACCATAAACCTACTTTGTGCGCGTGTCATTATGTAAACTCTATTTAAGTCATCTATTTTTTTTTTTTTTATTCCATTTTACTTTGACCCTATTAGTCTTAAAATTGTGCGCATTCTCCTCCGCTTTCTGATAATAGAGTATTTTACTTCTGTAATTTTCTACACATTTATTTTAAAATTGGAAATATCAGGAGGAATGTGATGCGTTGCTCGAGAGCACTTCAGCAAGAGAGCATCCTTGTGGTAAGCAGAGGAGGAGTTTGACCAAGAGTGCACCGTTAGGAAGCATCTAGTGTTCTATGTGTTTTTAATTTTAGGAACAATAATAATAATAAACACCACGGATATGCGTAAAACGTATAAAATGTGCGCACAGTCTCGATAAAACTGATGATTAATCCTGGTTAAACCTCTGCCATTTATTTTGATGTCGACTGTAAATTCAGTGTTTTAAGTTTTGACATTTTTAAAGCCTTATAAATGTATATATTATTGCTAAATTTTATTTTATCATGACTTAACCATTGCTACAGCGAAGTTTTAAAGTCATCTCAGGTGCTGCTTCTGAGTTATAACTTCTACACATTTATACAAAGGCAAAAATACAAAGTTGCGGGTTTTTGTTTCTAAATCTGAACATGCGCAATATGCAACAGGTGAACAAAGAACAAGTGCATCACGTCCCTAACAAACAAAACAATCTGTGTCGTATGTGTGGTCCTCATAGTGGATTTGGACTCTATAGGCCCAGACCCTTTTCCATGGTTTTAGTATTAAAGAGCATCAGTAACGTTTAAGAATTAACACTGTAATCATAAATGTGAATTATATAGCAGTCTGCGTTAAAATCCCTTTTACTTCTACAGCCCTATAAACTTGTCATCCGTAACCCATAATGGGACTTTAGCTTCCCTTTTACTGAGGCAGCCTAAAAGCCTCCCAATCCTATTTCACAACCTCTGATGTTTGTGTCAATTTGAACAAGACAGTGAGTAAATGGGCAACCGCGCCGCCGCTTGTCTCTCAGGAAGAGACCGGGGGCAGCGCAGGTACGGGCCAGTCAGGACTGACTGTGTTTGGGGCCCATTATTTGGAGGAACAGCCATTAAGAGGCCTTGATACTGTGCAACGCAGCAGGGTGCTCGACATCCGCGCTGGAAACCGCACGGCTTGGTCCCTGCTTATCAGGCTGTCAATAAAACGAGATGGGATACAGCGGTCGAGCCAGGTGCTCCCTTTCCCTTCCCACACAGCCACGCTCTCCAGAAGCAGATCAGGCGTAAACGCAAATCTGTCCAGCCGGTTTTCCCTCTGCCGTCACCACGCTGCACAACGCCACCTCTCTCTCTCTCTCTCTCTCTCTCTCTCTCTCTCTCTCTCTCTCTCTCTCTCTCTCTCTCTCTCTCTCTCTCTCTCTCTCTAAACCACAGTAACAGTTGTTTCTGATGTTTGGAAGTAACTTTGCAACTCATGACAATGCACAATGAAACCAAACCGAACTGCAAAACAGAATCCCTGTCAAATAACACACACTGATCAAGTATTTAGAACATTAAAGTTAAGTGACACACACATTTGGAGTGGATGTCAACAAGCCTGAACTTGAAGCAAAAAAAAAATAAAATAAAATAAAATAAAATAAAAAAACAACCCTAGATGTATGGAACGTGTCTTCAAACTCTGGGAGTCCCGTGCGCGCTTTCCAGGGAAATGCCAATCTCTCCTCTCCCTCTGACTGATCAAATTTAAAACAAATTGTGTAATGATCGACCTCCCCTCTCTAGCCATGCAGAACATTATGCTGCCATAGCCTACGCCTCATGAGCTTATTGTTTACTGCCGCTGTAGCAGACAGAGAAAAATGTCCAGGGGACCACGCACGTTTGCAGAAAGCAGAGGGTGCACGCAGAGTTGATGCTGCGTTCAAGGGGGCATTTCATTCATCTATATTAGGATTAATTGCAAATGGATACAAAGAGGTAAGTTCTGCCTGAAAATTCAAGTTTATAGCTGCTTAAAAAAAAGGGCCCCGTTTGGGTTTAGTGACACGCATTTAGTTCATTCCAGTTGATTTTATTTTCACGTCCATCTTTTCTTGTCCAAGTTTGAATGAAAAGTTGTTATATAAACGGCTAAGTTGGAAACTGATGTGGCGTGGAGTGGGGTCAAATGATCAGGCCTGTTCTGCTGACTGTGCCACTCAAAACTGCGGACGTGTAGCGTTCAGAGATGTTTAGATTGGTCATGTGATATCTGCAATTTAAGATTCAGTGTCCAAAGAATATGTAGCCTAATTATCCCACTCCACACCCCCCAACTTACACAACAAACACACAGACACACACACTCCTCGTTTCTTTCTCTCTCTCTCTCTCTCTCTTTCTCCCCCTGTGTGAAATGTTTTAATAAGCCCTACACGCTCTGTGTGCAGAGTTTGATTTGTTTTCTCTCCATGCTCCCCGGCCCTGGATCGAGACATTAGCCGAATTCCCCCGGGGTGATTGGATGCAATTTGTCCGGAGTAGACAGGCACGTCCTGGATGTTAGGAATTCACTTTGGCTCAACGTGACAAGTCGGACTTCGATCTACAATTGCATCTGAAAGTGCAGCGAGCGGAAAGATCCCATGCCATTAAGTGTTCTTCTCCCCACCTTTTTTTTTTATTTTTTTTTTATTTTGCAAAATAACAAGATCCTCCATTTGTTCACAAATATTCATAACAATTCCATTTGCGACACCTCTGGTCTACTATTGAGGCCTGTGTGCGACACTAAAATGTAGGTTGGAACCGCGTTGTGTCACTGCGTCAGCCTGGATATATAGGGAAAGTCCAGACGAGGGGATATTATGCCCCAAATCTATGACCCTTTAAATTAGATTAAAGATTGACAGTGGGCTGGATTTAAGGGGAAAACGTAAGACTGACACCTGCCACGCAGACTTGCCCGTGATTGATTTTGATGCTTCGTGCTGGCAACAATAATGCTGCTGTTTTGAGCTGGGCTGAGTAGGCGCATTTATCACTCACTTGCCAGGAGTGGCTGAAGTCAGTGTCCGTGTCGCGCTGTGAGCTGACAGGGGAAAATGGGAGCTAACGAGGTTGTCAGATGTCCTGACAAGACAAATGAGAGCTCGTCACTCCCTGCGCCTTAATAACGTTTAATGGAAACGTATTGCACCGTTCAAAATAAAGTGTTACACATACCGGGGTCTGGCGCTACGCAGTTAATTACGCACGGCGAGGTAAATTACGCATCAGCTAAAGGGTGTTGGCCTGGATTCAGCACCACCAAAAGAGATTTATATCTATATAAAACCCCATGATTTGCACTCAACAGACAATCTCGACCTTGGATTGTTGTGTTGTTTCTTTTAAAGACTCATTATAGATGAATAACAAACAATTAGAGCAGGATAGACTTTCCATTATGGGTTTATTCCAGTCACATTTGGTCAGATCTTACATGATACAAGCAGATGAAAATGTACTCTTTCGTGTAGGCTGAAACAAATCACATAAATCTATCTGGAATATATTTAACCCATAAAAACTCAAACAGCCACTATTGACCAAGACTATCTATGTTTTAATACCTGTTGATCCACAAATTCTTTCAACACGTGTAAATAACTGGTGTAAAATACAGTTATTTCTCTTTTCATGGTCATCAGATATGACCCATTTGGATCATCAGAGGCTCCGTAGTTACCATGGAAACACCGTCATCTTCTACAACATTGATTCACCAGTAAAACCCATGGAGTTGGATCAATGACAGTGAGTGGAGACACTTCGTTTTCAGTTCAGTTAATGATAGATTTTATTGAAAAAGTCACTTTTTCTTCAGTTTTCTCCTTTTCTTATAATAACCTTTGAATTTACTCTGATCTTTTATGAACATCTACGTGATCATTGAATTAAATATAGGAAAATACATGATTTACACAGAAAAAAAGTCAAAATAAAGAGGCTAATATTACAATAAATGGTGATAAAACACTTAAGATGGGAGAAAAAATTATTTGGCAACTCCCACAAAAGTACCACTGGGTCCTTATGGGTTAAATAGGACACACTTTTCATGAAACTAGAGTGTTTTCCAAGCTTTATCTGTTCAATTTTCCTTTTTGGGTTCAGAGACCTAAACTAAACTCTTACCTCATTCAATCATTTTTAAGATAAAACACACTAGGATGTCATGTCTTACCAAATCTGTTTTATTTAGTGATGCCAAAATCAGACACTCAAATACAACTTTCCAGGTTAAAATATAAATGTAAAGTATCACAGTGGTTATCAGTGACCTACACGGAGAGGATTCCCCACTCACTCGTGTAAAGGGCTGGGATCTGGCTGATTTTTGTGAATAACGTTGAGCGCTGAGGTTGTGCATTCTTCTGTGTAATTCCTGCTGTACGATATAGCCAACACACTGTATGGTACTTATGGTCATGATACATAATCCCCAGGGTAGAGTTGATGCTGGGCTCAAACAAAATCATGCTGCTGATGCTCTTAAACGACACAGTGGATTGTAATAGGCTTCATCTACTCATTTGTGTTTGTTTCTTTATTTGGCATGTGTAGCCTCTGTATATCTGGTCATGTGTTATAAACAGTATAACGTCAAAAGCCCCGCAGCTCATTTTACATTCAAATATGCACCGAAATCTGTATAAAACTGTATGCCAACCTGGAATAAAAAACAGACAGGATCTCTCCTCCACTACATAATGGTAATGATTCATTACTTTGCATAGAGGGCTCATCTCAGCACGACTCAACAAGCATGGTAAGTGACAGGTGACAGGATGGCATTTGTAAAGATCTTGCAGCTCCTTTCTGTCCTGGTGGTGGGGGAGGCATGTACGAGTAAAAATAGACACAATTTTACTAATGTCATCACCTGGCTTCTGGCACTTTTCTGTGCAGGGTCAGAGAGGCCGAAGCACCTGCTACAGAGGAGAGAGGACAGGTATATATGATAGATAGATAGATAGATAGATAGATAGATAGATAGATAGATAGATAGATAGATAGATAGATAGATAGATAGATAGATAGATAGATAGATAGATAGATAGATAGATAGATAGATAGACTGTAACAAGGATACTGTGAAATGTACAGTAACTTGCTGGCAGCAATTATCAAGTAAGTTGCTGTATTACATTCTACAGCATACTTACTGTATATTAAATTACAGTACCTGTAAAATACTGTGATTGTCATTACAGTACCAGTCACAGTACTGTAATATGGTGATGTATTTTGTATCACAGCAAATAGTGGACTACTGTGACAGGCATTACTGCATTCATTTTAATCATGTAAATTAATAACTGTAAAGTAATTACATACTCTAAAATAAAGACACTGTTTTTGTCATAAACCTTTTCATTTATTTAAACTTTCAACATGTAAACACTTCAACATACATACTTAATATTTTTGATTCTGTAAGCAACAGTAAGTTGAACCTAAAACAGTGTAGATAGATAGATAGATAGATAGATAGATAGATAGATAGATAGATAGATAGATAGATAGATAGATAGATTTTTTTTTCTTACAAATGTGCAAAAATGTTCAAATGTCCGGATAAACCGTGCATGTGATGCCAGTATTGCGCCCAACCCCAGTAAGATCTTGTACAAACAAGCCTGTAGCTCCAAGCAAGCGAGGAGACAGAACATAAAACACCAAATGTGACAAACTCAACGCAGATCTGTGTGATGTGTATAAATGGATGCAGCGGCAAACGCTGTACATGAACTCACACAGATAACTGGGCTATAGTAAAACAACACACACTAAATCAGGCAATAACGACGACAAACCGTCTGGAAAATGGACGCACATAGTGCAACAAGAAATCACTTCGTCCTCCCCTCCCTCCTTCTCTGTGTCTGGATGACAAATCCTATCCTGGAGTAAATATTTTGAGGATAATTGAACTGATTGTTATTTGCAAGTTTTTCTGTCTTGAATAGAAAAGCGGCGGCGTGTCTGTGCGCACTCCTAATGACTTTCAGACCATTGGCAAGATATATTCATAATGTGGCGAATCTTAAATTGCTAATATGCAATTTTCCGGAATAGGCCATGTCGCTTTATTGATTTTAGTGGTGGTGGTGGGGGGTTTGTGTTGTTTCTACAAATTGCAAATGTTCCTCTAAAACCGAGTTCGTTAGTGATCCAAAGGTTCTGAAAGGTCGCGAAAAAGCTTGTCGTTAAAATGTGACATAAGTTGACCTCTTCGGTGCTTAAAAGAAAGCTCACTTGAGCTCACAAAAAGCTCAGTAAAGCCTGACAAACTCTATAGGGAAGGGTCAGGGGGAGAAAGACACCAAATACAGAAGGGGAGAAACGGAAAGCAGGGAAATTTGTGTTTGACAACACGTCTGTGACTTCTTCTGGAGACAGTTTACAGCCTTATACCTTGGACATATAGATTATTTGAGGTCTTCACTGAATGAAAATAAAGATCATTTTCGGGTCATCGCTTCACTATTGATCTTATTCACTCCTTTCCTTACAGACCGGTTATTAAGCAGCACCCCGCTGTGGATACACGCTACATTTCAGCCTATACAGTGTTAAGCCTACCTACAGTCTAGAGAAAGCCTCTATATAGACCACGAAACGTTTTCTAAATCTAATCACAAACGAACCGTAATTAGACAAGTAATTATCAGCGTAATTAACAGCCCCTTTCTATTCGCCGGGCTTTGATACGGACGGGCAGAGAGCTGTGCGCTTTATGGCACACAGCAGCAGCGGCAGCGGATAAAGTCTTTATTATTATTGCTGGAAACCCATCTGGTAATAGTCTTGCCCGAGACCTCCTCCCCCCTAATCAAGGTTTTAATTAAAGACGGTTGAGGGCCATGGAGAACATGAAGGCCAGTAATTAAGACTAACATTGGACCCTAACAGATGCAACCCTCCTCCTGCGTTGGTGCAATAAAACTGAACCTCACAAATGAAGATGCGCATAGTCGTTTACGCACGGATGTAATATTCATGAAATGATGATAGCTGAGCTGATTTCGGATCAGCAGATTGCTTTAAACCCCAAAATACAAACACAAATAAGTGGCCTAACCCAAAACCTCAGTCTTCACATTTATGAGCCTCACCGGGTTAAAATAAAATCTATGTAGTCTATTTTTATGTCAACTCCTCAGCTTTCTTCTTCCACCATAACCAAGCCCACGCACTTTAGAATTTCACTACACATTTTTTTTAACCCCTCATTTGTGTTAAGAATCTCTCATATTGAGCCAAGCGGCGGGGGTCTGGGTATTTGTTTTCATATTTATTTGACATGTATTGATTTGTGGACAGCTGTAGGGTTTTGTCGCAGGAGAGAGGTCCCGGTCGCCCTGCATTAGTGTGATGTGTGCACATTAGCGGGACACGTGAGGGTCCAACAGGACAATGAGGCTTGACAGTGTCATAATTATACACACAGGAGTGGGCTTACACTTGTGCGTAAAAGTTTGGAGTCGTATGTCTTGAAGAAGGTGGGATGACAAGGTGGATTTGGAGCTGAGAGTTAATGTTTATGTTTTTATTTGCGTAATTCAAATTGTCTGGACATTCATTAATATTATTAGTAAAGAGAGAAAATAATTTCTTAAGTTAAATATTAAATCCAGGTTTGGTTGATCTTGTGCGTAAAAGCGCGCTTCTATGTACAATACACAGCCAGTATGGAACATCCAATAAACCCACGTGACTGTATTATATTCATTTCATTCCTTTGGTCAGTCGGTCACACCATCACACCGTAAGAGTTCATTTCTAAATTCCGTTGTGAAACTTAAGCTCTGGCTGTCTTCAAATGGGCAACCAGATGGGCACACGTTTAGCCAAAAACCCACGCAAGTTCCCTGCCTATTCACCTACCACTGGAGAAGGCCAAGAGGAGGTTGCACTTTGGCTTCTCGACCTCCCCACGTCTCCTTTAACAAATTACACCTGTTTTGTGGAACCAAAATAAACCCCACCAAGCAGAACACAATGAGAATCTGGCCAAACTAGACACTAATTTTAGTCTCTATGAAATATTTCTTAATGTTGCATTATAAAAGCTGTGGTTTATGAGAAAAGAGTGATAATTTAAGTGATCCTTGTGTTCTTCTTATTATTATTACACAATTATTACCTCATTATCACATGATACAAGGAGCCTTCAGTGTGTCACCAGTGCAAAATTAACCAATGAAACTCAATTCCGTTCATTTGTACATATATATAAAACAGCTCTAGATACAATCCAGTCTTACAAAAAAAGCCATCTTCAGATGATTCCAGACAGTAGGAAACTTGGCCTCTGTGCCGCAGCAGTCTTCAGTCTCTTCATCACCACTTATAGAGCTTTTCTGCCCCCTAGCGCCGAACTGGAGACCCGCACATCTCTGCAAATTTAGACTATAGCCAAACAAATCTAAGCTTTAATCATCACACTGATAAATAACACTGACATGCAAATTAGTCGATACTTTTACACAATAAAACATACTATATAAGTGATCTGTGTTTATTTTGCACCCTTGACATCATATTAATATAATTCTGTATATGAAAAATGCTTGTATTATACAGTTTATTACATTAAACCACTCAAAACGTACTTTTAGGCCTGATTTTTCTTGAAAGCATAATAATTTCTAACATAGTGGAGACCCAGCTATAACTTTAGAAGCAGTGATAACCAACTAAATAAAGCAGCCTATATAAATGTATTATTTCACACATGCAGCTCATCATAAAGCGTTGAAGTTTAGCAGTGTTGGAGTTATTGGATGAAAACATCATCACAGCTTTAACATGATCCAGTCCGTGCAAAGTTGACATGTTAATGACAGACGGACGTATACTGACACTGTCACACACAGTCACTGAGGCTGTTAATGTATATGTTAATATGCATGAATTACCAATAGAAATGAAATAGAAATGATCTATGATATGACTTACTTTACAGAAAAAGCCCATGTTTCTACATTATAAATGAATGAAAATAGTGGTAAAAAGTGTATTTACTGTGAGGATCTATAAATTAATAGTTATCCTCTCTCCTGCCGTTGGTAACCCATTACTGGCTATGCACACAAACCTCAATCTAAAGGATCCATAAAATCATAAAGTCATTTCAAAACATTAATACGTAATTGGTGTAAATAATTAAAATAATCTGAAATTATTTTCAGTGCACAGTTTACTATCATTATATTTGAGATAACGCAATATACATAGAAAACACAGAGGAAAACCTAAAAATATTGAACCGCATAAATCATGCTGAACTTCAATTACACAGACTACTGGGTTACATTTAGAGATGCGAGTTATTATCATGCTTTGTCTAGTTTCAGTCAGTCTATAAAAACTACAATAAATCCTCAACATTTAAGTCCATTTGAGGTTGACACTTTTTAACAAATTAACATTTCAGTGAGAGAATTACTGATATTGCTTTTTATCTAAAGGGGTTTATGGTAAGTGCTGCCCGGAGGCCATAACTAACCCACCTTTTTCTTACCACTTCCATCGCTGATTAAAACCGAGTAGTTCTCCTAAGCTTTCTGCTCAATGAGACTTAATTTTCCATCTGGGTGAATAGAAAGAAATGTCAAAGGTATTGGATTGAGACCGTTGTTTTAATCATTAAGGGAGGACAGTGAAGGTTGATGAAGAGACATTAGGGTTTTGCTGCCCGCGCATATTTTCAACTGTTGATCAGGTTTTGAGTTTTGGTTTGAGACTTTTAAGTTTAGTTGAAACTATTAGCTTCACCTGTCACTTTTACAATTGTCTAAAGCACAGCGGGGAATGAATAAAATATCCCCATTGGCTATTATGTCTGAGTATGAAAATACGGTTGTGATTATTGACATTTTGGTTTGCAAACAAATGAGACCCACATACATGGAATCTCTTTAGTCTGCTGCAATATTCTGTCTTGTAATGGAAATGTGTTTCCCTCGGAGGATCTCTCTCTCTCTCTCTCTCTCTCTCTTTCTCACTCTTTCTCTCTCCCTCTCTCTCTATGCATGGAAGGAGGCTGGCATTTACTTGACAATTTCTGCCTTTAAGTGCAGGCTTTAAGTGCAGTGTTTTTATCTACACCTAAGATAGCTACGGACCAGGACAATTTAACAGGCAATTTAACTGACCGTGTGTTAGTGAAGCTGTCTGAGTCCCACTCTCTGCCAGAACGGCATGGCATGATGGATGTAGGCAGTCTGGGCTAGGTGAAAAGACACAACACACACACACACAGACACACACAAACATACGCACAATCCTATTGAATACACAGATACACAGAGATACACAGACACACTGCGCTGCCATATTTTCCCAATACAAACACATATGGGCCCATCCACAGCCAACCCCCTTCCATTAAGTCAACATCTTGTGCTGGCGGTTGGAACAGTGCAGGGCTGGAGTCAGGTCGTCCAAATCCGTCAGTAAGAGGAGGCAGAGGCGTTTGTCATCCTCCTCTCTGGGCACCATCCTCCTGGAAGAGAGAAAGGGGGGACAGAGGGTGGTGGAGCTATGTAGCATCTGGCTCTGGTAGCTCCAGCTGCAGGGAAAGAAGGGGACAGGAGCTGTGCTGCAGCCCAGGGGAGACACTCTTTCTGCAGCCAAAAACTACTCCACCACCCTATCTGCTGGATGGAAGTGGGAGCTTGAGTCAGAAAATACAGAGACCGTGTTTATAGGTGTTGATAATCTGCAGACGAAGAATGTGAAAATGAGAAAATGCTTGATTTAGATCCTTGATTTGCCGCTGCTAATCTGTAATGGCATTCTTATTATCAGTCTCATCTTGTCAGTCTGACATTGATCTCTTCATGCCGTGCTCCGCAAGGAATCAGGGTCATCGTACTAGGAGGATAAACCTCTTTCCATCACATAGTATTAAGGTCTTTGTAGCTGCAAAAAGTGCGACCAAAGTGTCCGCTGCCTCTAAATAACCCTGCAGCAACAACGCAAAGCCTGGAATCAGCGTTTGTCTACGGTTTTACTCCAACATGACACAGTGTATAGAAGGTGTAAAGGAAGTAACGAGATGCCACGTGATGAGAATGTTGAACTCGGAGTAAAACGTCACCCAAACGATGACCCATAAATCGCAGGCCACAGTCACGCAGCCAAGGCCTGGAGACAGTCTTTAGCATCCGGCGTCAGCACACAAATGAAGTTTAGCCAGTGGCAGACATTTAGCACCAGACTCTATCGCCTCTGAGGTCATTTTGTCACAAATCTATGGATGAATCAAAACCTGGGGCGTTTAGTATCAGGACTTAATGTCTCAGTGTGTTTGGGGGGGGTTTGTTCTCAGGCAGTGTGGTTATGTTGATGAAGAAGGAGATCAAATTAGATGTTTTCAAGGAGGGGATGGGAAGGATTCAGAGGGGCAACACACGCGCTGTCCTTTTATTGTGAACGCTGACCTTTATGGGGGCAGATCTAGGGGGCTTCGGAGCCCCTCTCTTCAGTCTGAGATGTCCTCTAGGATTAATTAACCCCATTCTCCCATTAGGCTTTAGGGACTGCATCTTGGACTGGGAGGAATCTGGCAGCCTGCTCTGATTTCTACCAGGTGTATACACTTCCTGATACAACTTTTTTGTTGCTGCACACATTTACACTTTAGATCCCCAAAATAAATACAATAGTATCATAAAACACCCTAATTTAATAGTAGAGAGAAGTGGCAAGCGGGCAGTAAGAATGTAGAAAAACAATATAAATCAGTGAAAGCTTTTCCGATATGGGGTTCTTGGTTACAGGAGCCTTTGTGAGAACTATTACGGTTAGCTGGAGAAGCAAATGAAATTAGCAGCACAGATCACAAGCATCTGTTTGATGTCACTAATGATGTGTCAAGGAGTCTGCCATGTGCTATTGTTCTGATCAGCTATAGATGCCTGTCTGTGTAATGTGATAAATGTCATATTCCCAAAAGAGGAAACACAAATTTCCCATTCTTTCCTCAAACCGGACCATTAATGTCAATCATGTGAACGGCAACAGAAAGCCAGAGGGTGCCAGCTCACACAACAAGCATCGGTCCCTATAGTGTCATCACGGTCCCCAGACAGTCCGCTGTAAGCTAATCTTCTTTTCATGGTCTTCATTACGACCTGTCAGGACATAAATTGACAGTAAATTGCCATGTTTATGAACACAGCACTAAAACAGCATCCTTAACTGTTCTGCCCCACCCCACCCCACCATCCTCCCTGCCAAAAGCAAATGTTAACGTTTAACAGTGACCAAGAGGATCAATTAAGATGCGGCATAAATTGATGCTGCGCCCAAACAATTCCTCTTCTGCACACACACACACACACTGGGCCTCATATTCACAATTCCACCTTAATATGCCTCCTAAAACATTATGTCCTCTGTTGATGACCCCCTTTGAAGACCTATTCAGACAGACACTTGCTCGCCACATATTTGCAGCTCGAGTAACGATGGGAAGGGCCATGCTTCACAGAGCACTGCATCAACAGAGTCTTGACTCGGAGACTGGCTGCGGCCTTTGCCATATAACACAGTAATTACTAGATCAAATCTGTTCAAATTGAGGAAATGCTGTTCTGTGATCCCTCCTATACCAATCAGCACACTGAGGTATGGCTGTGCAACTATAAATTGCTGACTTAATTAAAACCAGGACCTCTCTGTCATCTAATTACAGGGAGAAAAGGTTATTGCTTCAATGCAATTTTCCAAATACGATTCCTTCACAGTTATTAAAGGCTCAGGCGTCGTTTATTGTTTCAGATTTTTCAATATGGAAATGGCCCCGGTGACAGACGTAATGACTCGGGGAAAACGCTTCATCTCGATAGTGGCCTGGCACAGTCATTTGTGTAAGATAAGTGGAGCGGGCAGGAACGGGGAAATGTCATGGGAGGCATCCCATGATTGCCTCCACTTTACAGTTGTCATTAAACAGAGCAAAGGTTTCTTTTCTCCTATGTGGCAGCAATGAGAAGTTTATTAATCTATCCAGAATAGTAGGGGCGGTGAGTTATTATAACTATGAAAATTCACAAGGGAGAGGGAAATTGTGGAGAGTAATTGTGTGATGAGAGACTCTATATTCCCTGTTATTGTTCAGTCAAATCAATATTCTACTTCAACAAACTCAGAATTCTGAAGGAGAACTGCTGTAGAAAATGTGACACAACAATAGTCTTAATTAAGAAGCGGCTCAGGGAAATCCCAATATCACACTGTAACCTCAATTAAAAACAGAAAAGAAAACCCGAGTCTAAACAGCATAAACTTTGTAAGAACTACAAGGGCTTGAGAAAAAAATAAAATAATTATAAGTGTATAAACTTGTCGTACTCAGAAGCAGCTGACTGAATACATGTAGTAAAACTGGACGATACAACAAACTGTAGCTTAGTTTTATTGGATTAATTAGTGGAAACACAAACCCAAGCTATTATTTTTTTCCCCAAATGAGTCATGTTTTCTAGTTGGTGTCAATACTAAAACATTAAATACTAAACAATACAACAGATATTTTGATGACAATAATTTACATTCACAAATTAGATAGATCAGATTGAACTTTATCGATCCTTTAGGTAGAGCCCTCAGGAAATTGAGGTTCCAAAAGCAGCACAAACACCGGATACACACACAAGAAAAACCAGAAGGAAAAAGCAATGCTATAACTACAAAAAAGAGTAGTGAAAAAATGCAATTGCACATTACAAAGTAATAGTAGAAACAAGTGGCAAAGTAGTAAATAATAATAAACAGTAATAATAATAAGTAGCTTATTATGTTATAATGCACAATATGTTTATATGTCTTTATTTATTATTATTTAAATATTTATAGATGTGCTGAATGTAGAATTTGTCTCCTGCCATGTCTACGAAGGTGCTGATTCTAATGTTCTACACGTATTCACATTGGATGGTAGAACTATTCAGACGCACAGTATCAGTTTGTTGGTATTTGACCTGAATCATCGACAGTTAAACATTATATTGAAATTCACCAAACTACAACAGAAACACATAGAAACAGATCCAGCATTACTCTAAATCACAGGTGTCAAACATGCGGCCCGGGGGCCAAACCCGGCCCCTGGAATGAATTTGTGAAATGCAAAAATCACACTGAAGATATTCCCAATCAAGGATGTTAAAAGCATTTTAGGTCAAATCAATCTAAAAATGATCAGACCAGTAAAATACTACCATAATAAGCTATAAATAATGAAAACTGTAAATTTGTCTCTTTGTTTTAGTGTAAAAAAAAAGTTAAATTACACAGATGTTTACACTTACAGACTAGCCTTTTATTAAAAAAAAAAAAAGTGAATAACCTGAAATCTCTTAAGATAAGTATGTGGAATTTTAATAATATTCTGTCTGTTATTTAATGTTTTGTGTATTTGTAGATCCACTGTGATCTCTGAGTTGTGATGCATATGGATAAATATTAAACTAAGGTGTAATATTGTTAACATTGCATTTATTTTCCTTAAGAATGTTCAGGTTGTTCATATTTGTGTTACGTTTGAGTACAATTTGTAGATGTAAACATTTTCATCACGGAATTTTACTTTTTTCACTCAAAAGTTATTATCCTATAATTTATATTATTTTATGGTCCGGCCCACTTTATGTCATATTAGGCTGTACGTGGCCCCTCAACTAAAATGAGTTTGACACCCCTGCTCTAAATCATTGGTAAAACATAATAAAAGTTGTTTCTGGAACATAATCTACAGTTATACTCCTCTAAAACCCCCTGACTCAAATCATCATTCTGACACCCACCATCATACTCTGCACCACAAAGTCTGTCTGTCCTCTTTGGGACAGCGGTGTGATTTACATCAACATCTCATGCTTCTAGTTCCATTCTTTCATTCTGAGGTAAGACAGTATGGTTTTAGGTTTTTTTGCACCAATCACAGTAAATCACCAACAACAAAATCTAAATTCATAAATCATAACATTCAGTACATTTTAAACAAATGCGCCCTACTGTTAAACTGTTTTCATTGACTATTTTTATTGAATATTCATAATTTTGCATGTTTAGTCTATAAATCATTGCAAATGAGGGAAATTTCAATGTTATACTGCCTTCAATTTCTAATTTACATTGAAATTTTATTGTTGTTGTTTGTTTGTTTTCTTGTGGAAACACTGTGTTAATTGTAAATAACGTTAGGCAAAATAAATCTTTACTTCAGCCTAAACCCTTTCACTCGCATTGTATATGGAACAATGGATATGTTGTTTTTGTTTGTTTTTAAAGTAATTAACAACCGAATAAACTACTACTACTACTACTACTACTTCTACTACGAATATTTATCTTGAAAGATATATTTTTTTAGATTTATTTACCAAAAAATTTCATCTTGAGCTACTCCACTTAGATATTACAACTAATTTTAAGCAATATTTATAGTGTCGGCTGCTGCCTTATCGGTACAGACAGCTGCCTGTCAGCCAGCTGAGCCCATTAAAAAAAAGAAAAAAAAAAAAAAAGATATTACAACTAATTTTAAGCAATATTTATAACAAAACAGGCTCCATTGTTGGGGGATGAGTACGGTGGATACAGTAACTGTTTGCCCTCAAGACATTTTTACTTGTGACCTCCACCAAGGAGGTTATGTTTTTGTCAGCGTTGGTTTGTTTGTCTGTCTGTTTGTGTGCAAGATAAATCAAAAAGTTATGGACGGATTTGGATGAAAATTTCAGGAAATGTTGATACTGGCACGAGGAACAAATGATTAAATTTTGGTGGTCATCGGGGGTGGGGGGGCCACGGGGGCCCACTGATCTCCCTTGGCGGAGGTCTGCGCTGTCTTTTCTAGAAAAGCACTTGTAGAGCGCAGACCTCCGCCAAGGGAGATCAGTGGGCCCCCGTGGCCCCCCCACCCCCAATCACCACCAAAATTTAGTCATTTCTTCCTCGTGCCAGTATCAACATTTCCTGAAATTTTCATCCAAATCCTGGGCACTGATCTGCCTTGGCAGAGGTCTGCACTCTACTAGTGCTTCTAGTTTAATGCAGTTTTGCCGATACATATCTAATGAGTCGTTACATCTTCATAAGACCATATGAAAAATCTTACTATGAAGACTTGAAACAAGTATATTCTGCTTAAAATAAGAATTTTAGCATTCTGTAATCTGTAGATAATATATTTTTTTTTATTTTATGAAAACTTGATAAGTGTAATTTTCTTACTGCATTACCAGATAACTTTACTTGAAATAAGACATTTTAACTAAACAATAAGTTTAATTTTCTTACTTTTGTACAGGTATCAGGGCTTTAAATGAATTCACCCGTTCACGCACAAGTGAGACAGTCATTGGGATCAGTTTAGGGTTAAGTGTCTTGCTCAAGGACACTTCAGCATGCAGACAGGAGCCGGGGATTGAACGGCCAACCTTCTCGTTTGTAGACAACCCGTTCTACCTCACGAGGTACAGCTGGCCCATTTACACATTGAGATGATTTTTTTTTTTTTTACTACAAAAATGTAAATTAGATGAATATGGTCTGGGGCTCTGAGTGTGGGGCAGCGAGAGGCCACAGCAGAATTGTATATCCTGGACACTAATGCTCTGTGTCTCCCACCATAGGGTTTTCTTAATTACATTAACCAAATGCCTTCTGCAGTGTGTGCAATCTCATGGTTAACTGCACACCCCTGTAGCTGCAGCCCCCTCCCCTTTCTTTTCCACAGTGAAATATTCATGTTGAAAGCCATTCTTCACATCTACGTTCCCTCCCCAACACGTTAATGCCTGGAGTTGTTGAGCCATATGACTATTGTGTGAGTTTATTGAGAAAGTTATCTTAATTTACTCTAACGGTAATGCTTTAATCTTTACCACATACAGACATGTAGAAAAAGCTTGTACGATATTACAGCAGGAATAAAAAAAAAAAAAAAACATGACATATACATAGAAAAATATTCATCTAAAAGGAAAATATTACCTCTTCTTGCAGTTTGTGTCTGTGAAACCTACGTCTCATATCGATAAACATTTTATCCAAAGCATCAATAAGCATTTTTAATTCAACGCAGCTCAGACGATTGTTGATTTATATATTTTTTGAGCTTTTACACATTTGTATTTCTTCATTTCATCACAACACACTGATTCAAATTGACCAGGCAGGACTAATTTAAATACATTAACTATTCATTAATTGAATAAAGAGGCTAGTTAGCCCCAAGGCCCCTTTATAATCATAAACTGGGGTGTACTATTTATGCAAAACAGCAAAGTGCCATGTGCTGGCTTATTATGCTAATGATGAATGGCAAAATACATGTTTCTCCTGCCCACGAAGGAGGATTAGGCATGGCAGTGTCAGCAAGTAGTTTCCAGGGTACAGAGTCTGCTCTTTCATATTACGGCATGTTGAGATGCATCTGGGTAATGGGATTCTTTTACTTTGCTTCATGTTGATACGATCATCTCCCCACCACATGCAAACTCTTTTTCTGTGTTTCTGAAAACAAGTCGCAGGATGATTACAAAACTGGGCATAATCCACACTAATAACTTAATGTGCTTTCTATTTTGACTTGTAATTGGTGGGTGAAAACTTTTAATACTGTGGCAGAAACTGTTATAATAACATGTCTCATGGTGCAATGGCTCCATGTGTCTGTCAGAAAGAAATATGGAAATGTGTAAGGATTACTTCTAAATATTTTGATATCATTATTACGGGTCATTCTTAAAACTGTGCAGCCTGTACACAGAATAATTTTTTTATTTTGCTCTATGCTACATATGCATGTTTTTATAAACTCAATATGCACAAATTCAATCTTCGTACTTAGACTGTTTCTGATTAGATGATTTTTTCTCCATTACACAATAAATCTGTGGTCAGGGTCAATATATAATTGAGGGACTTGACATTTTTGCTGTTTTCAGGCCTAAAATCAACATAACCATAACATCACATGGCATTTTTACAGAAAGATTCCTCTAAATATCATATATACAATTGAGTAAAATTGAAATTGAAAGTTATTAATACAGATATTTTAGTAACACTGTTGACACAAGAGTGCAATAAATACACAGATGACTCACACACTACTTTATATTAACCCTTTCATGCACAGTGGTCACTCCAGTGGGCAGTTCTTCTCCAGCTGTTCTCTTGTATATTCATGGATTTTGTTGTTTTAGTTCCATATCAGCCAACACAGTGGACACTTATGCACCATCCCATCATCTCATGACATTCATACCATTACTGTAACTTGACTGTTCTAGATAATCCTGATCTGCAGTAACATGTTTGAGTGCAAAAAAAATGTAAATTGTTATTCGATTGCAATTAACAGGAATTTTTTATTTATTTATTTGTTGCATTTTTAAACAAAAAGTTTTTTTGTTTTTTTTTTGCATATTATTTCAATAAAGTAAGTAATAACTAGTATTAGAGTATGATAAAAATGTGAGAAAAAATCAAATTAGCAGCATTAAAATGTTTATATTTAATAGTTTTCACACAGTATTTCTGTAAATGCATGTTTCTTTGCCTTTAAAATTTAACACATGGTGTCCAGCTGAGTGGACATTTTTGTAACTCCATGAAAAATAGGTTGATGAAAAAAATTAAATCGCATTGTTTTCTGGGTTTTTTTTTTTTTTTTTTTTCATGCCTAAAGAGGAATAAAAACACTCAGGAAAAAAAAAATCTTGATTAAGGTTCTCATAAATCGTGCATGAAAGGGTTAAATAACTAAGAAAGAACATATCTTGGAGTTTTGTCAGTGTTTTCTTCAGGAGGAAATGACATCATGTGGAGCAGGTCTTGTGATTTGGAATTAACACACTTCCTTCAGAGGTGTTTTTGTAATGGGTAACTTAGTTGAAAGTAATTTCTCACACACAGATATGATTTGTTATTTTCCATATGAAATTTGATATATTGCCAAAAAAAAAATCTGTCTTCATTATTTCAACTTAATAAAAAGAACACAATCAAAACAATTTTTGAATAAGCTCATTTTATTATTGTTTAGCTAATTCGAAAGTGGTTGTGATTAAATTCATACGGTTATTTAGTTGACATTTTAGTATGCCTAGTCATTTATTAATTATTTATTAATAAGTGATTGTTTCTGTAATTAAATAATTATGGAATTTTAAAATTCACAGTCATAATGAACATAAAAACCTTTTTTTTTTTTTTTTACCTTTAATAGATGTATGCAGATATATCCTGTGGACATCGAAAGTCCCTCAATTATGTATTGACCCATCTGTTTTGGAAATCTAAACAGTTTTCTCTGTTGTACTTGTATAACGTCATGAACGTACCTAACACTGTATAATTTTAATTAAAAACACTAAGTTCATGTGCTAAAAAAAATCATAAAATGACAAGTGCAAAATGACAACGCTCTACCAAGTGCTACAAGAACAGAGTCATCCCTGCCTATCTTCAAGAAGCTCCTGAAGACCCAGCTCTTCTGAGAGCACCTCCTGTCCTAGCACTTTCAAACATTCCATTTTAAATATTCTAATAAGGTTTTTCCCAGGATAACCACAGATTCTTCCAGGATTATCTCTGGACCTGCTGCGGTGGTCCGGCCTCTTCCCTGCCCTCATCATCACCACTCACTTATCCTCAACCGCCTCCATGTGTCTCCCCCTACTCCCCCCTTCTCCCCCTCTCCCCCAGTCTCTATCTCTATCGCTCTCTCTTTTTCCCCTTCTCTACTCTCTCTCTTTAACCCCAACTGGTCAAGGCAGACGGCCATCCTCCAGGAGTCTGGGTCTGCTCCAGGTTTCTGCCTGTTAAAGGGAAGTTTTTCCTCGCCACTGTCACCAGTCACAAGTGTTTGCTCCTGGAGGATTCTGTTGGGTTTCTGTAAATTGACTTAGAGTCTGGTTTTGACCAACTCTATATATAAAATGTCAAGAGATAACTTTTTTGTGATCTGGCGCTATATAAATAAAATTTGATTGATTGAGTGATTTAATTGGTTTTCCCCTGTAAGTCGCTTTGGAAAAAAGCGTCTGCCAAATGCGTAAACATAAGTGCAGAATAGTTGCCTTTATGTAAAACACAGAGGAGGTAGATTGTACATGCTTTTCACTCATTTGGACATTTGTTAGCAAAAGTTTAATGCTACGATTTTGGCAGGTATTTTCTATTCTGTAAACATGAAAGTTACAATTATGAAGGAAATTAAAACCGTTAAAGCAAATTTTGTTTTAAAAGTTCTAATACATTTGGAATGGGCTGGATTTGATTGTTTTATCAATGACTTGGACAGTTTTGCTCTATTTATACAGGGTGGGGAAGCAAAATTTACAATATTTTGAGGCAGGGATTGAAAGACAGTGTATGACCAATTAGTTTATTGAAAGTCATGAGAATTTATTTGCCACAAGAAAATTGACATAATAGAAAATGTTTTTATTCTATGTGTCCTCCTTCTTTCTCAATAACTGCCTTCACACGCTTCCTGAAACTTGCGCAAGTGTTCCTCAAATATTGGGGTGACAACTTCTCCCATTCTTCTTTAATAGTATCTTCCAGACTTTCTCGTAATAGTTTTGCTCATAGTCATTCTCTTCTTTCCATTATAAACAGTCTTTATGGACACTCCAACTATTTTTGAAATCTCCTTTGGTGTGACGAGTGCATTCAGCAAATCACACACTCTTTGAAGTTTGCTTTCCTGATTACTCATATGGGCAAAAGTTTCTGAAAAGGTATGGATAATAGTGTTAGGTATGATTATGACATCAATATATGTTTGGTTTCAAAACAATTGACATAGTACCTGCTGAGAAAAAACAACTAAATGTTCATTGTAAATTTTGCTTCCCCACCCTGTATATCTGGGACAAAAATACTAAAAACTAGAAGCACTCGGAGAGCGCAGACCTCCACCAAGGCTGATCAGTGGCCCCCCCCGTGGGCCCCCCCACCCCCGATCACCACCAAAATTTAATCATTTCTTTCTTATCCCATTTCCAACAAACCCTGAAAATTTCATCCAAATCTGTCCATAACTTTTTGAGTTATGTTGCACACTAACGGACAGGCAAACAAACAAACAAACAAACCCTGGCAAAAACATAACCTCCTTGGCGGAGGTAAAAATTGGCCTATTATATATTTTCTAATGAACCCATACGCCATAGACTAACAGGGTATTGTTTCCCTCTTTTCCCTGTTGTTTTCTCATATCTTTCCTTTCTGCTTTTCCTTCTTTTAACTTAACCCTTTCATGCACGAATTATGAGAACCTTAGTCAAGATTTTTTTCTTCAGTGTTTAGCCATGAAAAAAACAATGCAATTGAGTTTTTTTTTTCTATGGAGTTACAAAAATATCCACGCATTTAATTTTTGAAGTAAAGAAACATGTGTTTAAAACCCAATATCAGAAAGTGATATGAAAACAATGAAATAAAAACATTTTTAATGCTGCTAATCTGATGTCTTCTCACATTTTAACATATTGTAATGCTAGTAATTACTCACTTCATGGAAATAATATGCAAAAAAAACCCTTCTTGCCTAACAAATAACAATTGATTTACACTCAAACATGTCACTGCAGATCAGGTTTATCAAGAACAGTAAAGTTACAGTAATGATCTGAATTACAGTGTATGGGATGGTGCATAAGTGTCCACTGTGTTGGCTGATATGGAACTAAAACAACAAAACCCATGAATATACAAGAGAACAGCTGGAGAAGAACTGTCCACTGGAGTGGACAGTGCATGAAAGGGTTAAAAATGAACAAAACACTGTCAGAAAATCCAGTGTTTAAAAAGCCTAACAACTTTTCCCGTAAACCTTTCAGATTAAAGTCCCTCTGGCATTTCAGTCGGTAGAACTTTATTTCCTTACTTAGAGCTTTGAACTCTTTTTAACCGATCTTCCACTCAGCATCACTCTGAAACTCACTGAGTCTGCATTTGAGCTGCTCATCACCAAAGAGGCCTCAGTGTTACTGTGTCTGTCACTAAACAAACTAATGAACATGCATCTTTCCTTACATTCATGCCTCTTCCTTTTACTAGAGTCGACTGAACATTATAATTTTGTGTTTATCAGTTAAAACAATAATGAACGTGTGTGTTTGGGTTCATGTGGTTTTGGGAGTGTCATATCAGAGGAGGTAGATTCCATCCTTGTCCAGAGTTTGTATCTCATCTCTGTTGCATTTTTATTACTGTTTTTTTTTTTTTTTTTTTGCAGCTGTTGTAGATACAGTGCCCTCCATCTCATGTTAATAACACCAAATAAACTAAAACTAGAAGGGCAGTCAGAGAACACAGACCCGTGCTGAGCCAAACTCCCACTTAGCACAATTATTAATAAACCATCAACAAACCACAAATTATGAAATATTTTCCTTTTTATCAGTTAGTGCTGCCGGTTAGTTTAATGGATGATTTTGATACTGACCTGTCAGTTGATGCCACAGGCTCGTTTATATTTGCTAAAGATGGTGTATCCTGCACATAATGACCTGGTGTCCTCAAAGGGAGACCATAAAACATCCAAACAGACCTCAGTGATGAACTTTAACCCTTTCATGCATAGTGGTCACTACAGTGGACAGTTATTCTACAGCTGTTCTTTTGTATATTCATGGATTTTGTTATTTTGTTTCTTATCAGCCAACACAATACACAATACGTTACAATTGATAACATTACTGTAACTTGGCTGTTCTTGATAAACCATATCTAACATGTTTGAGCATAAATCAATTCATTGTTATTGTTATTAGACTGTAATTAACAACAAAAGTTTTTTTTTTTGTTGTTTTTTTTGGGCATATTATCTCCATGAAGTGACTAGTATTGGAGTTCACTACAAACAAAAAGTTAAGGATATTTATTTATTTTTTTTGGGTCATTTTTGCCATTTGTAAATAAAACTATGTCTGGTCATTATTACTATACTCACTATATATAGTGAGTATAGTAATGAGTACAGTATAGTGACTATACAGTATAGTCACTATACTGGTTATGTGTTTCAATTCAGTTCACACAAAAAAAGTAAAAAAGCGTTGTGCAAAAATCCCATCTGAAAAAAACAGCCCAAAAATGTTAAATATCCATAACTTTTTGTTTGTAGTGTATGTTAAAATGTGAGAAAACATCAATTTAGCAGCATTAAATGCTTTTATTTCGTAGTTTTCACACATTATTTCAGTAAATACACGTTTCGTTGCTTTAAAAATTAAACGCATATTTTTGCAACTCCATGAAAAAAAAAAAAAAAAATAATCTCATTGTTTTTTAAATGCCTAAAGAGGAATAAAGAAAAAAATCTTGATTAATGTTCTCATAATTCATGCATGAAAGGGTTAACATCTTATCAACAGAGGAGTAAGTTATGATGCCGCCTGATATGATCTTAAAAGTGCAAAATTTTCGTTGTGCACTGTAAGCCTGGATGTCAAATATACTTTAAAAAAAACTACTTAATTACAAGAAGGTGGTTAAAGCCAACTCCACCAACATTAGAAGATTGGTATGAGACCGTCTTGCAAATTTTCAAAATGGAAAAATTGACTTACTCTATCAGAATCCAGGGGTATAAATTTTATTTTTGTTATCAGACTGTAATTAACAACAAAAGTTTTTTTTTGTTTTTTTTTTGGGCATATTATCTCCATGAAGTGACTAGTATTGGAGTTCACTACAAACAAAAAGTTAAGGATATTTATTTATTTTTTTTGGGTCATTTTTGCCATTTGTAAATAAAACTATGTCTGGTCATTAAAAAAATGTGTTTCAATTCAATTCACACAAAAAAAGTAAAAAAGCGTTGTGCAAAAATCCCAAATGAAAAAAAAACAGCCCAAAAATGTTAAATATCCATAACTTTTTGTTTGTAGTGTATGTTAAAATGTGAGAAAACATAAATTTAGCAGCATTAAATGTTTTTATTTCGTAGTTTTCACACATTATATCAGTAAATACAAGTTTCGTTGCTTTAAAAGTTAAATGCACATTTTTGCAACTCCATGAAAAATAGCTTCATAAAAAAAAAATAATAATAAAAAAAAATAAAAAAATAATAATAATAATCTCATTGTTTTTTTAAATGCCTAAAGAAGAATAAAGAAAAAAAAATCTTGATTAATGTTCTCATAATTCATGCATGAAAGGGTTAACATCTTATCAACAGAGGAGTAAATTATGATGCCCCCTGTTATGATCTTAAAAGTGCAATATTTTTGTTGTGCACTGTAAACCTGGATGTCAAATATACTTTAAAAAAACTACTTAATTACAAGAAGGTGGTTAAAGCCAACTCCACCAACATTAGAAGACTGGTATGAGACCGTCTTGCAAATTTTCAAAATGGAAAAATTGACTTACTCTGTCAGAATCCAGGGGGATACATTTTATTTTTGTTATCAGACTGTAATTAACAACAATTTTTTTTTTTTTTTTTTTGCATATTATCTCCATGAAGTGACTAGTATTGGAGTTCACTACAAACAAAAAGTTAAGGATATTTATTTATTTTTTTTGGGTCATTTTTGCCATTTGTAAATAAAACTATGTCTGGTCATTAAAAAAATGTGTTTCAATTCAATTCACACAAAAAAAGTAAAAAAGCGTTGTGCAAAAATCCCAACTGAAAAAAAAACAGCCCAAAAATGTTAAATATCCATAACTTTTTGTTTGTAGTGTATGTTAAAATGTGAGAAAACATCAATTTAGCAGCATTAAATGTTTTTATTTCGTAGTTTTCACACATTATATCAGTAAATACAAGTTTCGTTGCTTTAAAAATTAAATGCACATTTTTGCAACTCCATGAAAAATAGCTTCATAAAAAAAAAATAATAATAAAAAAAAAAAAATAATAATAATAATAATCTCATTGTTTTTTTAAATGCCTAAAGAGGAATAAAGAAAAAAAAATCTTGATTAATGTTCTCATAATTCATGCATGAAAGGGTTAACATCTTATCAACAGAGGAGTAAATTATGATGCCCCCTGTTATGATCTTAAAAGTGCAATATTTTTGTTGTGCACTGTAAACCTGGATGTCAAATATACTTTAAAAAAACTACTTAATTACAAGAAGGTGGTTAAAGCCAACTCCACCAACATTAGAAGACTGGTATGAGACCGTCTTGCAAATTTTCAAAATGGAAAAATTGACTTACTCTGTCAGAATCCAGGGGGATAAATTTTACCATATTTGGGACAAATGGATTAAGTTTGTATCCTCTAGCCGCCCAGAATTTGTGACACTCCTCTAAGAATTTCTTCTTTATAATCTCCCTGTCTTTATTCTTTGCGAATGTTTTACTTCTGCATAAACATGTGTAATGTTTAACTCTTTCATGCATAGGTCACTCCAGTGGACAGTTATTCTCCAGCTGTTCTCTTGTATATTCATGGGTTTAGTTGTTTTAGTTCAATATCAGCCAACACAGTGAACACTTACGCATCATCTCATATCCTGACATTCATACCATTACTGTAACTTTGCTGTTCTTGATAAACCTGATCTGCAGTAACATGTTTGAGTGTAAATCAATTGTTATTTGTTAGACAAGGTTTTTTTTTGCACATTATCTCGATGAAGTGAGTAATTACTAGCATTAGAATATGTTAAAATGTGAGAAGACATCAGATTAGCAGCATTAAACATGTTTTTATTTCATTGTTTTCATATCACTTTCTGATATTGGGGTTTAAACACACGTTTCTTTACTTCAAAAATTAAATGCATGGATATTTTTGTAACTCCACAGAAAAAAAAAACCTTGATCGCATTGTTTTTTTCATGCCTAAGGAGGAATAAAAACACTGAAGAAAAAAATCTTGACTAAGGTTCTCACAATTAATGCATGAAAGGGTTAAAGAACCCAGAGGTATTGAAAGCTGTGATTGTCTTTTTTTTAAAGTGAGAAATACCAAAACTGTAAGCACTCACTTCATATGTTTTTTGTTTTTTTTTTTTGACACTGTTATATGTATAAAATAAGAAATACAAAAAGGACTCTAATAGATATCATATGTATGAATGTTAATGTTGAGATATCTTGCTCCTTTTCCAATTAAAAAAAAAAAAAAAATTACTTAAAATGCACTTAAAAATATACATTTGATAACATTACTAGAAAATATCAAGTATAGTCAACTCATTTGTATAGTCGAATACAAAAAACTTGTCAATCAAACACAGTACTTAGCTCCAACAAATCTCCTATTTATCAAATTAAATGCTCTAAAACTACACGATCTGGTTGACCTCAATACTCTTATTATAATGTATAAAGCCCATGAACATATGCTCCCCTACAGTCTGCAAGAGATGTTTGAGCCCAGGCAAAGGAATTATAATTTAAGGGGAACTGAAATCTACAAGAAAATTAAGTGTAGAATAAACATAAAAGCCAGTGTATCTCTGTTAAAGGGGTACATCTGTGGAATAATCTGGAGCAAAACTTAAAAATGTCTTCTTCAATCTATGCATTTAAAAGGATGTATAAATCCATTATAATAACAAAATATAGAACATTACAGTACACATAAAATAAGATGTTATAGTTATTTGGTTATCATGATAAGAAGATACTATCATACTTATTGATCATTGTATTTGGAGTAATAGCTAAAGTGGATATATATATTACAGTTTATATTAAAAACGGTTGATTATTGCAAATCTGATTGTGTGTATATGAATGGTTTTTATGGATGTTTTGTGTTATTGTAAAAAAAATATACAGAGGAAAATGTGTGTTAACAAAGCAAAGGAAGTGGATCTAGTTTGATTATTAGTTTGTAAAAAGGGGGTGGGAGTCAATAAGTTATACTTCTTCCCACTCCTTTTCGTGCGCAAAAAAATTGTATTTATTTATTTGTTTTGACCATGTTGTATGACTCTGTTATCTGATGATTCTATTTGCTCGAAATAAACTACTACTAACTAACTAACTAAGAATATGTGACTAAATTTAAGTAAAAAATTTTAGTTACGACCACACCTCTTTTTCTTTTGACTACTTAAATTGTCAGTTATCCATGTGTGTCTGGACAGTGGACATGCCAGTCTTAGTGTTTTCGGTCAAAGAGTGGCTGCTACAGGAGTTTCGGTACATATCATACAAGATACAACTCAAAAAGTTCTAAGCGGCTGTCGGCTTTCATCGATTGTTTGTTTTAACCATCAGAGGAGTGCTTTGTTTTAGTGTCCACCAGTTCCATTGACCTGTTCCACAAACATTTTCTCTTAGCAAGGTGTCCGCTAGCTGACTTTCTACTTTTCTCAGAGCAGAGGAGGCTGTATTTTCTTTCAGCCAGCGCTACCAGTTCCACATACTTTAATCTGTTAGCTAGCTAAAACATAGCATCACTGTAAGCCCAGATAAGTTGAGTTTACTGTAAAAACAATTGAGAAAAGTGGTTGCCTTAAAGGAGTGATATTTTGCTTTTTTAAAAAATGGAATTATGCATTTTAAAACATTTCCCTGTGGTCTACATAAACTGTAAATGCTATACATGGGTCTGAATTCTTCATTAATTTAACTCCACAGGTCCATCTTCAACCCTATTTCTGAGTAATGACTCTAGAAAGGTCATTTTGAGTGCTGGCCCTTTAAATCCAAAGGAGCCACTTCAGGCCCCACCCCCTCCAGGTTGTTGACTGTGCTGCTCTGTCCAGTTCAAGCAACAAGTGAACATTTTAGGTAATCGGCTCAAAGTTTGGACATATTTTCAGTAATGAAGTACAACCGCTGCTGCTGACAAACAATTATGTCGTACTCAGAGAAATGTTCGTCGGAAGTCTTGACCTTATATGTGCAAATGTTGTGATGTAACTCGTTATAGACGTAACAAATTAAGAAGGAATTGAAACAGGCTGTAGAAATCCTCTCGATTTTTTCTAAAATTAATATAAAGATAGTTTTGCAGCACCTGGAGGGTTCAAATTCAAACTTTTTGAACTATTAGGGTCCAAATACACAAATAAATGAACCAAAGACTAATTAATAAAAGTGTGTTTAGCAAAATATGACCCCTTTAAAAAAAATAAGTAATGATTAATAAACTTTTTAAGTACGTTTAACTTAAATTATTTTGTAATATCAACTGCTTTGCATAGTTATTACACTTAAATAATTAAGGTCAATGCACAAAATTCCAAGTTGATTAAACTAAAATATTTAGTAAAGTTCATTAATCATTACTTAATTATTTTAAGGCAACTGCTTTTCTCTTTTTTTTTTTTTTTTTGTTGCCAACTCAACTTATCCGGGCTTACAGTGTGCTGCATTTGTGCCTGGTCTACAGTCTGTCCTTTGACACACATTTCATTTACATTCTTTTCTTTTTTAATTTTATTGCAATTAATGTTAAAATCGTCCATATCTACTAAATATAACATAAATGTCCAAGGCCACGGCTGAGAAATCTGTAACTACAGCCGTAAAAATCTGTAAGGACAACAGTGGGTGGTGGGGGAGAACTAAAATTATCAGCTCACAGTGACATGTGACTGAAACTTAAGCTAAATGTTGTAGCTGCTGGAACGGTTTATTGGACACATTTAGAACCTTCCCACTTTAGTTAGATCAAATTTGTTTTAACTGTCACTAAGCAGGAACACCAGTCTAACTCACAGCGCAGAAATAATAAATGGGAGGAACAAAAAGGTGGAAACATATGTCATAAATTGTGATTTAAGAAAACCTGTGTGGTGCAAATGACAGTAGTATTAGGGTTTGTGGTTTGTGTGTGTGTGTGTGTGTGTGTGTGTTTTAGTGACCTTCATTATTTGTTGGACTTTACCATAAACCACAGGTGTCAAACATGTGCCCTGAGAGTCAAAACCAGCCCAGCAAAGAGTCCAATCTAGCCCATGAGATGAATTTGTGAAACGCAAAAATTACACTGAAGATATTAACGATCAAAGATGTTAAAATCATTTTAGTTCAGGTTCCACATACAGACCAATTCAACCTGAAGAGGGTCGGTCCAGTAAAATACTATCATAATAACCTATAAAAAATGACAACCACTAATTTTCTCTTTGTTTTAATGGAAAAAAATATGAATAACTTGAAATGTCTTAAGAGAAGTCAGTGAAATGTTACCAAATATTCTGCCTGTTACTAAATGTTTTGTGTATTTATCATTGTAATGTAAGTTGTAATACACATGTGTAAATAATAAACTGAGGCAAAATATTATTAAAATACCACTTGTTTTTCTCAAGACATTTCAGGTTGTTCATGTTATTCACATTTTTGTATGTAAACACTGTCATAATGTAATTTGACTTTTTTTTTTTTTTTACTGTTATTATTTTACTGGTCAGGTTTACTTCAGATCATACTGGGCTGAATGTGGGCCCTGAACTAAAATGACTTTGACTATTGTTCTGGGTTGCATATTTGTGTGTGACTGTGCATATTTAACCCATAAAGACCCAAACAGCCACCGGTGACACAAACCATCTACTGATTTAAACTGTTTAATACCTGTTGATCCCCTAATCCTATTAATCCATGTAAATAATTGGTGTAAAATGCAGTTTGTCATCTTTTCGTGGTCATCAGATATGACCCATTTGGATGTTCAGAAACTTGGTGGTTACCGTGGAAACACTGTCATCCTCTGCAACAAATGATTCACCAGTAAAACCTATGGAGTTGGGTCAATGACAGTGGATGGACACGCTTGTTTTTCCATTCAGTTAGCAATATCTTTGCTGAAAATTAAGTTTTTCTTCATTTTTCTGTTTAGATATAATTAATTTTGAATTTACTCTTAGTTTTCATGAACATCTACATGATCTGTGAATTAAACAGATGAGTAACAAACAATTAGAGCAGGATAGACTTCCCACCATGGGTTTATTCCAGTCATATTTGGTCAGATCTTGCATAATACAAGCAGATGAAATGTACTCTTTCATGTTGGCTAAAACAAATCACATTTATCTATCTGGAATATATTTAACCCATAAAGACCCAAACAGCCACTGGTGACCAAGACCATCTATGCTTAATACCTGTTGATCCACGAATTCTTTCAATCCATGTAAATAATTGGTGTAAAATGCAGTTTGTCATCTTTTCATAGTCATCGGATATGACCCATTTGGACATTCAGAGACTCGGTAGTTACCGTGGAAACACTGTCATCTTCTACAACATTGATTCACCAGTAAAACCCATGGAGTTGGATCAATGACAGTCGGTGGAGACAGTTGTTTTTATGTTCAATTAATGACATATTTATTGAAAAAGTCACTATTTCTTCAGTTTTTTTCCGTTTTGATATAATAACCTTTGAATTTACTCTGATCTTTTATGAACATCTACATGATCATTGAATTAAATATAGGAAAATACATGATTTACACTGAAAAAAAAAAAGCAAAATACAAAGGACAATATTCTAAATTGGTGATAAATCAGTTAAGAAAGGTAGAAATAGAGGAAAAATTCATTTGGGAACTGCCACAAAATTGGCACTGGGTCTTTATGGGTTAAGGCACAGGAGTCAAACATTCAGCCCGGGGGCCAAATCCGGCCCGCCAAAGGGTCCAATCTGGCCCGCGGGATGAATTTGTGAAATGCAAAAATTGTACTGAATATTTTAACAATCAAGGATGTAAGAATCCTTTTAGGTCAATTCAACCTAAAGTGGGTCAGACCAGTAAAATACTATCATAATAACCTAGAAATAGTGAAAAAACACAAATTTTCCTCTTTGTTTTAGTGTAAAAAAAGTTAAATACACAAAAATGTTTACATTTAGACTAGTCCTTTTACAAAAAATGTGAACAACCAGAACAAATATGAACAACCTGAAATGTCTTAATAGAAGTATGTGGAATTTTAACAATATTCTACCTGTTATTAAATGTTTGGTGCATTTGTAGATCCACTGTGATTTTTAAGTAATAATGTACATGTGTAAATAATAAACTGAAGCATAATTTTGCTAAAATTGCACTTATTTTTCTTTAGTTTTCAGGTTGTTCATATTTGTTCAAGTTATGTTCAAGTAGAGTTTGTAGATGCAAACATTTTCAATACGGAATTTGACCTTTTTTTTTTTTTTTACTCAGAAACAGAGAATACTTTGGAGTTTACATTATTTCTAAGTTTTTATCCTGTTATTTATATTATTTTACTGGTCTGGCCCACTTTATAACATATTAGTCTGTATGTGGCCCCTGAACTAAAATGAAGATGAGTTGTGTTAAAACCCCACACATGATTCTCCTCAGTCTTTTTCTTTTTCTGTGGGCTGCAAACCCACATGTCCGACTGCAACTTGTTTTTTGTTTTACAGTTTTTCCCAATTACTAAAACACAAAAGCCAGTTCTCTAAACCAAATGACCAGTCCTCTAAACACATTTAATAAAAGTAGCCCCCGTTTGCCAAAACCATAAACACATTCCACATGAAGACACAATTCACACAACACATCCTCCTTTTTTCATAAATCTAAACACATTTTGTCTTGCTAAAACACAAGTTGCAAAAAAAAAAAAACAAACTCTGCTCAAATTCTCAAATTAAAGCTCATGTGATGCAAAATACTTGCCACAGTCAGCAAAATTTGAACACAATGAACACACCTGGCTTCATTCATTAAACACAACAACTCAAAATTGAAGACACTTGTTGCAAATGATGTGATTCCACCTAGAAAAGCCAGTTCAGAGTGCACAGTTTGCTGAAGGTTCAAACAAACACAATGGACAGAGGCAGAATCAGAGGAAGAGGAGTGCAATGACGTGATGCCGCATAATATATGTGTGTAAGTAAGTAAATTTTATTTATAGAGCACTTTTCACAGACAGACTCACAAAGTGCTTGTCAATTCAAATCAGAATCAAATCAAGTTTACAGAAACCCAACAGAATCCTCCAGGAGCAAACACTTGTGACTGGTGACAGTGGCGAGGAAAAACTTCCCTTTAACGGGCAGAAACCTGGAGCAGACCCAGACTCCTGAAGGATGGCTGTCTGCCTCTACCAGTTGGGGTTAAAGAGAGAGGGTAAAGGAGGAGAAAAGAGAGAGCGATAGAGAGAGACTGGGGGAGGGACACATGGAGTACGTTATGATGAATACATAAAGTGTAATCAGTTTGTAGTGGCCCTGGGTCAGGTGGGAGACTAAAAAGCCTTTTTGAACAGGAGGGTTTTGAGGTGTTTTTTTAAAGCTCTCTACAGAGTCCATGGACCGTAGGTGTAGAGGCAGGTCATTCCATAGACGTGGTGCCACAGCTTTAAGAGACCTGTCGCCGCGTGTGCTAAAACAGGTGCGTGGAACCATCAGCAGGTGTTGTTCTGAAGACCTCAAGCTACGAGTCGAGCTGTAGGGCTGGATCAGGGAAGCAATGTATGCAGGGGCCTGGCCATGTAGGGCCCGGAAAGTTAGTACCAGAATTTTGAAATGAAAACGATATAAAACAGGGAGCCAGTGGAGAGATTTAAGAATGGGAGTGATGTGGGTTCTCCTGTTTGTGCGGGTCAGAAGCCTGGCAGCAGAGTTCTGGACAAACTGTAGACGGGCCAGCTCCTTCTGGTTTAAGCATGTAAACAGGCTGTTACAGTAGTCTAAGCGAGAAGACACAAAAGCGTGAATGATCATCTCGAGCTCATTGATGGACACCATAGATCTGAGTTTGGAGATGTTGCGTAGTTGGAAGAAACAGTTTTTCACTAGGTGTTTGGAGTAGGATTCTAAAGACATGTCCTGGTCAAAGATGACACCCAGATTCCTCAGTTTGGTCTTTATCGAGTATGTGGGATAAATATTGTAGATAAACAAGAAAAGCACTCGGAGGGCACAGACCTCTGCCAAGACAGATCAGTGGGGCCCCCCGTAGACCCCCCCCCACCCCCTACCCCTGATCACCACCAAAATTTAATCATTTCTTCCTTGTGCCAGTATCAACATTTCCTGAAAATTTCCTGAAAATCCATCCATAACTTTTTGAGTTATCTTGCTAACAAACAAACAAACAAACAAACAAACACGCACACAAAGCAAAGCGATCACAATTTTTACCTTCACCAGGAGATAAAAATATCACACCCTAAACATTGTTTTCAATGAGTATTGTTGCGTGTGCTGGATCCTCTGTAGTGTTTGCATAGAGTTGTGATCCAGTACAGTAGTGTAACAAGGTTATTATTGTTAACGAAAACTAATGAAATGACGAAAACTAGAATTGTAAAAATATTTTCGTTAACTGAAATAAATAAAAACTACTATTAAAAGAAAAAAACCATAACTAACTGAAACTGTATTGTGTGTTTACAAAACTAACTAAAACGTATAAGAATTATGGATAAAATTCCCGTAGTTTTCGTCTTTGTCAATGTCGGATTGATATGAAATCGATTTATTTCCCTCAAGCAACTTTATCTGCTGGCACCATATAATATTTAACGGTCCGTCACTTGTGGTTTAGAGTCGTCATCTTGTCCCCACTCTATCTGGAAACATGGAGACTAAAGTTGGGAGAAAGCAGCAGAGTCCTGTCTGGGATTTATGGGAATACAATGGCGAAGAAGATAAAAAAATATGACAAAACTAAAACTAAGCATTTAGAAAATAACAAAAACTAATCAAAACTAGCAAACCTGCTCTAAAAACGAATTAAAATTAACTGAATTAGAGAAAAAAAAAGTTAAAACTAAATAAAACTAAACTATAATGAAAAATCCCAAACTATTATAACCTTGTAGTGTACAGACTGTATTTTCTGTAGATTTACATACTGTTCATATGAAACACACATCTTTGAAGGCCCAATAGTTTACAGTGATATATTCTGAGAACAGATATGCTTTGGCAGTTGTGGAAAAAAAGAACATTCTCACACACTGAACACTGTGTTTTCAGTTGTTTTTTTGTAGTGTGTAATGATGTGTATAGTGTTTAAATTTTTGCAGGCTTTGAGCAGCTGTTTTGGAGTGAAAGTTTGAATTTTGAAGAGAGAAGGTGTACAGGGTGTCCCATAAGTCTCCATACATAGGAAAAATAAATGTTTCTTGACATAAACCATTTTTATTTATATAATATGCTCTATATGACTGCCATTTTGTCGGGAACAAATTGATCCAAAACACTTCCTGTTTTTTTGAACTTGACAATAAGTTTTGCCACAGTGTCGTGTGTGATACTCGTCCCATGTTTTCTGTGAAATGCGCTTGCAACCATACGACTGCTTGCTGAACCGGCCATCGGGATGATTTGAATTCGTTGCTCTTTATTCAAATGCATTCTTTGGGTTATCTGAAATATAAAGAAATACATGTTAGAACCATATACAGGGTGGGGAAGCAAAATTTACAATATTTTGAGGCAGGGATTAAAAGACAGTGTATGACCAATTAGTTTATTGAAAGTCATGAGAATTTATTTGCCACAAGAAAATTGACATGATAGAAAATGTTTTTATTCTATGTGTCCTCCTTCTTTCTCAATAACTGCCTTCACACACTTCCTGAAACTTGCGCAAGTGTTCCTCAAATATTCGGGTGACAACTTCTCCCATTCTTCTTTAATAGTATCTTCCAGACTTTCTCGAAATAGTTTTGCTCATAGTCATTCTCTTCTTTCCATTATAAACAGTCTTTATGGACACTCCAACTATTTTTGAAATCTCCTTTGGTGTGACGAGTGCATTCAGCAAATCACACACTCTTTGACGTTTGCTTTCCTGATTACTCATATGGGCAAAAGTTTGTGAAAAGGTATGGATAATAGTGTTAGGTATGATTATGACATCAGTATATGTTTGGTTTCAAAACAATTGACGTAGTGCCTGCTGAGAAAAAACAACTAAATGTTCATTGTAAATTTTGCTTCCCCACCCTGTATGTATGGAATGTACAGGGGTAGGACAAAATAATGGAAACACCTTCACCTCAAGATGATAATGCCCCAATCCATACAGCTAGAATTGTTAAAGAATGGCATGAGGAACATTCTAATGAAGTTGAGCATCTCGTATGGCCGGCACAGTCCCCAGACCTCAACATTATTGAGCATTTATGGTCAGTTTTAGAGATTCAAGTAAGACGTCGATTTCCACCGCCATCGTCTCTAACAGAGTTGGAGGGTAATTCTAACTGAAGAATGGCTTAAAATTCCTTTGGAAACAATTCACAAGTTGTATGAATCAATACCTTGGAGAATTGAGGCTGTAATTGCCGCAAAAGGCGGACCTACACCATATTAAATTATATTTTGTTGATTTTTTAAGGTGTTTCCATTATTTTGTCCAACCCCTGTACATGTTAGAACCATATACAGGGTGGGGAAGCAAAATTTACAATATTTTGAGGCAGGGATTGAAAGACAGTGTATGACCAATTAGTTTATTGAAAGTCATGAGAATTTATTTGCCACAAGAAAATTGACATAATAGAAAATGTTTTTATTCTATGTGTCCTCCTTCTTTCTCAATAACTGCCTTCACACGCTTCCTGAAACTTGCGCAAGTGTTCCTCAAATATTCGGGTGACAACTTCTCCCATTCTTCTTTAATAGTATCTTCCAGACTTTCTGGTAATAGTTTTGCTCATAGTCATTCTCTTCTTTCCATTATAAACAGTCTTTATGGACACTCCAACTATTTTTGAAATCTCCTTTGGTGTGATGAGTGCATTCAGCAAATCACACACTCTTTGACGTTTGCTTTCCTGATTACTCATATGGGCAAAAGTTTGTGAAAAGGTATGGATAATAGTGTTAGGTATGATTATGACATCAATATATGTTTGGTTTCAAAACAACTGACGTAGTGCCTGCTGAGAAAAAAACAACTAAATGTTCATTGTAAATTTTGCTTCCCCACCCTGTATGTATGGAATGTATTATGTCTCCTATGTGTGGAGACTTATGGGACACCCTGTAGTTGTATTTATGTAGCTTTAGAAAAGTGTGCTGTGTTTAGAGTTTTGGAAAAATGGAGGAAAATTTTTTGTGAAATGTGTTTTAGCAGTTGAGGAAAAACTGTAATACACCTCCAGTATGTCCCTGGTGTATGACTGATCACATCCACGCTGTCTGTTTCCAAAACGAGCCCAGATTTTGCGCGTCAACTTGCAACGTGGCGCCTGAAATCCTCCTCCGTTACCGACATGCCGTGGACCAATGACAGGGATCGTGGCAGCGGACGAGGCCGGACCACGTCTGAAACGGACACTGTGATTGGCTGTGCGTAAGCCGCCAGGAAATCCCGGCTTGGTTGCGCTCCCTCGTCAGGAAACGGGAACAGGATTGCCTAAATTCATTTGAGTGAAAGCTGTAGGTGTTCTCCACGGACACTCAGGTGTTTTCCTTAACGCGTCGCGGTGTTTTTTTTTTTTTTTTTGGATGCGCGCATTATTTTACGCACCGCAGCTGAGGAAAAGGAAAAAGGGCTGGTGCGTTTGTGTGTTTGTCAGAGCACAGACAGGGGAAGAAGTGGCTACGTAGCCGCTTTGCTTCATGTGCATTGTGGTGTCATCGGCCTGTTTGGAAACATCTGAGGAGTGGGCTTCATCCCTGTGACTGATGGACGTCCTCAGCTTCGTGTGCGCTCTGCTCCTTTGCACTGTGGTGGTGCACGGGAAACCAACATTACGCAAAGAAAGAATAATCCACCCGGATCCGGAGCTGAGCAGGCAAGCCCACGAAGACAATAAGAGCTACCAGTACGACCATGAGGCCTTTCTGGGGAAGGATGAGGCCAGAACATTTGACCAGCTCAGCCCAGAAGAGAGCAAGGACAGGCTGAGGTAAGGGTGTGCCATCAGGACCCCTACATGAGCTGCGTCTTTTTGTTGTTGTTGTTGTTGTTGTTGTTGTTTTTAAACATCCACACCATCAGGAGTGCCTTCCTGACATGAAGCCTGTGCCATCCACTGTCACAGCCTCCGTGGAGCTCTTTCCTTTTGTAAAATCGCGCAGACTCACTTCTCAAGTCTGTTTGCGTGTAACTTTCCAAGCTGAGAACATTAAAATTTAACATCTCAAAGCACAAGTGCCTGAGAAAGATGTGCATGTTAGCAAATCTGAGCAGTACATAAACCAGTGCATTATTGTGCCAAGGGCTCTATTCGCACACACTCCTATATAGGGTTAATTACTGTTGCTGAAATCTTAATTATAGATGATATTAAAAAAAACATTTGGAGGTGATGGAGTTGGAGTTAAGATCATGTGGCAGTAGATCTGCAAACTTTAGTATGTGCACACAATAGATAGGGTTTTTTTTTTTTTTTTTTTTTTGGCTTGTGTGTCATGCAAGCTTATCAGTGATGATGACAAGTTGGCACCATGTAACACACGTTGGCTGAAAGTCTTCCTTGTGGTGTTCAGAGTGGGAGGACTCATGTAACATCACAACGTGGCAACCCAAGTCTAAGAATACACCGCAGCCCCACTGCATTTTTTTTTTTTTTTTACTAAAATGGGCTTGGCTGCTCCTCCTCCCAAAAACAGACTAATTTAAGACACATCCCTTATGGTTTAAAAGGTCTCAACAAATATTTATCCAGTTGTGTGTTTGCCACCAAGTGAGCAACAGTTTAGGACAGGGGTGTCAAACTCATTTTAGTTCAGAGGCCACATACAGACTAATATGTTATAAAGTGGGCCAGACCAGTAAAATAATATAAATAACAGGATAAAAACTTAGAAATAATGTAAACTCCAAAATATTCTCTGTTTTTGATTAAAAAAAAAAAAAGGAAAAAAAAAAAAAAAGGTCAAATTCCGTATTGAAAATGTTTACATCTACAAACTCTACTTGAACATAACATGAACAAATATGAACAACTTAAAAATTGTAAAGAAAAATAAGTGCAATTTTAGCAAAATTATGCTTCAGTTTATTATTTATACATGTATATTATAACTTAAAGATCACGGTGGATCTACAAATGCACCAAACATTTAATAACAGGTAGAATATTGTTAAAATTCCACATACTTCTATTAAGACATTT
Source organism: Sphaeramia orbicularis (assembly GCF_902148855.1). Classification (NCBI taxonomy): domain Eukaryota; kingdom Metazoa; phylum Chordata; class Actinopteri; order Kurtiformes; family Apogonidae; genus Sphaeramia; species Sphaeramia orbicularis. Next base: position 44,924,346 of record NC_043959.1, read on the forward strand.
CAGGTTGTTCATATTTGTTCTGGTTTTTACATTTTTTGTGAAAGGGCTAGTCTAAATGTAAACATTTTTGTGTATTTAACTTTTTTTTTTTTTTTTTGCACTAAAACAAGGAGGAAAATTTGTGTTTTTTCATTATTTATAGGTTATTATGATAGTATTTTACTGGTCTGACCCACTTTAGTTGAATTGACCTAAAATGATTTTTATATCCTTGATTGTTAAAATATTCAGTATAATTTTTGCATTTCACAAATTCATCCCGCGGGCCGGATTGAACCCTTTGGCGGGCTGGATTTGGCCCCCGGGCTGCATGTTTGACACCTGTAGTTTAGGACTTATCAGACTCATCATTCTCAGTACAAATAGTGTCAATCATCACTACTATTGGTTCATAATCAGATCAGTGACATCACAGTTTAGACCAGAGCAGCAAAGACATGAAACAGGGCTTAAATAGTCTTAAAAAGATGCTAAGTATTCTGTGTTTTTCTCTTCTCGTTTTAGTAAAATAGTCGACAGGATCGATGGCGACACTGACGGCTACATCACCACAGCAGAACTCAAGACCTGGATAAAACGTGTACAGAAGCGTTATGTTTACGAGAACGTGGCCAAGGTGTGGACAGATTACGACCTCAACAAAGACAACAAGATTTCATGGGATGAGTACAAACAGGCGACATATGGATACTACCTTGGTATGTTTGAGTGTCGGTGCAGTATTATTAAGTATAGAGGTCGACCGATATGGGTTTTTCTAAGGCTGATGGCCGATATCTACAGTCAATTTTTAAGGCCCATATTTAAGGCTGATTTTTTTTTTTTTTTAGACACATTGACCATAAAATACAATGAATGAATGAATGTTTTTATTATTGTGTCTTGCTTAAAAAACATGCCCAGCCCTTACATGGGCTTATAAGACACCAAAAATCAAACACCAGACAAAAGGCACAATAGATATGAACAAAACAAAATACTGACCCATTTAAACAAACACATCAATTGAAACACTCAGATAATTTAGATTTTTGTGCAGCAGTATAAATGAAATTATTAATACATGTACACATAGTACTCTTTTAACATTTACTGAACTTCAAGTGCTGCCCACACAGGTGCCTGATCAAATATCTTATAACAGTTTTACATCTGATCAAATGTCGGCTTTCACAAAAAAAAATAAGGCCGATATTGGAAAAAAAATCCATATATCGGTCTACCTCTAATTTAGTATCACACAGCTGCTTTTTAACTAAACCTGACTGTAAATGACCTCCTCAGCCAACCCAGAGGAATTCGAGGAGGCCACAGACCAGTTCAGCTTCAAGAAGATGCTGCCCCGTGATGAGAGGAGGTTCAAGACGGCCGATCTGAACGGGGACGGGGCAGCCGACAGAGAGGAGTTCACAGCCTTCCTCCACCCTGAGGAGTTTGAGCACATGAAGGATATTGTGGTTCTGGTGAGTTCTCGGTAACCACATTCTGAGTATGATTAGAAAGGCCCGACTCACTGGGATTTTAATGGGGGTAAAGAACAAGGCGTGAATAATCCAGCAATGAAACGCTCCTAAAACTGAATTATTTTTACATCACAGGAACAGACTTTAATTCCTAAATAATGTGGTGGTATACTTGGGTAAATGTGCTACATTCAGATGACTCACAAATGAAAATTTAACTCAGCATAGAAATGATTGAGTCTGTAGATTTTTTTTTTTTTTTTTTTTTTTTTCGGAACATGTCCAGTGGGATGGACCGGATGTCCTATTTAAGACTCGATCTTTAAATATAAATTTGGCTTCATGGAACAGTTGCGTGGCAAATGTTCACAGTGATGCACTATGTTTCTGCGTTCATAAAAGTTGTACTACCCATTTGACAGAGTTAATTATTAATCGCTCATTTTTATGATGTCACAGAAGTGTTACCGAAGTACCGTTCAGCGAGTGGCAGCTTCACAGATTGTGCTAAATCTGCCTGATATTAAGACGAAATAAAAGAAAGCGTCGCGCAACTACCAGGGGCGAGGTCGATCGAAGATAGCTACAGCCGCCTTTTACACAAACGACAACGCTGAGCTGTTTGATAGTGGTGTAATGGTGTGTGATGCATAGGTGGAAACACACAGAAATGACATGATTGTAGGTTAGTGTTACAGATAACCAGTGGAGCTGCTAGTGCACGTTCAGGCAGAAATCCCAAGTCATGAGCTCCTTAAATACCAGCCACACACAGATTATCATAACACTTTGTTTAAACATGCAGCTCTTTCTCAATGCGCAGAAACGATGAATTCATATCATGCCGAAGACAACATCATGACATGCAGTGTTTATTTTCATAGTAGCGTGCTTATGAAAGGATCGTCTTTTCCGATGTTTACAGGTTTTTTATTTTTTATGAATATCTATTCTGTGTGTACATCTGACCTAGCAGAGGGTAAGTGCTTTAGAAAATGGATGAATAGATGCTCTGCTGTATTATTAGGCAGCTATTAGACCACAGAAGCTACATGTCCATTAATCATTCAGCAGAGTTCGGAGATGGTGTCTCACCTGCAGGAAGAGATGCGTGCAGTTGTTTTGTCGGTGTGTTGCTAGTGGATGTGTTCGGATGCGTAATAATTGCTGCATTACTGTGGTTAACCAGCATTCTCAGAGATAGCCGCCGCTCATGACTTTAACATGTGTTCTGCTTATGCTGGGACTGAGTGGATGGCGGCTTACAGTGAACAGGGTGGGGCTCTCATCAGCACACAGTCACATAATTGTGGCGTCAGAGTGCACTAACCCGGCTGTAAGACGACCCTCCAACATCCACTCACAACGCCCCGGGTGACATGTTTCTCTTTTATTACTCAAAGTGAAAGGCCCCCTGTTGTGGACCAGTGTGTCTCCTTTTAATGACATCATTAACTTGTTTTGAACGCAGGAAACCCTGGAGGACATTGACAAGAACGGCGACGGACATGTGGACGAGGACGAGTACATCGGTGAGTTGAAGAAATGGAATGAAATGCATCAAGTTAAATCACGTTCAGTTATAAAATTGTGGGAAATTTAAAGGGATCGATCAGGAAGAATATAGTAAAAAACAAAGGATTGAAGTATTTTTAAAGGAGGAAAAACTTGCAGTGTTTTGAGATGATCTAAGGTACAGGTAGGGCTGCTCGATTATAGAAAAAAAAAAAAAAATCACGATTATTTTAGCAATAATTGAAATCACGATTATTAAAAACGATTATTTGTTAACCTTAAAGTTGTTTATTTTTTTCTTGCAAAGCAATGTAAAATATACTCTTTAAACATAAATAAAGCTTTTAACCACTAAAACAAAGTATGTTCACTTTTGTTTGAAACAAAAAAATCTTTGAATGCAAATGAGTGTACTGTAAATTCAAGTATGTTTCCTTTTGTGAATAAATAGTGCACTGTAATTAAACTGCTATAGACTTGCCATAGAACTGTAGCAATAAAAAAAAAAAAAACTCACGTAAAGTGCAATTTATAAATTCAAGTATGGTCAATGTAGTATGAAACAGTAAATTCAGTGGCGTGCCGTGAGGTTTCAGTTCAGGCCTTCTGTATACATCAGCCATCTAGAATACGTACGTTAGGGTTATACGGGTTAGGGTTAGGTTAATACGGGAGTTGCAGCGTAAAGAGATTCGGAGACTGAAGATTGCATTGCGGACGAAGTTGTTTTTATGCGTTTTAGTTTTTCATAAGATTACGATAAAGGTGGCGGTGGTTAAACTTTAGATGGTTAAAAAGGTTTGTTGTGTTAGCGGTCGGTACGGACACAACTACGAAACACTTTTTGCACGTGATGTGTTTTTGCTCTTCGTCTTCTTCATCAAACCCAAAGTGATTCCATACAATTGAATTTGACTTGCCTTTTTTGTTTACCAAGCACTTCTGCTGTGATTCTTCTGCCATTTTTCCAGACCGCTAGGTACAACTTTCCTCTTGGGGTGGACCTGCCGGCTAGCTGGCAGCTGGAGCTTAGAGGGGGGCGGGGCAGAGCAGCTCATGGGAGCTTGCATGCGCGTGAATTAAAACAACTCAAAATTAATAATCGTTTTTTCTCGATTACATCATTTTTGTAATCGTTGCGTGTAATAATTGAAATCGTAATTGAATTTCGATTAATTGCACAGGTGTCAAACATGTGGCCCGGGGGCCAAATCCGGCCCGCCAAAGGGTTCAATCCGGCCCCTGGGATGAATTTGTGAAATTGCAAAAATTACACTGAAGATATAAACAATCAAGGATGTTAAAATCATTTTAGGTCAATTCAATCTAAAGTGGATCAGACCAGTAAAATACTATCATAATAACCATTAAATAATGAAAACTGTACATTTGTGTCTTTGTTTTAGTTTTAAAACAGTAAAATTACACAAAAATGTTTACATTTACAGACTAGTCTTTAACAAAAAAATGTGAATATCTGAAATGTCTTAAGAGAAGTATGTGAAATTTTAATAATATTCTCCCTGGTATTTAATGTTTTGCATATTTCTAGATCCACTGTGATCTCTAAGTTGTGATTCACGTGTATAATGATAAACTAAAGTGTAATACTGTTAACATTGCACTTATTTTACTAAATAATTTTCAGGTTCATATTTGTTCATGTTATGTTCAAGTACAAATCCTAGATGTAAACATTTTCATTACGGAATTTACTTTTTTCACTCAAAAGTTTTTATCCTATTATTTATACTATTTTACTGGTCCGGCCCACTTTATACCATATTAGGCTGGATGTGGCCCCTGAACTAAACTGAGTCTGACACCCCTGATCTAAGGGTTTATACACATTTATAATGCTGCATTCCAGTCAGGTTTTTTGAGCCCATAAGTCACAACTTCAAACCATGACTCACGACTATGTAACGTTCCAGGCAAGTCACGCCAAACTGCCTGAGCGCAAGGAACTGTGGTAGTTAGATGTAAACAAACTAGCATGGTGGACTGTACGGGGCTTATGCTCATTTACAATCATTTCTATCGCCAGAGGTGTTTGCTCCTTGCTTATTTGAGGGAAAAATGGCGCATAAGGCAAGAGAAGCTGTTATACCTTTTATGTTATGTTAGTTGTATATTTGGATACGTATTTGGTATTAATCTATTCTTGTCCTCAATGGACTGAAAACTAGCTAACACTAGAGCAGCTGCTGATTATGCACACCATTTGCGGATAAATTATGTTAGAGCAATACCTTGTTTTGTTTGTTTTTTTAATTCAAGTTTTTATTTGGTTTACAGTGCAAGATTTACATATTTTATACATTGATAGTTTTGTTTTTTATAAAACAAGACAAAAAACAAACAAACAAAAAAACAAACAAACATAAAAAACCAAACAAACAAAGAGAGCAGTTGAGTAGCAATTGAACAATGGGCGTCAAGTATGTTCTTTTTAAGTATTTATAAAGTCTATCCATGGTCTCCAGCATTCCTTGAATTTGTCATGGTCCAGTCTTAGTGTAAAGGTGAGTTCTTCCATTTGAGCGATTTCTCTAACAAGGTCCTTCCATTCGTCCAGCGAGGGTGTCTTGTCTGTCAACCATTTCCTAGTGATCACTTTTTTGCTGGCAATCAACAAGATATTCCACAGATATGTTTTACAAAATCCTTTTATACCACCTGGTCGTTTACCTAAGAACATATTCTCAAAATTTAAAGGCGTGTTTATTTTCATGACTTTGTCAATACTAGTCCTGATTTTTTCCCAAAAGGGAGATAATTTGGGACAGCTCCAAAAAATATGATGGTGATAGCTTTTTTCACCCCACACTGTCTCCAGCATGATGTATCTACATTTAAACCTTTTTGTGCAGGTGTTCTAAAAAAGCGAATCACACTTTTCCATGCAAATTCTCTCCAACTAAGTGAAGATGTACTTTTCCATATATTTTCTTGTATTTTAGTCCATTATTCCATAGTCAATTCAAAATTGCCCTCCTTTTCCCACTTTTCTTTCATATAAACCGTATTTTCGGCCCTAATGTTTTGTAATTCGGTGTACAGTCTTGATATTAGTTTGTTGTTTGGGTATGATTTATAGGATTTCAGTAAAATTGTCATTATTCCACTAAGTGGTCTGTCTAGATCTACTTTGTTCATTTTGTCCAAATAATGACGGATTTGTAAAAACCTATAGAAATCTGAGTTGTCAAGATGGTAAATCTGTTTTATTTCTTGAAAGCTTCTAAGACAGCCTTTATGAAAAAGGTCACTGTATTTCACTAATCCTTTTCTGATCCATGTCTTGAAATTCTTGTCAGTCTTATTTGGAATAAAATCTTCATCAAATGCTACCCACCTAATCATCAGACACAATTCATTGCTTTCTTTTACCAGCTTTGCCCAGATCCTAAGAGCAGTTTCAGACCATGGATTGAGTGTAGTCATTTTGTTTACTAAATCTACATTACCAATCACAGCCGGTATGGGAATATTGTTGTTTTGGTTTTCAATTTCTTTCCATTTAGCTACGTAGGATGGGTTACAGATATCAACCAGTGGGTTTATTTGAGCTGCTCTATAATAATTTGCAATACCTTGTTTTAATGAACAATTTGCATTAACACCGCATCCATGGGGGGCCGCCATGGTTGTTTCATGGGCTATGTGACGTCAGAGCTCAGAACTGCGAGTACATCGATCTAGTATGAGTTCACAGGTAGGAAGCCACAGGTTTGACTGCCATTCCAGTGCATCTTCACCAGTTGAAGGTTGGACAAACACGAGTTACGGGTTGCCTGGAACGCAGCATAAGAGCGACTAGTGCAAGAAACTTACATTACTTACTTAACAACTTACATATGCTGCCTTCCAAAAAAAGTCACTGCTTGGATTTACCAAAACAAAAAGGTAACAGTCTTCAAATGGATAATTCCTGCAGTGATAATTACGTTTCATCTGGAAACATGTTCTTTAACCCTAGCTGATGCAGTGAGTAGCTCCTCATTTCTTGAACAACCATCAGTTTAATAGAGATCATAAAGATCAGACCACACCGGGCTTTTCAAAGAATAGTTCAGAGAGCATGAAACATCATTTTCATACATGGATTGGCCACCACAGAGAATCTTTTTAGATGTGATGGAGAAGAATTTACACTTTGGTCTGTCTCTCCATCATCAATACAAGATCTAAGGTCAAAAAATAATGCAGCTCTTAGATACAGAATAGATAAAAGCGTAGGGATTTCACTTTAACTTGGAACCCTTTTGTAAATTTCATTCAAGGCATCCACTTTCAGCAGACTTCTTCATTCCTTCTCTTTCTTCTTTTCTGTCCTCATTTTTGCAGTGACCCTTGGTATCAAATAACTGCTTACAAAAAGACAGACTGTTAATGCAACCATTATGCATCAGACTGTTATCTTCATTTTAATTTTTTTTCATGATAAAAGACAGTCTAAATGTGTGCCCCCTTTTCTCTTGATTTAAAAAAAATATATATATATATTTTTTTTATCTTCTCTCTGAGCGGGTAGGTGGGTGGGGTTTGATGTTTGTATGTTGTTTTGCCTTGGACTACTTCATGTGTCCTATGCTGATGTAGATGCTTATTTGAAAATGGAAAAATAAAGTCCTTAAAAACTAAAAAATAAATAAATAAATAATGCAGCCTTGGACAGAAATAAAGGCTATGATATTTATTGTGAGACTGCATAAGCATTACATGGCACGAGTGAATGCATCCTCTAAACAAACATAAAGGCAAACCAGTGAAATATTGTGTAACTTTTTTAGGCCATACAGCGTATAAATATATTATACACTTGTAAACTTCATCCCAGATGACTAACTTCTCAGTAAGACGTTGTATTTGTTGTTGTAACATCATTCTCTGTTCATCTTTTTCAGCGGATATGTTTGCTCATGAGGACGGCGGTCCAGAGCCGGACTGGGTCAGGACTGAGAGGGAACAGTTCTCTGACTTCCGAGACTTGAACAAAGATGGTAAAATGGACCAGGATGAGATCCGCCACTGGATTATGCCCCAAGACTATGATCACGCTCAGGCTGAGGCCAGACATCTGGTGTACGAGTCGGACCAGGACAAGGTACCGTATGTTATCCTTTACCTTCATCAGTGAGTCATGGTTCTAGTTATCGGGTGCTTCACTTATTTTATAATAACTCTATGTGTTGGCTATTTCTTACTTATATCAGGAAAAATATTGGTGGAAAAGCATAGATTAAAATCTGCTGGATTGAAAATTTGGAGATGTTATGTTATTGTATGAAGTTCTGCATGGAACTGTTTGAAACCATGGGGATGATGAAGAACCAACTCTTACTATCCACATAACACTAGTGGATTGAAATACACATTTAAAGGTTGGTTCACTTTATTATCTCCGTAGTGACAATTTAGGCTGTTTCTCAATACGCGTTGTTGTTGGTTCTTCCGTTCTCATGAAACATCATCAGTCGTGGTACAAGTGCTGTTCAGTTGCAAGTTCGCATAAACCAAGAACGCATGGAATACCTGGATGTCGTTCTTGTCAGCTAGCTTAAACCAAGGATGCACTGGTTGGTGACTCATGTACAGGGTGGGGAAGCAAAATTTACAATGAACATTTAGTTGTTTTTTCTCAGCAGGCACTATGTCAATTGTTTTGAAACCAAACATATATTGATGTCATAATCATACCTAACACTATTATCCATACCTTTTCAGAAACTTTTGCCCATATGAGTAATCAGGAAAGCAAACGTCAAAAAGTGTGTGATTTGCTGAATGCACTCGTCACACCCAAGAAGATTTCAAAAATAGTTGGGAGTGTCCATAAAGACTGTTTATAATGGAAAGAAGAGAATGACTATGAGCAAAACTATTAGGAGAAAGTCTGGAAGATACTTTTACAGAAGAATGGGAGAAGTTGTCACCCGAATATTTGAAGAACACTTGCGCAAGTTTCAGGAAGCGTGTGAAGGCAGTTATTGAGAAAGAAGGAGGACACATAGAATAAAAACATTTTCTATGATGTCAATTTTCTTGTGGCAAATAAATTCTCATGACTTTCAATAAACTAATTGGTCATACACTGTCTTTCAATCCCTGCCTCAAAATATTGTAAATTTTGCTTCCCCACCCTGTAGACTTAGCTGGGAAATAATTCCCTAGATGCGGTTCATGCTGGCCCAGCCGTGAGCCCACTGGCTTGGACGGGACCCAGTCAGCTGTACCCGACTGAACCGACAAAATGTATTACACTTTTGAAAAATGTATAAAATGTATAAATGACATGTAAATTCTAGTACAAATGTATTGAAATCAAATCGAGTGACATTGCGGTGATTTGAAGGAAATACGTTAGGGAGCAGATGACAAATACAGCAGAGACAGGGAGGAAAGTTCACAAGTACACAGCCGGTCCAATTACAGACAGACTTTTGTTCATAGGAAGTACGCTCTCTGGGACTGTTCTTACCAAGACCGTACTCGCCAAGTTCATAAGACCGTACTCTGCGTTCTTGGTATTGAGAAACGGCCTTAGTCTCTGCATGTGACCCACCCTAATAGAGGGTATGCACGTGACGTCACCGCTAGCGGAAGTCGCCGCGGTTCCGTCCACTGAGTGGCAGAAAGAGGGAGATGAGTAGCGGCTTTGGCTTGAATACTGCGAAAACTTTAGAACAATCTAAAAAGTGGGGAACAGCTGTTGTGCCATTGATTGCACAAATAGGTTTAAAAAGCACTCGGAGCTATCGTTTTAGCGGCTACCTAAAGCCAAAGACAGAAGAAGCACATGGATCGCTGCAATTCGTAGAAATAACTGGAATCCAGACAACAAAACATGGATTTGTGGTTGCCATTTCGTGTCAGGTAACATTAATTTATGCTGTGTTCTTGCGTAAAATCATACCTTAAATTACATATCGTTTTGGCTAACGTTACTTCTTAGTTAAGCTCTTAATGTTAGCATCTGTCATTTAGTTCTATATTTCATAACTGAAACATTTTTGTCTTCAGTTGTGTGATTCTGAACCTTGTGCTCTACATAATTTGTGAACTAGCTTAAACTGAGGCTAACCTAGTTTTCCAAATAAGGGGGTACTCTAGCACAAAGCTGTTGTCGCTGTGTTGTATCAAGTATTTGATGTTAACTCTACTTAAATCTCCACAGTACCAGTAGATCATCCACTCACTTGGGTCAATACTAAGGGTTCAACTCCAGTAAATCAGTAGTGAACTGTGAGCACTACTGCTGGGCCTTTACCTTGGCAATCACCGCCAAGAAAATACATCTGCACTGACATAAAACCTCAAAAACAATAGTATGTTGAATTGAAAGCACTCACCAGCTGTAATCCTCTAATTAACGATGACGAGGATGTCAACAACTCTTTATCTTTTGTATGCTTTCAGGTTTTGCATTGGGTATTTTCCCGGCGTTGAAATTAGGTTCATATGATCCACATTGATCCACAGTGCCATGCCATGTCTCCCTGTTGTGTGCGTGTGCGTGTGTGTGCGTGTGTAAGTGTGTGGGCGTGTGTGTGTGTGTGCGTGCGTGTCTAGTATGGAGGGTGGGAGGGAGGGGTTTTCTTTGTAATTGTTATTCTGTTTTTATTGTGTAATTGTTTTTAATTCTGTAAAGCACTTTGTGTTGCATCTGTGCATGAAAAGCGCTTTATAAATAAAGGTTGATTGATTGATATAAATGTCAGGATACGTGATTTCTGTCCACATATCAATGTTCGTAGACCACTTGTTGTTTGGTAGCTTGTAAGGATCCATGTCCAGTCCAGTTGTCTTTAATTTCATGTTATATTCCACATTTTTCCCGGTGTCGATGTAGTTACTGCTATGCTCCGCCATGTTGAGCCGCTTTGTTTTTGCCACTCAGTCTGACTTAGAGGGGCGTGGCCCAGGGGGGAAGTGACGTATATGCATTCCCTCCATACGCACAGCACCTTCTATTAGCATTAGCATTAGCATTTAGCACAGTGGCAGCCATTGAACGTGCTCAGACCTTTATCCATACCTAGGTCAAGTGCACAGCAACAATAATGTAACCTAAACATTTTGATGATCAGGTACACACAAAAGCACTCAAAAAGGCCCAGGTCTGGAGAATCACTTACAGAACCTTGTAGCTGTTAGACGAAAACACACGGCCTGTATTGTCTTTCTGTTGTTTGTTTTTTTACATTTCTTTGCAGATTTTCTGAAAAGCGTGTGAAAATTTTCAGTACTTTTGGATGGAAACCCACCTCAAAATCCCTCTTTTCTCACACTTCTCAGGACCAGATGCTGACCAAGGATGAGATCCTTGAAAACTGGAACATGTTCGTTGGAAGTCAGGCCACCAACTATGGAGAAGACCTCACCAGGAACCATGATGAGCTCTGAGTTCTGAGTGTGTGTGAATGAGGAGGGGTCGCTGAATAACTTAGTCTTCAGCGACAGGACTTTGACCTCCGCCCTCAACCATATCACCGCTTCCATCCTTTGGTCGTCACAGTGGGACAGATGTACGCTGCGGATGCCAAACGGGCGGATGGATACGGTTCGGTCCGACCACTAACACTATAGGTCCTTTAGTGGTTCTGTTTCTGACATTCAGGAGCAAAACCAGACCCAGTGGACTTCACTTCCATCGATGGTGCCTTCCAGCCGCATCGCCGGCGTCGCTGCCTCAGAGATCTGTGTAGATAGTCTTTATTAAAACCTGCTCGAGCCGAATGCGGAGCGATACAGTTTATCAGAAACAGGAGCAGTTTTTTGGATAGAAACGTTAATGTGAAACTGCAGTTCAGAGCTTTTATTCTGATTTTATTTATTGATGAAATAACTTCCTAAATGTTTAGTGTTCAGCTAGAATTTTTTAACGTAAGACACATTTGATGTTTCTGTTTACACTCTTTACGGCCAAATAAGTTAGATTTTTGCTTGTTTGTTTGTTTCGGATTAGTGGAATGCTTTAAGAACTGATAAACTGATGTTCAGTGGCATGGTTTTTGCACGTGTTGGGTTTTAGTTTAGCCTGTGAACAATTTCCTTCTTTGTACTTAGTTTAAATTGTATTTATTCCAAGGCCAACAGTTTGTGCTATGTTACATTTTTTGACTTCTGTTTTGTTACACTTGTTACAGCTGGAGTATAAGACTGACTTTTGTTGCTGTTTTGTTTTTTTAGAGGAAAGAGAGAACATTTCCTTTGCTCTTCTCAAATAACTTATTGCATTACGTTACAACAGTCACAGCATTGTATATATCAGTCGGATATATTCACCTTTTGTCTTTTAATGTTTTTTTGTTGTTTTTTTTTCAGCCAATATAGTTTGTATGAAAAGTGCATAGACCTATACAACTCAAAGAAATGACCATGAGAATTGGTTTTTGGATTTTATTTTGTGAAAGTGATGTCACTCGGAACGCCTTTTTTCTTTTCTCTCTGTGCTTTTTCTGTTAATGTGTCTTAAACCTCAGTTGCATAAACAGTCCTCAAACATATTTATATGTATTTTATTCCACAATGAACATGCTCAACATCCACGTGAAAATAAATAATAGAGACTCTACTGTGTTTTGTGTGTAATATATACTACAAGAGCATTTCAGTCACTGAGTATGAGCCATTTGTGCTGGTACAACAAACCAGGAACAGTCATTTATGTTTTCAATGTTAACCTTTAAATAATAGTCTGAGATCCTAACAAAAACATATTTCTTTATGGTTAGAAACCACAATGTCTCTCAATAACACTCAAAGACCTATTATGTAGCAACTTTCAAATACATTTTCCTCTACATTTAACCTTTGTTAAGTGATTTATCACCATTTATTACAATACTACCCTCTGGATTTTGCATTTTTCAGTGATAATCAGTTATTTTCCTTGAATTTACTGCTTTTTACTTTAAAAGCCTGAAAAAACAATAAAAAGTGACTTTTTCAGCAAAATATGTCATTAACTGAACATAAAAACAGTCTGTCATATGTCAATCTACATGGGTTTTACTGGTGAATCAATATTGCACAAGTTCACGGTGTTTCCACATTCATTTTGGAGTGTCTGAAAGTCAAAATGAGTCATATCTTACAATGCCGAAAAGCTGAGAAACAGTTTACTTCATGTATTTTTAACGTATTGACAGGATTAGTGGTTTACAGGTTCTTAAACATTGTAGATCAGTAGATGCTTTTGGTCTCCTGCAACTGTTCAGGTCTTTGAGGGTTAATAAAAGCAGCGTTGACCTCAACATCAAACTAACAGAGGAGCAACGGGACGTAGTCTTAAATTTAGTTCACTCCTCATCCTTATGTTCCTAATCCGGTGTAAAGTTCTCCTGAGAATCCATTATACAGATGCAAAACTGGGCCGTATTTACCCATCTGTCAGCGATGTCTGCAGTAGATGTTGTTGTTGCCACTTTTATGTATGTGTTGGATTAATGGGACATTATTTATATGAACGCGTCATCTCAGTGTTTAAATGCCCTTGATATTGTTTATCACGGTGCACTGAGGTTTATTGCAGGCCTCAAAGCTCTTCATTTTCCTTTATACACTTGAGCTGAATGGATAGAGCTTTTAACACAGACGAAAACGCTAGTATTCTTTTATCTATAAATGTATTTTAGGTCTGCTTCCATCATATTTGTTTGTCTACATCTGTTGGAATGACTCAAATAACTATAGTATCTGGTTCCAGGATCTGTTACCATGACGAGTTCCAAAAGTCAAAACAGAACTGGGAAAAAAAAAGCCTTTACATGTTCTGCAGAAGGAGATCAAACTGGAGGAACTGGTCTCTTTCAATACATTCAAAGTCATTTTAAATGAATGGGAACAGGTTAAATCTGGGTGTAGATGTTTTTCTGTTTGATTGAATCAGGTTCTGCTCTGAAATGCTTTTAAGAAACATTGTTGTTATACTTTTAGCATCTTTCAGAATGATGGGGTTTTATATGTGTGTTCTTATTTTAGTGTTTTATGTATATTTTTGGTGTGGCTGTATGGCTGCGGCCCTGCGATGAACTGGTGACTTGTCCAGGGTGTACCCCGCCTTCGCCCCTATGTAGCTGGGATAGGCTCCAAGCGACCCCCGTGACCCTAGTGAGGATAAAGCGGGTTCAGATAATGAATGAATGAATGTATGGCTGTGATTTCTATTTTGTGTCACTTCTGCTGCTGCTCCCTCGGCTAGGACATTCTTGAAAAAGAGATTTTTAATCTTTTAATCTGAGCTTTTTTTCCTAGTTAAATAAAGGTTATAATAATTTTAAAAAAAAAAGAAAAAAGATGTAAACAAGTGGTGCCAGGCACAAGCCCCGCCTCTCGCCTGTATCGTAGCTTATTTTGGCATCGATCCAGCTGATGGCATCATGTCTATGTGGGTGGTGATGTCAGCATATCAGCTGCCTCTATATATGTGCCAAGTCTGAAGTAAATTGGGGAAAAAAATTATGTTTTTATAGACATTTCAAATTTTGCCTGTTATATGTAAATGGGAGAAGAAAAAAGAGTAAAAAAAATAAAAATAATAATAAATGTGAACTTTGACCTACTTTTCCAAAAAAATTTAACCACATCTATTCTGAGTCGCTGGCAATCTATAAACCCAATTTAGTATGAATTCAACCAATAGTTTTGCTGCTAATGTTAACAAAACAAACAAACAAACAACCAAACAAACAAACAAACAAACCAACCAACCAAAAACAAAACCCCTTGCCTCCCTTTTGGGGGTCAGGGTAACAATCCCCCACATGTCTTACTCATATTTTGGTTTTTCCCAAACTCGGTGACACAATAAGCAGAGTCCATGGCCAAACCATCACTCCCAGTCTATAGTCTATAATCGTCGGTATCTGTTTTATCACAACTTTTATCACAGCATCAGTGAAGTGGGCTGATGTTTTTCAGTTTCTGGCTGATCTTGTGTAATTGAAGGTTCACCCGTTGCCCAACACATGACTGTTGATTCAGGTTTTACACAACATACGTCTTCAAATGCTTAGATTTTCACTTCCACCAAGTCTTTCTGTAACACGTGGGAATCTTTTCTGTTACTGTCAGACTCAAACCGTCTCAGGATTTGGAGGAGAATTGATCTTTCACTGCCACTCCTCTGTTTCACAGCTCTGCAGCAGTTCAACACCACCCTCACATTTTTTTGTCTTTTATTTACTACCTCTCTGTTATAACCTTTGTTGTGTGTGGCGTGTAGGTGTGTTCATGTTTTTGTCTACATGTGTTCCTGTGGGGTTTGACCTGAGCTGGGTGGGCTGTGGGTGGGTTTGTTCAAATGTAGGGACGTGAGATACAGTTTCATTATGTACAATTATGACTTTTTGTTACTGTCCACAATATTAGAAAATTCAATAAAGAGGGTTGTGGAAGAAAAACACAGGGGCTGAAAACACTAACTGTAGGCCCTTATGAAACAAAAATATATGGCAATATATTGAAAAATGTAATGCATTATATTAAAAAATACATTTCCATATATGGGAAAGTAGTGCATATATTTTCCAATATACTGCAATATATGCTTTAATCATATATTGATATATATAAAACATATATTGCAATGAAGACAAAAACTGCCCTATATTTTTACATATAGTTTTATTGAAACTCAATTTCTTTCCATTGACACAAGTTTACATAAAGCAGATATTTATCAACACTTACATTACTTGGTGTGTATAATAACATATTTCATGAAAATATGCATCGTGATATACATGAAAAAAGTGTTAACTGAAAAAAGATGCCTTCTTAGTCATTTTGGCAACATTGGATAAAACAGATGTACATATATATATACATGCATATTTTTTGAAGTGTATTACTAAATATATAATTACATATATTTAGTAATTCAATAGACAATATATGTATGTATATATGCACACATGCATTATGAAGTGTATTACTAAATATATAATGACATATATTTACATGTATAAGTAAATATATTGTCATATATGTTTCAGTATATGGAAAGCGGCAATTCCTTATGTATTTTTCAATATATTGTAATATAATACAAAATATATTGACACAATATATTATTCTGTATATTTTAAATATAAATATATATTATACAGTAATATATTTTTCAGTCAGTAATATATTGACAGTCAATATAGAGAAATATATTTTCTTTGCATAAGGGGGCACAGAGTGTTTTTTAGAAAATAAACGGAAAAATTTTACTGTAAGACAGGGGTGTCAAACATAAGGATGTGGGCCAAGACTGGCCCGCCTAAGGGTCCAATATGGCCTGTGGAGTGAATTTATGAAATATGTTTAGTTCAGTTCAGTTCAGTACAGTACAGTACAGTACAGTACAGTTTAGTTTAGTTTAGTTTAGTTTAGTTTAGTTTAGTTTAGTTTAGTTTAGTTTAGTTTAGTTTAGTTTAGTTCAGTACAGTACAGTACAGTACAGTTTAGTTTGGTTTAGTTTAGTTTAGTTTAGTTCAGTACAGTACAGTACAGTTTAGTTTAGTTTAGTTTAGTTTAGTTTAGTTTAGTTTAGTTTAGTTTAGTTTAGTTTAGTTCAGTACAGTACAGTACAGTACAGTTTAGTTTAGTTTAGTTTAGTACAGTACAGTTTAGTTTAGTTTAGTTTAGTGCAGTACAGTACAGTACAGTACGGTTTAGTTTAGTTTAGTTTAGTTTAGTGCAGTTCAATACAGTACTGTTTAGTTTAGTTTAGTTTAGTTTAGTTTAGTTTAGTTTAGTTCAGTACAGTACAGTTTAGTTTAGTTTAGTTCAGTACAGTACAGTTTAGTTTAGTTTAGTTTAGTTTAGTGCAGTACAGTACAGTTTAGTTTAGTTTAGTTTAGTGCAGTTCAATACAGTACAGTTTAGTTTAGTTTAGTTTAGTTTAGTGCAGTACAGTACAGTTTAGTTTAGTTTAGTTTAGTGCAGTTCAATACAGTACTGTTTAGTTTAGTTTAGTTTAGTGCAGTACAGTACAGTTTAGTTTAGTTTAGTTTAGTTTAGTTTAGTGCAGTACAGTACAGTACTGTTTAGTTTAGTTTAGTTTAGTGCAGTTCAATACAGTACTGTTTAGTTTAGTTTAGTTCAGTTCAGTACAGTACAGTACAGTTTAGTTTAGTTTAGTTTAGTGCAGTACAGTACAGTACAGTACAGTTTAGTTTAGTTTAGTGCAGTACAGTACAGTTTAGTTTAGTTTAGTTTAGTGCAGTTCAATACAGTACAGTTTAGTTTAGTTTAGTTTAGTTTAGTGCAGTACAGTACAGTTTAGTTTAGTTTAGTTTAGTGCAGTTCAATACAGTACTGTTTAGTTTAGTTTAGTTTAGTGCAGTACAGTACAGTTTAGTTTAGTTTAGTTTAGTTTAGTTTAGTTTAGTGCAGTACAGTACAGTACTGTTTAGTTTAGTTTAGTTTAGTGCAGTTCAATACAGTACTGTTTAGTTTAGTTTAGTTCAGTTCAGTACAGTACAGTACAGTTTAGTTTAGTTTAGTTTAGTTCAGTTCAGTACAGTACAGTACAGTTTAGTTTAGTTTAGTTCAGTACAGTACAGTTTAGTTTAGTTTAGTTTAGTGCAGTTCAATACAGTACTGTTTAGTTTAGTTTAGTTCAGTTCAGTACAGTACAGTACAGTTTAGTTTAGTTTAGTTTAGTTCAGTACAGTACAGTTTAGTTTAGTTTAGTGCAGTACAGTACAGTACAGTTTAGTTTAGTTTAGTTTAGTTTAGTTTAGTGCAGTACAGTACAGTACTGTTTAGTTTAGTTTAGTTTAGTTTAGTTTAGTTTAGTTTAGTTTAGTTTAGTGCAGTTCAATACAGTACTGTTTAGTTTAGTTTAGTTTAGTTTAGTTCAGTGCAGTACAGTACAGTTTAGTTTAGTTTAGTTTAGTTTAGTTTAGTTTAGTGCAGTACAGTACAGTACTGTTTAGTTTAGTTTAGTTTAGTTTAGTTTAGTTTAGTTTAGTGCAGTTCAATACAGTACTGTTTAGTTTAGTTTAGTTTAGTTTAGTTCAGTGCAGTACAGTACAGTTTAGTTTAGTTTAGTTTAGTTCAGTACAGTTTAGTTTAGTTTAGTTCAGTGCAGTACAGTACAGTTTAGTTTAGTTTAGTTTAGTTTAGTTCGGTTCAGTTCAGTTTACTTTACTTTAGGTCAATTTAGTTTGGTTTAGTTCACTTCAGTTTTACTTTACTTTAGTTCAGTTTAGTTTAGTTCAGTTTAGTTTAGTTTAGTTCAGTTTACTTTACTTTACTTTACTTTAGTTCAGTTTAGTTTAGTTTAGTTCAGTTTACTTTCCTTTCCTTTAGTTCAGTTTAGTTTAGTTCAGTTTAGTTTAGTTTAGTTCAGTTCAGTTCAGTTCAGTTTAGTTTAGTTTAGTTCAGTTTAGTTTAGTTTAGTTCAGTTTACTTTAGTTCAGTTTAGTTCAGTTCAGTTTAGTTTAGTTTAGTTCAGTTTAGTTTAGTTTAGTTCAGTTTACTTTAGTTCAGTTTAGTTCAGTTCAGTTTAGTTTAGTTTAGTTTAGTTCAGTTTACTTTACTTTAGTTCAGTTTAGTTTAGTTCAGTTCAGTTGACTTTACTTTACTTTACTTCAGTTCAGTTTAGTTTAGTTCAGTTTAGTTTAATTTAGTTCAGTTTAGTTTAGTTTAGTTTAATTTAGTTCAGTTTAGTTTAATTTAGTTCCGTTTAGTTTAGTTTAATTTAGTTCAGTTTAGTTCAGTTTAGTTTAATTTAGTTCAGTTTAGTTTAGTTCAGTTCAGTTCAGTTTAGTTTAGTTTAGTTCAGTTTAATTTAGTTTAGTTCAGTTTACTTTAGTTCAGTTTAGTTCAGTTCAGTTTAGTTTAGTTTAGTTTAGTTCAGTTTACTTTAGTTCAGTTTAGTTTAGTTTAGTTCAGTTTACTTTACTTTAGTTCAGTTTAGTTTAGTTCAGTTTAGTTTAGTTTAGTTCAGTTCCGTTTAGTTTAGTTCAGTTTACTTTACTTTAGTTCAGTTTAGTTTAGTTCAGTTGAGTTCAGTTTAGTTTAGTTCAGATTACTTTACTTTAGTTCAGTTTAGTTTAGTTTAGTTCAGTTCAGTTAACTTTACTTTACTTTACTTTAGTTCAGTTCAGTTCAGTTTAGTTTAGTTTAGTTCAGTTTAGTTTAATTTAGTTCAGTTTAGTTTAGTTTAGTTTAGTTTAGTTTAGTTTAGTTTAGTTTAGTTTAGTTCAGTTTAGTTCAGTTTAGTTTAATTTAGTTCAGGTTAGTTTAGTTTAGTTTAGTTTAGTTTAGTTTAGTTTAGTTTAGTTTAGTTCAGTTTAGTTTAATTTAGTTCAGTTTAGTTTAGTTTAGCTTTAGGTTAGTTTAGCTTACTCAATTCATATAACTTGCACATTGGAAATACCCCAAGCATAGTGGCGTTGCTAACCTCTCCATAGTCGGCCCGTCTTTCTCCGTTCCACAAATGTTAGCATGGATAAAGTCCTCCGCCCAAAGTGACAACAGCTCGTGAATCTCAGCGTCTCCCCAGTTCGACATCTTTCTGGTCACGTTGATATATTTGTTTGTCCAATCAGGTTCATACTGTCTACTAGAACTTATAAAGATTTCTTTTTCGTATTTGTCAGACAGATAGAAAAAGAGTTCATTCTTTTACCTTGACCTCTGTGGGACGCCACGCAGCAGGAGGCATAACACTGGTCAACAACAAATTTATTGTTTACGTTTTTTGAGCTGATTTAGGATAATTTTGGTGTGCTGAATCCAAAAATCACATTAATTTTGCTCAATCAGGTCAACTTTCTGAACTATGCTACATATTGGCTTTTTAACATTTTTGCTTACATTTATGGGCATTTTCACATCATATGATACAAAATTCTTTCATATTTCTTGCAATAAACGAGTTCTGAAGATTTTACTTTTGCCAATTTATGATTAATGTTTTTTTTAATATTACAGGTGAATGAAATGGCTTCGACTAGAAGATCTTGCAAAAATAAGCCTGATGTATTCTGCTACATCTGCGGTGAATACACCATTGTACCTAACAGGAATCCTGTTAGAAAATGATTTTTTTTCTCTTAAAACCTATTTTGGGTGAGAACTATATAAAAAAATCAACTGATAAAGTCACAAAAATGTAATAAATTTTGTGAGAAGATCAAATTGTTCAAAATCAAAGTAGCAAAAAAACCTGACCTGAGAAAAACAGATGGCATTTTTGGATTTAGCGCTGCAAAATGGTCCTAATTCAGTTGAAAAAACCTAGACAACTTGCAAAAAACATTTTTTTGTAACCCAGTGTAATCGTCCTCTGTTGCCTGGCCAACCATGATAAAACAGCTGACAATGACATGTCACAGTAACACCAAGTGACCCATCTGAGGAAGGCTACAGGTTGAAGCCGAAACATGTCGAGGTAAAAGAATTAACTCTTTTTCCATCTGTCTGACGAATAAGAAAAAGAAATGTTGATATGTTTGTGTTTTTCTGCGAGGCCTGTACTCATTTTTAAATCCCCCTGGTGTGGGGGTTGCACACACAATATGTCATCAAAACATCACATCTTGGTGTGTTCCTTTTACATAGCATTCTGGAATCATTCCACTTTTATCACAGCTCTGTTACTACCTCCTGAGGCGTTACAGAACCACGATAAAGGTGGGACCAAATGATTTCACCGTTTTGTTTACGCAGACGTCGTTCTGGAATAAAGGCAGAAATATTCCCTGAACAGAAATGTTGTGTAGAAGAGCCTTAATAATAATAATTATTATAATAATAATCATAATCATAATCATAATAATAATAATAATAATAATAATAAACTTTATTTGTATAGCACCTTTCATACAGAAATTGTAGCCCAAAGTGCTTCACATTGATTGAAAAAAATACAATATTAAAATACATTTAGATTTGATTAGAAATACAATAAAATAAAAATAAATATAAAAACAGCGCACATTAAAATATTTGATTATGCATAGAATTTTTGAAGTGCAAGAAATAAGATGAAATGTGAGAGAAATACAATAAAATAAAAATAAAAGCAGCGCACATTAAAATATTTGATTATACATAGAATTTTTGAAGTGCAAGAAATAAGATGAAATTTGAAATACAGTAAATAAAAAATAAAAACAGAAATACAATAAAATAAAATAAAAATGAAAAACTGCACATTCCTGGTTCCTGAATTGTGACCCCATTTTTATCTCCTTTCAAACGCTAATGAGAATAAAAATGTTTTTAATTTGGTTTTAAATATATTCAGTGAACTGGCTTCTCTAATGTCTTTTGGAATTGTATTCCATAACTTTGGTGCATAGTTAGTAAAGGCTGCGTCCCCCATTTTCTTTGTAATATTTCTGGGAGTCACTAGTAAACCTGCGTTTGATGACCTCAGTGTTCTAGTTTGTACATAATTGATCAGTGAGTTTGCAATGTAACTTGGCCTGGTTCCATTTAGAGCTTTATACGTGAGGAGTAGTATCTTAAAATCAATTCTGTAGGTTACCGGTAGCCAGTGCAGGGAAACCAACACTGGAGTAATGTGCTCTCTCTTCCTGGTTTTGGTTAATAACCTAGCTGCAGAGTTCTGAATCAGCTGAAGTCTGTCTGTGGTGCTTTTTGGGAGACCTGTAAGGAGTGCATTACAGTAGTCCAGTCTGCTGGAGATAAAAGCATGGACCAGTTTTTCAGCATCCTTTCGATTTATAACCGGCATTACTTTGGCTATGTTTCTGAGGTGGAAGAATGATGTTTTAGTGACTTTCTTTATGTGGGACTTAAAGTAATACACACAACTCCTAGTGGTGAATGTCAGGACAGGAGAATTAACCTACATGAACCTGTTTTTGTGAGACTTTCTTTGTACAGCACAAGGTTATTATCGTTAACGAAAACTAACGAAATGACGAAAACTAGAATTGAAAAAACATTTTCGTAAACTGAAATAAATAAAAACTAGAATTAAAAGAAAACACGAAAACTAACTGAAACTGTATTGTGCGCTTACAAAACTAACTAACTCGTATAAAAATTAAAGATAAAATTCCCTTCATTTTCGTCTTTGTCAATGTCGGATTGATACGAAATCGATTTATTTCACTCTAGCAATTTTAGCTAGCGGCACCATGAGGTACTTCACGGTCCGTCACGTCTCGTCACTTGCCGTTTCCAGTCGTCTTTTGGTCCCCACTCTACCTGGAAACATGGAGACTAAAGTTGGGAGAAAGCAGCAGAGTTCCTGTCTGGGATTGATTTGAATATGATGGTGAAGAAGATAAAAGATGCAACAAAACTAAAATTAATACTAAAACTAAGCATTTACAAAAAACATTAAAACTAATAAAAATGAGCAAACCTGCTCTAAAAACAAATTAAAACTAACTGAATTAGAGAAAACAAAGTCAAAACTAAATAAAACTAAAGTATAATGAAAAATCCCAAACTATTATAACCTTGGTACAGCATCTTCTCAGAGCTCCTCTTCATAAATACAGTTTCAAATCAAGTCCAGTTCATGGTTTAAATCAGACAGAATAGGTCAGGACACAGACTGTATGATTACATATAGGCCATTTAAATGTTTGCAATTCAGTTCTCGACTTTTTGACTCGTGGAACATTAGGATCAAGGGGATACTGTTAACACTCCTCATGACTAATTGCAGTCCACGGATACACACACACACACACACACACACACACACACATATAAGCCCACATGCACAGCAGAGATGAAGTTAAGCTGACTTGCTGTTGCTGCTGGCTGTTGTACTACTCTCACATGTAACTGAGAAAGCAGCTCTGCCACCCAGCCTGTCCCCTCTGCCTGCTCATGTGGAACATATGGATATATGTGTGCCAGTTAGCAAGACAAGTCAAGCGGGACCAACGCAATAAAGCTCATTAGAAATAAGGGACACGGCGATGTATGTGTGGGCTGTATTATTCTGTTATACTGTATATGAACCTAAAAACATCTGCAGAGCTTTATTAAAAATGTAATTTTAATGCATGAATTTTATATATAAGACCGTTTCCACGTTAAAAGGGCTTTCTGAGATGGTCATATGATATTCACATAGGTTTTCAATCCAATCCACTTTATTTACAGGGTGGGGAAGCAAAATTTACAATATTTTGAGGCAGGGATTGAAAGACAGTGTATGACCAATTAGTTTATTGAAAGTCATGAGAATTTATTTGCCACACGAAAATTTACATAATAGAAAATGTTTTTATTCTATGTGTCCTCCTTCTTTCTCAATAACTGCCTTCACATGCTTCCTGAATCTTGCGCGAGTGTTCCTCAAATATTCGGGTGACAACTTCTCCCATTCTTCTTTAATAGTATCTTCCAGACTTTCTGGTAATACTTTTGCTCATAGTCATTCTCTTCTTTCCATTCTAAACAGTCTTTATGGACACTCCAACTATTTTTGAAATCTCCTTTGGTGTGATGAGTGCATTCATCTAACTAACTATGCACCAAAGTTATGGAATACAATTCCAAAAGACATTAGAGAAGCCAGTTCACTGAATATATTTAAAACCAAATTAAAAACATTTTTATTCTCATTAGCCTTTGAAAGGAGATAAAAATGGGGTCACAATTCAGGAACCAGGAATGTGTGCTGTTTTTATTTTTATTTTATTTTATTGTATTTCTGTTTTTATTTTTTATTTTATTGTATTTCAAATTTCATCTTATTTCTTGCACTTCAAAAATTCTATGCACAATCAAATATTTTAATGTGTGCTGTTTTTATTTTTATTTTATTGTATTTCTCTCAAATTTCATTTTATTTCTTGATGTATAATCAAATCTTAATGTATTTTAATATTGTATTTTTTCAATCAATGTGAAGCACTTTAGGCTACAATTTCTGTATGAAAGGTGCTATACAAAGAAAGTTTATTATTATTATTATTATTATTGTTATTTATTATTATTATTATTATTATTATTATTATTCAGCAAATCACACACTCTTTGACGTTTGCTTTCCTGATTACTCATATGGGCAAAAGTTTCTGAAAAGGTATGGATAATAGTGTTAGGTATGATTATGACATCAATATACTTTGGTTTCAAAACAATTGACGTAGTGCCTGCTGAGAAAAAACAACTAAATGTTCATTGTAAATTTTGTTTCCCCACCCTGTATATAGCACGTTTCAACAACAAGAACGTTTCCAAATTGCTGCACATCATAAAACAATAAAACTATTAAAAGAAATACACTAAAAACAATAAATAAGTACATAAAATTACAACAATGATATAAATAAAATAATAAAATCAAAAGGAATTAAATACATAAAAAATAAATAAAAGACACAGAGGAAAAACACAACTCACGTAGGGTTAATAGCCAGAGAATAAATAAAAGTGGATTTTAATATGAGACTTAAAACACTCCACCGTGGGGGCTGTTTGGAGGTTTTGTCGGTAATAATTTGCAGAAGTAGGTTAGCAAAGCCTGGCACGACTCAACTTACACAGCATCATCAAAGAACACAAACTCTTTTTTCTTTGGACGTGAATTCCTTCCTTTTCAAGTGGAGGTGTTGCCCGTCATGACATTTTTCAGTTGTATTTTGGTCTTGAAAAAAAAAATCTCTTTAATAATCTAATAGTTGCTCTGTTGTTTTACTAAACAGTGCAGGCTCAGTCTTGCAATCATACATTTGAATAATTGCAAGGACTAAACACTAAGTAGCTGGATATACTTCATCCAAAAAGCATATGAGGTTTGTCATGTGTCAGGGTGTATCTGTGTGTCAGGGGCCGATGTGTGAGTGAAGGTGGATGAGTATTAGGGGTGCTCAGATATGTAAAAGAACCAAATATGGGTTTGTCTGTGCGGGATGGGTGCACATGGTCTATCAGCCTGCCTTGCGGTCATGTTTAACAGCCTGCCCCTCCTGCTTATGATAGGTTCCTAATCATTCACACTGGGGGAGTGTGTGTACAGTAATGCCTTCAGACGGCTCTCATATGAGTGTCTGTGTACATCAAACCCTTTTGACTAATAATAATGAGCCCTCTGGGTGAGAACAGGGTAGAGACAGTGGGAGAGGAGTGAACTGACCCTTCCCCCTTCCAGTATAATTTTCACATAGCCTTGTCCTCAAACACTATCCCTTGAAATGTCTTTTTTTTTTTTTTCTAAATAGTACATTTACTTATCAGCAATCAACAGTGGTAAACCCAGAATGACTGTTTTAATTAAACTGCCTACACAGTGCATGCATCCCCCCATCAGCCTCCCTGCTCTTATCAGACTCTCTGCATCTTGACGCTCTGTTTTCAGCCCGCTCATCTTTGTATTTCATCTCTTGTTTATTTCTTCTGCCCTGGGGATTCGTGGCTGAGGGTGTTGTTTGTAAAGATCTGACCCATTCTGCACAGAAGCTTTCGTAACGAACCCTCTGTCCATTATATAATAACATCCATCATAGGAAAACACGCACCATCTCAGGTCATTATTAAGCTTTTCAGTCCAAGAAATTCATATTTGTTAAGTTAAATTGGAACTTTATGTAGATTTATGCCTCAGCAGCAGATCAGAAGGTCACAAATGTTTCAGGCTCCGAGTGGATAATTGAATATTTGCTCCTTCAGAAGGTTAAGATGTACTGATTGTTTTCTGTGACAATTTTCTGAAGAGGATCTGTTGGAAGGAAACGCTGCCCGCATAAGAAAATATTTTAAAAATTGAAATAACCAGGCATGCATGTGCAGACTGCTGTACTCCTTGTGACTCTTATTGATATACATATTTCTATCTTGTGCTTGGATTTTTTTGACTTGGATGTGCTTACTTTTGGTTTTCTTTAACAGCAAAACACCTCATTTTCTCTTATCAGGGTCAAAATGTATTCATATAGCATATTTAAACTACAATAAAATACATAATATGGTAAAATAAAAATAAAAACACACTAAAACTGATAAAAAAAAAAATAGTTACAAAATAGTTGAATAAATAGGATAAAAACATTTAAACACAACCGTTAGATAAAATAAACAAAAGTCACACACTTGTATTTAAAGCTAATGCAAATATGAATGTCTTTAACCCTTTCATGCATAGTGGTCACTACAGTGGACAGTTATTCTACAGCTGTTCACTGACATATTCATGGGTTTGTTGTTATAGTTCCATATCAGCCAACACAGTGGACGCTTATGCATCATCTCATACACTATAATTCATACCATTACTGTAATTTTGCTGTTCTTGATAAACCTGATCTGCACTAACATGTTTCAGCATTAATCAACTATTTGTTAGAAAAAAAAAGTTTTTTTTTTTTTTGCATATTATCTCCATGAAAAGAGTAATAACTAGTGTTAGAATAGGTTAAAATGTGAGAAAACATCAGATTTTATTTTATTTCATTGTTTTCATGTCACTCTCTGATATTGGGTTTTAAACATGTGTCTTTATTTCAAAAATTAAATGCATGGACATTTTTGTAACTCCATGAAAAAAAAAAAAAAACTTTATCACATTGTTTTTTTTCATACCTATGGAGGAATAAAAACACTCAAGAAAAAAAATGTAACTAAGATTCTCATAATTAATGCATGAAAGGGTTAAAACAGATTTAAAACATGTAATTTATTGTTTCAAAGTCACAGACCTACCACAGAAAAAGGTTCTGTCACCTCCAGTCTTTAGACAGGTTTTTGGTACGTCTAAAACCTCCTCTCACTCTTTTCCGAATGTGCAAATAAAGTCATATTTTGTTTTCATGTACATGTATAAGTTTTTTCCTGTTTTCTTGCAATCTGTTTTATTTCTAAGGACTGAGTAGGATTACTATTGTTTTGTTGCATATTCAAAATAAACTGAACTGAACTAAAACCAGGTGATTTGAGGATTGTGTTTCCCTAACTGGAGTGTGTACAGTTACCAGCTCTGAAAGGTGTGGGGGTGCCAAACCACTGAAGCACTGAAAACACACAGATACCATACTATAGAACTCATACTAACATGGCTTAATAGTAGTAACAAAGCAAAACTGCTGAAATTATTACAATGTATAGTAAAATTAATATTAAACCATAAAACCGTATTAATTAGTTAATAGCACTGGGTTACAAAAAAATGTTTTTTGCAAGTTGTCTAGGTTTTTTCAATTGAATTAGGACCATTTTGCAGCGCTAAATCCAAAAATGACATCTGTTTTTCTCAATCAAGTCAGGTTTTTTTTGCTAATTTGATTTTGAAAAATTTGATCTTCTCACAAAAATTGATTACATTTTTGTGACTTTATCAGTTGATTTTTTTATATAGTTCTCACCCAAAATAGGTTTTAAGAGAAAAAAAAATCATTTTCTAACAGGATTCCTGTTAGGTACAATGGTGTATTCACCGCAGATGTAGCAGAATATGTCAAGCTTATTTTTGCAAGATTTTCTAGTCGAAGCCATTTCATTCACCTGTAATATTAAAAAAAACCATTAATCATAAATTGGCAAAAGTAAAATCTTCAGAACTCGTTTATTGCGAGAAATATGAAAGAATTTTGTATCATATGATGTGAAAATGCCCATAAATGTAAGCAAAAATGTTAAAAAGCCAATATGTAGCATAGTTCAGAAAGTTGACCTGATTGAGCAAAATTAATGTGATTTTTGGATTCAGCACACCAAAATTATCCTAAATCAGCTCAAAAAACTTAAACAATAAATTTGTTGTTGACCAGTGTAATCAGCCAGCTACACAGAGGCTGAATTAGGAAATACACTTCAGTGGGACTGAGGATGTGTGTTTTGCAAGTTTGAGTTTTACTAAAAAAGGCAACTGTAGGAAGGTAAGAAGAAAAACATAATATTTAGTCAACCTGTTAAATATAAAAGATCCAAATAATGATTAAAAACTCCCTGGTTTTTGAGTACAACACCATGCAGCAGTATCTGTGTGTATGTAAAAGGTTTACCACAATGTAGAGCATTTTTGTACAAGTAGTGTGACCGAATGTGCGTGTCATGTAAATGTAGGCTAATTCTGTGGCTTGCATGTTTCTACATCTGGACAATGAAGCTTGAAGAAATACATCAATCTTTTATGTCAGCTGAGAGATGTGGTTCTCCCACTTTTTCTCATCTCAGGATTTGACTCCTCCTAGTGGTGACGATACAGAAAAGAAGCAAGCTCCAGTCTTTTAAACTGCACTTGTGCTCGTCTATCATAATGAGTTTTTATGCGCCTGTCAGCACAGTGTAGATAGGGAATCGGCCATTAATGACTACACAATTAGAGAGAGGGCTTTAAAGAGCAATACATTTCAATTTAGGAACCATAAACCTAGTGAGTTGGTAAGTAATTGTAAGTGCCTCTGGAGTAATGGAAGCCCTTTGGACCGGGGTCAGGATGACTCAAAATCAGTTACAAACAGCTTTTACAGGGCTGCTTCACTGCTTCTGTCGCCCACTCATTCTGACAGGCTGCTGCATATCTTTTATGATATATGCAGAGAGTAACTTTTGGAGTTTTAATTAAAAGACGGTAAAAGTAGCCCACAGAAGAGTTGTTTTGGAGTTCATGACTGTGAGGGTGGAGACAATTTTATCCCAGTGAGACTGATATCTTTGGACAAAACGCCTCTCTCGCTCCATTTGTCAACATTTGTCTCCCTCTTTTCTCTGGTCCTCTCTCCCCATGTCCCAGCATCTGGATACCTTTGGGATAAGAGGGGAGGAGAGGGGGAGATGAGGCCTTGTTTCA
Organism: Sphaeramia orbicularis; assembly: GCF_902148855.1. Taxonomy (NCBI): domain Eukaryota; kingdom Metazoa; phylum Chordata; class Actinopteri; order Kurtiformes; family Apogonidae; genus Sphaeramia; species Sphaeramia orbicularis. The sequence goes on from NC_043959.1 coordinate 44,953,062, forward strand.
TTTCTCCCATCCCGCTGTTCCCCAGGGGGCTTGGGTTGGTTTGTGATCTTACATCTCACATGATAGAGACACATCTAATCCTGTTAGAAGTTAACATCCTCCAGTGGAACAGGGGATAGAGCAGGAGGGGGAAAGGGATGAAGATGAAAGAAAGGATGGACAAAGACAGTAGAGAGCCTTTAAAATGCTCTACTTCTGTGAGTTGGCCCACATTTTGGTTTTGGGTTAGAGCATACATACATGTGTGTGTTTCTGTGCCTGTGTTCCCTCATGGGATTCTCCCGGCTGCTGCCTGCATATCTGACAGACTCCTCTCAAGGTGTTTTCCCCTCTCTGTCTTTCTGTATCTGCTCCATCTCTGCTCCCTGAGTGAGAAAGTTTACCCTCTAGGCCCCATCTGAGCTCCAGGCCCCCAAGGCCTCTGCATTCCCAAAGCTCCGACACACCGGAGCCCCTCAGGCTCCCTGCTATACCACAGGGAATACCCCCAAGAACCCCTTGGCCCCTCAGACTATGCAGCAGCAGCTCTACACATCGACACAAGAGAGCTCGCCTGAGGAGAGGGGGGCTGTCTGGGAATACAACTAAAAACATGCTTCACTTAACATATGCAAACAGTTCCTGACAGCGCCTCCTGTTGGTGCACCGTTGCTTTTACACGCAGGCCTTCTTGTAACCCCATTAAGTTTCCTCTCTGGGGCCTTGACCTTGTTAAAAATCCCTTGGGGCTTGTAGGGGCCTCTGTGTGCTACATGTGCAATGACCTTTCCCTCTCCCAGAGGTTAAATAACGTCTTTTTGGCCCAAAGAAACCCAGCATGGACTGATACTGATGTCAAATGCACCTGGGACTGGAATAACATGTTGGAAAATATTTTCAGCCGATCATTTCATAATTAATTATTTCAGTCAATAAGTAAATAAAAAGGCCAAGAAACACTTATGATACACTTGTATTTGTATCTTAAAGCATGTCGAACAAGGGTACTTGGTGCCGTTACTGCAAATGACAGGATACCACAGGCCAGCTTGGAAATAAACAATATCTATCAGATAAGGGAATAAACATGAAGGTCTATTCTTTCTCTTAAAAAAAGTCCTCCTGAGACCTAGGAAAGTTTTGGCTTTTTTAGATTAAATGATTATCTTGATTTGAAACAGCATATTGAAAAAGATAATTTTTTTTTTTTATGGACTGTCCCTTGCAGTGGACAGCATTTTTATTTTGTTTTATTTTTTAAGTAAAGCTGTGAAACTCCCCTACAGAGGACAGAAATGCATTCTGGGTCTCAATATTATTATCTCATTATTGTCATTATGCTATATACATTTAAAAGAATAAAAAAAAAAATCCACTATGGTATTTCATTGTGGACCTTAAACATTCAGTAAGTGAGATTTGCAGACCCTTTGGCACTTAGTTTGTGATGGAGGTTTCCTCTCAATTTCTAAATAAAGGGTGTCTAGTAATATCTAATATATACATTACTGTTGTGGAGGTGCGGAAAAGAAGCACTGAAGAATATTGGAATGAGTATTAAGCCAGGTATTACACATAATAATCAGTGTATAGGCTGTTATCATGGTTAGATATTAGCTGAGATGTTGCACAGAACAGACTCAAACACAAACTTCATTCTGACAAAAGTCAAATCTTGCATATTGCGCCTTAAAGTTAAGAATCCCTTATGAAGGAAGTAAAAGTCGAGCCTTGAATATACTGAATGAGTTGAATGAAGAGCTTATTTCTTGGCTTTCATCGTGACAGTAAAGATATAACACACTTGTGTTCAAAAAAAGGCATTTTTGGCGGGTTGCACGTGAATGCAGAGGCTGTGAAGTTAGCAGGCCTGCTGTCCTACAGATGTCTTGGGCTGTGCGTTACCAGGTGTACGTCACCTGAGATTACCCACGCTGACACCCCTTAAAGGCAAACAGCCAGCATTACAGCTGAGGGGGCATCTGGTGGCGTGTGTGGATGCGAGTATGTGTGCGTGTATATGTGTGTTCATGCATTCAGATTGGTGGTAACATTTGGCAGAATGGGAGAATAGACATCAGACATTACACATCCTCCGTATCACTGATCGGAATATTTGTTTTTCTCAATCTAACCACTTCTGAGGAACTAAATCAGAGTGATCAATGTATACAGACAGTCAATAGAAACTTTGAGGTAGAAATGTATGCATATTTCTACTTGTAGGGGGGTTGTAATTATTCACTGTGGATTTATTGATGACTTAGTGCTCGGGTAGTTGAGATACTGATGAGCTGTCATGGTTCATTGCACATGGGTTGGTCTCTTTGCAAAAGTGGACCAAATACACAGTGAGCAATACTCAGTGGGTATCTGCACAATTTGAGGATTGGTTTTGAAGGCCTATATAAAGGCCCAGAAAGGCCACCATTGTTAGTCCAGTGAACGGTATCATGCCACGTCTATCACGTGAACAACGTCTCAGGGCACTGGGTATGGTGGAGGCCGGTATGAGCTACACTGATATAGCCAGGCCTATGTATGGGCTGTTCCCAACCCACAATCAGAAACCTGGTTGAACGCCACAACACGACACCTAGTCCGAAGCATGCGCCAACGGATCGCCGCCTGCATCGAAGCAAATGAAGGCCATACCCGGTATTGACTGCTGTGATTTTGTGTTTGGCAGGTGCCATTTTCTTTTGTTAAGTTTTTTGTTTTGAAGTTATTCTTGAAACTTTAGATTTTTGTTTCTGTATGCCAATATCCTAAACAAATGATTCATATGAAAAATTCCAGTTTAAGGTTTCAAAATAAAAAATTATGTCAAAAAATATGGTCTCAAAGTTTTCATTGCCTGTGAGTGTATGTCTGAGGTCAGTGTGCGATAATGGTGGTAGTAACAAATAGGGATGTCTGATAATATTGGCCCACCGATATTATCGGCCCGATATTGGCATAAAAATGTAATATCGGTGAATATCATTATTGTTTTTTTTGCCTATCATTAAAACTGATAAAATAATGCCTTGATTTCGCCGGCATTTACTGACGCGTAAATGAAGCGTTGTTTTTAGCTGAAAGAAATGTCCAGTTTTCAAAATTGTACAGTAGAGTTGCCACACTGTAATAGACTCATGGAGGGAGGGAGAGAAAATAAATAAATATGGCATTTTTTGCACAACTTAAGTTGAAGTATGTATTCTTTGCACAGACAGTGTTTACATTTTGAAAGCCTCGTTGCATTTGAGAATGCATCCAGTGGGACATCACAATAACATTAGGCATGATGTGTTAATTCCATGACAGGAGATATGTGATGTTACCTAAAATTAGTGGTATCGGTAGATATCGGAATTGGAAATTAAGCGTTGGACAATATCGACATATCGGTTTTTGGCAAAAAAGCCAATATCGGACATCCCTAGTAACAAAGAAGGGCATTTAAAGCATGGACTCATCATGCTTCTCCCAGCCTTGGCAGTCTCCAGTTAAAAGTGAACTGGAGTGAGTAAAATGCTCTGCTCTGCTGTCCCTCTGATCTTCTCCACTTCCCGGCGCCCCTGCAGAGAGAGAACAAAGAGTAGTGCTTCTTAATCAACGTGCATTGGATTAAGAAGGAGAAAAAAAAAAAAAAAAAACAGAACATCACAGAGATACTACCTCACAGCCATTATGGGGATTGGAAAACAACCTGAATCACCACTTCAAATGAGAGGCCTGTGACCCTGAAACAGGAGAACGGCATTTTAATCTTTCTGTCGGTTGAAATGAAATAAGCAAGTGCAGGTGCAGATGAGAGGGCACGTATTATATGTGTGTTTCTGTTGAGCGAATACCCTCAGTAAATATGTACTGTGATTTTCACATGTGAATATGTAGCCAACAGCTATGTATATATATATACCCCCCCCCCCCCCCCCCCGCTGTATGTGCTGCTTTTCCAGGTATATAACATCATTAACCCATAGAGCCATGCAGCAGCTCACAGTGAGTCATATTTTATTAACATACCTGCTGGAGCTGAATCATCCCATCTCTTATAGACTTGCACACAAGCTGACACACAACTCCATCCACATCATGCATTTTTGATCGACCAGGCTGTACGCTGAACACACTTTTCTGTTTCTCACTTTCCTTGACATTAACTTGTTTGTTGTGGCCCGTTCAGTACCGCTAAGGACAAAACTGAAGTGGGCACAGACTATCTGCAGCCTGAAGTGTAAAACTATAAGAAGCATTTTGGATTGACTCACACACTTCAACACTTGCATATGGATGAGTGAACACAGCTCAGCTTCCATCTGCTTGCACTGAAAAGGCTGATACTGCCATCTTGTGGTTCAAATACAGCTCTTAACTTGGGATTGTTACAGAGTATTTAATGTGTGCATGGACGTTGGGGCCCAGCTCATACAGAAGGGGGCAGTCGGTGAAGTCCAGCCAGCCGACACTGAGGTATGTGTCTTTTCTAATGAGATTTATTGTGTTCCAGATGTTCCTAGTTATGAAGATGTGTGTGGGAGATTTAGGAGGGTGAGACCTGCACAGTGTCAGAGTCACAGTGAGGTGCTGTTTTATGGTCTGTCACCCATTCACCACTTCACCACCACTCATAGGTGGCTGCTTAACCCAACACCCACACTCCTTCTTTTTTTTTTTTTCTTCTTTGCTCTGACACACAAACACAAGCATACACTTTTAACTTTTACAGCGATGTGCATCAAAACTTTATGAACATACAAAATGGAAAATGATGTTTATAAATGTAACCAAGTACACCACATACTTTATATACAAAAAGATGAGTATCATTTATACTGTAAGAATGGAATACAAACATTTTCACATTGCCAAAACCAGCATTTTTTTTTTTTTTTTTTTTTTTTACAAAATAGTGACACGTCCATTTCCTAAATCCAGTTAACATAGTCCAGCACATTTTCATGACACAGTTTTAACAAAAAAAACAAGAAACCAGTGCAAGTGTACTGTAATATACAACAAAGTGTGACAACAGTTTCCTCATTTTGTGTCAAATTGTTTTTCGTGGCTCAGAATTACTGTGGTGTTGAACCTTAAAGTCTGAGTTTTAATGTCAAATAAACAAAATGAGCGCTGACAGAGGTGCCGCTTGAAGATCTCATGGATCATCTGTGAGTCTCCTGCCGTCATCTGGCGGAGGGAGGCATCAGCTGTGCTCTCCACTTCAGCAAGTCTGGCAAGGCACCATAACCGCTGACCAGGCTCCAGCGTCTTTCTCTGCTAGCTGGCACAACATATTGTCACCTTCGTCTTTGTCCTCCTCCTCCTCCTCTGGCTGCTCAGATGGCAGGCTGCAGCTTGGTCAGGTTCCTCTGGTGCATGCTGTGGTGGCGCACCAACTCGTCAGAGCGGGCAAACTTCTTCTGACAGTTGGACCAGCGGCAGGTAAAAGGCTTTTCACCTGACAAAGAGGGGACAAAAAAAAGAGGAAAAACAAGAGAAGATCATTGCTTTAGAGTGGGTTTATCTCTTGGAATGCCAGCTTATGTTTTTGTTACCAACTGATCAAAGTCAGGAGAAGAATGCAAGGGAAGAAAAATAAAGGTATACGCACTTGTTTTACCTGTATGAGTCCGAGTGTGTGTCTTAAGGTGGTCTGACCGTGAAAACTGTCTCTGACACGTCTCACACTGAAAGGGCTTCACGCCTACACAGAAATGCCAGTGGTTATACAGTGGTGGCAAAGACAGAACTGGAGTGAGGGTCAAAGGATAAATATGCTATCAGACGGTGCAGGCATTAACCCTTTCATGCACAAATTCTAAGAACCTTAATCAAAAATTTTTCCTGAGTGTTTTTATTCCTCTTTAGGCATGAAAAAAACAATTCGATTGAAAATTTTCTGAAAAATAAAAATAAATAAATTCATTAATTAAATACAAATAATTTAAAAATCTAAAAAAATACATTAAAAAAATAATAATGAAAAAAAAAAAAAAATTCTTATGAACCTATTTTTCATGAAGTTGCAAAAATGTCCACTCAGCTGGACACCATATGTTTAATTTTTTGACACACAGAAACATGTATTTACGGATAAACTGTGTGAAAAGTATGAGGAGGGCTTGTGATTCTGGGGGTTTATGCTCAGGGGAGATCTACATAATGTTACCAATTCATGTCAGAAAAGATATGTAGTGTCTTAAAACTTTAATAAAAATATGTGTAAAAAACCCCCAAAACAAAACAAGAAAAACAAAAACGAAAAGCACAACAAAACCCATGAATATACAAGAGAACAACTCTAGAATAGCTGTCCACTTGAGTGACCTGTATGCATGAAAGGGTTAAGAACAAAAACCCTTTAAGGTCATTTCAGTTCATGATTCACACATAGGTGTTGCTTTCATTGACGGATAATGTTTGTCTTAAGCACTTTGTCAGAAATTCATGAGGGTGAAATTGCAATGGATTTCAGCAGTATTAATGGTCTGAACACATACGCTGCAAAAATCAAAATCTTACCAAGTGTAGTTTTCTCATTTCTCGTCAAAATATCTAATCACACTTAAAATAAGACATAATCACCTAAAGACTAACTTGTAAGTGAGATATAAGAACTTATTTATAGAGAATAGATCTTGAAAATCTTATTTCACGAAATCTTACCAAGATCATTTTCACTTGGTCCATTGGCAGATTTTTTTGCTTTAATTCAAGATTTTTTTTGCTTAATTTAAGATTTTTTTTTTTTTGCTTAATTCAAGTTTGGGGTTTTTTTGTTGTTTAATTTAAGTTTTTTTTTTTTTTTTGCTTAATTCAAGATTTTTTTTGCTAAAAAAAAAATCTGTCAATGGAACAAGTGAAAATTATCTTGGTAAGAATTCTTGAAATAAGATTTTCAAGATCAAGTGTGATGAGATATTTTAACTAGAAATAAGAAAAATACACTTGGTAAGAATTGGATTTTTGCAGTGTAATGACTTATATCTAGACAACAGAGGGAACAGTTTGGAGAAAGAAAAAAGACCAAATGCAATAGGTTGCTATGGTTCTACCTGTGTGTCTGCGCTGGTGTCTCTTCAACTGGTCTGACCGAGCAAATCTGCGTCCACAGTCTGTGAAATCACACTGGTAAGGCTTCTCCCCTGAAATATAACCCATAATCATCAGGGATATTATCATCATCCTCACCTGAATTCCAGAAAATGAATAATTGGCAGTAACATCTGGATCATCCTTATTTATCCTAATGTAACTCTCTTTACCTCTGCACCGTGTCCAATGTTTTATCAACCTACTTTTCCCTACTTGCATTTGTCATTTTTCAATTTGCTTCAGCTCTGAGCGAGGAAAGTGAAATAAATAACAAGATCTCACCTGTGTGTTTGCGGCCGTGCATCTGCAGATGTGAGAGTTTGAAGTATCTCTTGCTGCAGCCAGGATAAACACACATAAATGGACGCTTTTCACTCGCCTCTGATGTCCTCGCAACTGGGTTAGCGATACCAGGTACCCGTCGGACATCCTGTAGAGACAAAAGAGACAAGAAAGGAAAAAAAAAAAAAGATAAGAGAGTGAGAATGAACTTGACTTTGGGTTTTCATTTATTCAGATTGGCCTGTTTGCATATCTTCTGTACATGCATATATTTAAAAGTCTCTTTACTCTGGCTAACCTGAAGTCCTCTGAAGACACCATGTGCATGTATGTGGTACTGGGTGCTACAGCTTACAAGCATGGGTGTAGGTGGGGCTGCAGGGTCACTCTCGTAGCTGGTCCCATGGCCACTAACATAAAGAAAAACAAACCTCAACCTTAAATAAAACTCAAGGAATGTGATTTCACAACTGAAAAAATAATGCAGGCTTTTGTTTTTTGAACATGGACACACACACACACACACACACACGTCTTAGCCAGGCTTAACACAGCTTAATTTTCCACTTTTACATCTTTAACTCCAACTGTGGATCCTCACTTTGCAAAACCTTTATTTTTTATTTTTTTTGTCTTCAAATCATAAGTGCACAGCAAATGCACACAAATAAAAACAGTGTTCTCTTCCACCTCTTGATCTCCCCAGGCTGTAGGCCAGCAACCATCTGGTAAAATCCTCCTCGTCTTTCTTCTCTTTTGTTCTGATACACACATCAAGACTAAAGACATACAGAATGTTAAAGTAAAAACGTACCTCTTCATGGAAGATGCCAGGGAGTTCATTTGGTTCCATGTTACACACTCCAGCTGAGATGCCATTTGGTACAGGTTATCACTGTGTAAAACAGCACAGTCTTTAGGATAGAAATTACACTTGTCATGAAATAATGGACAGTCTTTATTTAGGGTATTTAGTGCAATTTCTTCTTTTTTATTTTTTATTTTTAAACCTGCCACCACCATCCCTCTTTGGAGGACAACTTATTTTTAATCACAGCTTGTGTTTAAGTAACAATCTCAATTTTATATTCACATGTTCATCCATTCCTTGCTTGTATATGTCAGGGTAGAGACTGCGATCTGGTAGGATCGGCGATTCTACCAGTAGAAACTCCGATCAGAGTCTCTGACCCTAACCCTAACCCTAACCCTAACCCTAACCCTAACCCGATCGGAGTTTCTACCAGTAGAGACTCTGATCGGAGTTTCTACTGGTAGAATCGCCGATCCTACCAGATCGCAGTCTCTACCCTGATATATACATATACATAGAGGGAGGACTCATGTGGACGAAAGTGTACAGGGACAGGACGAGACAAGACAGTGGGACAAAACAAATATAAGACAAGACAGTGGGACAAAACAGACAAAAGACAAGACAGTGGGACAAAACAGACAAAAGACAAGACAGTGGGACAAACAAAAAGACAAGACAGTGGGACAAAACAAGAAGACAAGACAGTGGGACAAAACAGACAAAAGACAAGACAGTGGGACAAACAAAAAGACAAGACAGTGGGACAAAACAAATATAAGACAAGACAGTGGGACAAAACAAAAAACCAAGACAGTGGGACAAAACAAGAAGACAAGACAGTGGGACAAAACAAATATAAGACAAGACAGTGGGACAAAACAAGAAGACAAGACAGTGGGACAAAACAGACAAAAGACAAGACAGTGGGACAAAACAAGAAGACAAGACAGTGGGACAAAACAGACAAAAGACAAGACAGTGGGACAAACAAAAAGACAAGACAGTGGGACAAAACAATAAGTCAAGAGAGTGGGACAAAACAATAAGACAAGACAATGGGACAAAACAGACATAAGACAAGACAGTGGGACAAAACAAATATAAGACAAGACAGTGGGACAAAACAAGAAGACAAGACAGTGGGACAAAACAAGAAGACAAGACAGTGGGACAAAACAAATATAAGACAAGACAGTGGGACAAAACAATAAGACAAGACAGTGGGACAAAACAAATATAAGACAAGACAGTGGGACAAAACAATAAGACAAGACAGTGGGACAAAACAAATATAAGACAAGACAGTGGGACAAAACAATAAGTCAAGAGAGTGGGACAAAACAATAAGACAAGAGACAGTGGGACAAAACAGACAAAAGACAAGACAGTGGGACAAAACAAATATAAGACAAGACAGTGGGACAAAACAAGAAGACAAGACAGTGGGACAAACAAAAAGACAAGACAGTGGGACAAAACAATAAGTCAAGAGAGTGGGACAAAACAATAAGACAAGAGACAGTGGGACAAAACAGACAAAAGACAAGACAGTGGGACAAAACAAATATAAGACAAGACAGTGGGACAAAACAAGAAGACAAGACAGTGGGACAAAACAAAAAGACAAGACAGTGGGACAAAACAAATATAAGACAAGACAGTGGGACAAAACAAGAAGACAAGACAGTGGGACAAAACCAACATTAGACAAGACAGTGGGACAAAACAAACATCAGACAAGACAGTGGGACAAGCCTATTTGGAGAAATTTCAAGGGAGCCACTGGTGAAACAGGCATTAATGAATTGAATGATCACAGAAAAGGTTTGTTTGTAAGGGTCAGGACATGTAAGAGAAAAACCCTTTTCTCTTTTTTAATTTACTCTTTTTCAGGAACCCCTTGAATTAGTAAACTGCCACGATATTTATGTTACTGCGTTCTTCCTGCCATTTCTCTTCCCTTGTATGGATAATGAAGACATTTCATTGAAGGGGAACTCCAAATGGTTCACTTATTAACACATCCTGTCCACCCACCACACTCCTCACTGGCTTCATTAAAAAACATGGGCTCGGGGCCATTCTTTACCTTGGCACATCATACTGGTGCACACAATCTCACACAGTACATACACACACTTGGAGATACAACTGTGCGCTCTGCTGGGTGAGGGCCTCGGTGCCTAGTACACCACGGACCGGTGCATGACATCACTCTGTCCTCGGTATCATTAAAGGCGGGAAACAGTTTCAGGGGGGATTCTGGACGGCATTCCTTGAGAAGTCCTTGAGGGAAGGATCGTGATGGCTCGCTAATCAGCTCTTAGCTATGGTAAACTGTGGAAAGACTCACTGATACATGACATATACGCACTGTGTGTATGTGCGCGGGCGTACACGTGCACGTCGCTGTGTTTTGTTTGAGGGTTTCCAGTTCATATCATAAGCTCTAACAGCACTGAAGTCGTCTTCTTTCTTATCAGGTGCTGTTCCAGTATTTGGGTTGAACATGTTCCTTTTCTTCCAAAAACATTGCAAGGCGGCATGCAAAGAATTTCATCCTAATTTACCCCATGAGATGTTTTGCATCAAAATGAAAACAAGTTGGAAACTCATACAGAGGTTAAAATAAGCAGATTCCGAACTTTAACTACCCAACCCCCCACTCTACTGTGACTTTCACTGAACTTGTCTCTTTTACATTTCTCCTCATTTTTCCTCAGGGTGGACTCAGACACATCAGCAGTAGATCACTCGGTGTTTGTTTTGGACTGCTGAGAACCAATGGGCAGCACTTAACCTCAGAACAAATTAGGATTCAGGATCCAGACGGTGCAGATGCAGACATAGGGCTTAACGTAGGATCAGTGAGAGTTCACACTTCTAAAAATTACCAGAAGAGCTGCGAGTGAGTAGCCGCATGTGTTGTTAGTGGAAAGAATCTGACAGTAATGGATGACTGAGGAGTCTCAAAACACTGCGGATAGTAGAATTGTGCCGAAAGGGGATTTAAGGTAGCACGGGTTGATACAACAATAAAAGCCATGCAGTCATAACTAACTGTACCTGTTGTAGTTTCTTAGGAGTAAAGCTTGGCTGCTTGGACATGATTCTGGAGGACTGTGGCAACCAAACATGGGAGGAGGAGCTGGGTACTGCTGGTCAACTGAATAAAACCAAACACAAAAGCTGCATTAGATAAGTGAGTTGTCATAGCATATTAAAAATTCAACATATTTATTTATTATAACTCACTTGAATCCACTTAAAAACACACTACTAGACAGAACGATGGCTAAACAGCAAAACCTCCCATCTGGAAACTACAAAAATGTCATTGTTTTCTTGCAGAAAGCAATTTGTTAACGATACTCAATATACTGCTGTTTACAAATAGCATTCTGCAAGAAAACAAGATTTTTTTTTTTAACATTTTCACAAAAAAGTGCATTGTTCACATAGTAGGTTTTGCTCTTCAGCCACTTCAGAAGCTAAATACTATTAAATATCATCAGATTCTCTTGTATTATGCATACAAATTAGCAAATGGGAAAATGAAGCAAATTATAGCAAATCCAAGCCCATGAAAGACCTGAAAATGAGAAACAAAACACTTCAACAATTTAGACAACTATTAAATATAGATTAACATTTTAAATTGGGAAGTTGTGCACATGGTTTGACTCTTCGACTAAATAAAAAATGTTCCTCTACTAGGATATTTTGTAAATCATCCTTTTAGTTCATTACAGGTTAAATATAAGTCAATATTAAGTGCAATATATTATTAAGACAACGTTGTATAATATATTTTCTTAAGAGCAGATTATTTTTCCAGAGAAAAACATGCGTGACATGTTTTGTTTTGTTTTTTTAAAGAAAGAAATAGCACTTATTTCCCAGATATAAGTTTCTTGAAATTACGCTTCTGCAGTGAGCACACTAATACGATCTAATAACAAAGGCGGCGTGGACATAAACACATGTAATATTTGTATGTTCATGTCGGCGCAGATACTCAACTCTCTTTTCAGAGACAACAGATCCGCTCCTTCTTAGGTTCATATACTATATTGGTCCCCAGACAGTTTTTGACATTCCTGCAGATTGAAATAAAGCTGTTTCCTCAAGTTATCATTTCCAGAGTCACTAACCATATGCTTAAAGAGCGAGAGGGAGAATGTGTTTATATATGCATGCGTATATGACAGAGATGGAGCGAGATGAAGGAAAATGGATAATAGCGCTTTTGTTGTTCTATGGAAAATGATGGGTTACTTATATAACCTTGCTGTGACATGACAGCCGTCTGGTCTGTGAGTCAATTTAGTTAAAAACCCGTCAGGCTGTAGACAGTTACCTATGTTGTTTGGAGGTGACACTGTGTCCTCGTGTTTGAAGGACAAGCTGGAGAGTTGAGGGGTGTGGTGTGACGGAGTGAGACCATAGCTGGGGTTGCTGTCTAAACCCACTCCTCCATAACCTGAGGGAAAACAAGAAGAGAAGCAAAAAAAAAAAAAAAAAAAAAAAAAAGAGAAAAGGATGAAATAAGGGTATTTGTCTGGTCGATTCATTAGATTACCATCCAGCTAATGACTGTAACATTCTGAAACCCAGTATCTGGTCAGTTATCTGAATCTTCCCAGTTGTAGCTCTGGAGTCCCTTCTGGAGTTACCTCTGAGAGACATAAATCCAACCACTAAATCCTCTTCCCTTGTAACGTATTCTTTTCCTCTGCCATCTATCTTTGACCTTGTAGATACGATATTTATGGCAAGTGAAAAAGGAATATTGGCAAACACACCACAGATGGACAGAGATCAGACTTTATACCACATACTGAATTTTAAAAAAACGTATTCGTGGACATAAATCTGCAAGAAATCACTGTAGATTCATTGTAGATACACGAGCTGAATATATTAGTCAGTTTAAGCTTTGAGAATAACAACATACAACACACATACAGTACATGTCTATGACAGGCTGTTGACCTAAGTCAGACCGCAGAGGGATGTTGAAAAGCTTCAGAGAAAAATGATTCACACACTCTTACTTAAATCCCTGCAGCTTGTAGAGCGCTAACCCTGAGTATTTTATCAGAAATGGCTTTCCACTGAACTACGCAAATAAGATTCAGTGCATAATGTCTCTGAAAGTCACACTGAACACATGCACTTTAAACCTCTGACACATGAGGTCTGTATTTATTCACTGGAAAAATAAAGTTTGACTCCAGATTAATATGTCTGTAAATGTTAATAACCTGGAAGTACATTATGTGTTAAATATATTAAAAAAGACTAAATGGAGCCAGATTATGACTCACTGTTCACTTTCATTAATTGTGTTTCCACTGGGCTTTGAAATAGCTGATTCCTTGTTTCTGTTTTAGTGATTCAGAAAATCCTTCTGAATAACAATTCTGATCTTTTTTGTCATATTTTTTTTCTCTTTGTGGAATAATCTTTTTTCCTGTTTTACATATTAAAACATAGTTCCCCAGGTTAAAAGAAGAAAAGAATGTATAAAATATAAAGACCAAAACCTTAATTTCTAAAATACAGGTAATTTATCTGCAATTGGCCGCCATCAGATTGAATGTGATTCATAACTTTGTCTTGTTTATAATTTGAAAATCAATTTATATTTATCAATGCATAATTTTTTCTGTTTCTAATATGAATGGATATGAACTTGAACTCAGCACATTGTATATTGCATGTAAATTTTTACAAAGCACCTCAAAAAAGGAGAAATAAATTAAATTGTATTAATGTATTAAATAGTAACAAACTAATCTATGATGAAACCAAAGACATAATGTTCTAATGTATGTTCTAGTCTTGGTTGTAGAACAGTGATGAATTTAAATAAATGCAAGCGTATTATATGTTATTAAATTCTGCTAGTGTGTACATTTCTGCAGGACACCACTGTAAACAACACTGTTAGGGATCTCTGCTAGGAGTGCTACCAGAAAACTGTCAGGCCTGTTCCTGACATGGGACAGAATGACCCAGTACAGCAGGAAACATCCTGCTCATGCACAGCCCTGTTGACAAACTTCAGACATGAACTGATGCACAACTCTGCATCACACACACATGTACAACAAGGTATGTGCTCAAAGTCAAACCACAGAAATACAGAAAAAAGCCAAATGTGAAAACTTGTCGTCATAGCACTTATATAACAGTGGACTGATCTACTGAGTACCATGGGAGTGGGTAGCAGCCACTTACCCTGGTTCCTGGATACAGAGGTGGTGTCCATACAGCTGGGGAGATAGGTCGTATTAGGAAACATCCTGGCTTGTCCTGTTGTTGGCTCTCCAAAGGCTCCAACCCGACAAGGGCCTGAGCCTGTAAACTGGCCTGAGAAGTGTACTGTGAAGGCCCCAAGTCCACAGTGAGGATCCTCAATGGGATCGGAAGCCCCCCAACCTGGTTCCTGCTTGATGAGGGAATGATGGGAGGGCAGGGAGCTATAGGGAGAGCCAGGGTGGAGGTCCAGCAGTTGTGTCCACTGGCCGCCACCAACAGACATCCCACAGCCGCCACCTCCACCTGGTAAGGATGGCATGGGAGGCGCCGGAGGTAACAGGGTCAGGTCTCGAACTTCTGACCCCATTGGCCCCAAGGCTCCACACGGTTCAGTCAACATTGGGGATGCCAGTTCGAGACGGTCCGAAATGAGCAGTGGTGGTATTCCAGTCAACGATTACAAAGTCACACACTATTAAACTCCAGAAAGTTGAGAAGAAACACTAAGCCTATAGCAGACACTAATGGTTGTCATCACAGTGCACCGTTAAACCATCTTTCCTGAAGTGGTAAAGTGTCTTAACGGAAAAAAGACGCAATGTCATAAAAAAATCTCAAGCTCAATTGGTAATTTTGGAGTGGGAGTGTGTGATGGTAACAGTGCCTTATCCCTCTGTCTCTATAAGTCTGGCTTTTCTTACTCTCTTGAAGGCTCAAATACTGCCTAACTCATTGGACAGTGGGAGGAGCAAGCACACTGAGAAGAAGATGACTCCCTCGCCTCACCCCAACCAGCTCACACTGCACGTCTGACTAGAGTCTGACTAATGTCACATTTGCACTACTGAGGATGTTTCATATCTTTGTCTAAATTAAAGTTTATCTATTAGTGTGCAACAATACATGTGTGCCTGTGCTTTGGTTTATGTTCTATAGTATCAGTACTGATGAGCTGAAAACTGTTCATTTCCAAGTAAGACGTCAAAGAGAAATCATCGCTGATTAAATGCTGTCACAAACATTGTTATCATAATGTCCTCCCACATTTATAGACAGAATTAGTTGTTTTTATGGTTCTGAGATTTCCAAATGTGAATGCTGTATTTCTATTATAACATGTACAACTCAAGAAAATTAATAATATTCAAATTATTGCAATAATATTTTTAAAGGTGTATTTCTAAAAACAGAAAAATTGAGATGTTTTGTTTGTTTTTGCACTTTTCTCAGACTGTCGTCGTCATTTCTAATTCTTCTGACTCACCTCTTCCCAAATACGGTTCCTTTCTGGATGAAGCAACATCAAAAACAAAAAAAAAAACCTGACAAGTCAGAAGATACCAAAACTTCACTTTTCAGAATGCATATTGCTTTTTTGTTTCTAAATATCGATTACATAACTTTTTAAGAATGTGTATCATAATTATCAAGTGCAGATTTCTTATTTAAATTAAAATCTTGCAATAAATGTGTTAAAACTATTACAATTTGGACTGTTTTCCCACATAAACTGTATGGTCTTAGAGAAATCCCACCCCAAAAACCACCAAAAGATAATTATTTATTAGTTGAGGACAGAAGGAGTTGGTGTGTCTGTATGTATCGTGTGTGGGTGCATGTGTGTTAAGAGATAGAGGTCATGACCTTAGCTCATTGTGGGATACAGGAGTGCAGGCACTTGGACTGTGTGGATAAATTCAACACAGCTGCTGCGGATCTTTGGAGTTTATGAGAATTATGATTTTTGTCACAGCAGTAATATGTACCCTTTGCTTAAATGCTTAAAACAGCAACATTTGTTGACCTGTAATAAGAATGAAGTGGCAACATTCATTACATTGAGCAAGTCACCTCTGCATAAATTAGGACAAATATTCTATAGTAATAATACATATGAATCTGCCCTTTCATAAAACACCCCTTACACTCCTTGCTGACATCATGCTTACTGCAAAATCTTTCAAGAAAGCAGCGATCAGTCTGAATATGTGAATATAAAGTACTTTCTATGCCCCCGAATTAACCCATAAAGACCCAGTGCTACTTTTGTGACTGTTCCCAGTTGAATGTTTTTTCTCTATGAAACCTTGAAGTGATTTAGCACCATTTATTATAATATTATCCTCTATATTTTGCATTTGTTTCAGTAATAATCATGTATTTCCCTATTTGTAATTCATTGATCATGTAGATGTTCATAAAAGCTCATGGTAAACTCAAAGGTTATTCGATTAGAAACAGAGAAAACTGAAGATAAAGTGACTTCTTCAGTAAAGGTATCAACAACTGAATGTTATGAACTGAACTGAACAACTGTGTCCATCCACTGTCATTTACCAAACTCCATGGGTTTTACTAGTGAATCAATGTTGTAGAAGACGTTCATTAAGGGGCCTCTGAACGTTCAAATGGGTCATATCTGATGACTATGAAAAGATGACAAACTGTATTTTACACCAATTATCTACATATATTGATAGGATTAGTGGATCAACAGGTATTAAACATTTTAGATCAGTAGATAGTTTTGGTCGCCAGTGGCTGTTTGGGTCTTTATGGGTTAATGGTGATCTTGATCATTTTGACTATGACACAGCTACTAATGATACATTGTGAAATTAGTAATCTGTTTTATGAAATAACATGTCCAAATAACATCCAATAATTCACTGCAAAACTGGGACAGAGGAGTTACTGCCAGTTACTGCCGTGGCCATCTGGAATATTTGCCTAGGATTCCAGTGAACACAGCTGACCCCTATTCAGCTTAAAAAAAAAAAAAAAAAAAGTAGGTGGGGAGAGGGACACTAGAAATAACCAGGAGAAAGAACAAATAATACAGAGAGAGAGAGAGAGAGAGAGAGAGAGAGAGAGAGAGAGAGAGAGAGAGAGAGAGAGAGAGAGAGAGAGAGTGAGTGAGTGAGTGAGTGAGTGAGTGAGTGAGTGAGTGAGTGAGTGAGTGAATGAGTGAGCGAGAACCTCATGCCAAAAGTGATGAAATCAGCTGACAAACTGCTGAGGTGGCAGAGATGAGTGTTGTTGTGAGGATCATTATTGCACAATGCCAATCATGCATCCTCCAGTATTCTCATAATTAAGGTTTTAAGGTAATTTTTTGTTTGAAGTCCAGTTAAAGGATTATTTGCTTCAGCCCAGTAGATGTTAAGTTGTGATTAGATCTTCGCAGCATCCTGGTAATATGTCAAAGAAATACCATGAAGGCTTCAGAAACTGTCCAACTTTGGAATCTAATTTTGGTAGCTGTTGGTTTTTACTGATAATGTGTTTATCCAATTTCTATATATATATAACTTCTTACAGCGTCAGCATATCTGATGACATTCTGTACAACGTTCATCCCCTTACAAAAGCTAAACACAGTTTCATCTGGGTGGTTTGTGGTCAAGTAGATGATAAAGTGCTCTCTGACTTGTTCTTTTCTCGGAAATAAACAAGTGCAAATGCAGACCTGTATCCCTGAGGAACACCCGGACTGAGCATGTCCGTGTAACACACATGAAAATAGTAGCAAAGAAAATTAATATCTCCCTGAATAATTTAAGCAGCCTTCTGTGTACACCCAAAAACCAAACAAACACAAAGTAAAGTAATATACTGCATGTACAAAAGGTTGTGGCACAATTAAAAGATTCGTGCCAAAAATTAGTGAAAACATTTCATTGCCTTTGAGCCAAGGCAAATGCAGGCTCTGTGTTCCCCAACGGAGTATTTAACAGGATTCATCAAAGGTGACGGGCCCGGGAGAAAACAACCGTTTCAGTCTCCATGACGGATGGCGGTCCCCAAATACATCCATTCCTCCGATCAGTCTCTGGTTAACTCAGGGTTTAAAACAACATGACTGTGCAGAGGAAGGGAAACGGTCAATACTGCCTCTGACCCCGAACTAGAAACGCACTGAAACTTTCTGAGCGAGATGAGTAAGAGGGAATATGAGAAGGGTTTGTCTGCGCCAGAAATGCACATGATAAACTACGCAGATATGTGACCTGGCAGCACGCATGAAGAAGAAAGGACTTTTTCCATTTTAATAAACATCTGTATTTATGCTACTGCATCTGAGGATAGACAGGCTGTTATGTTACCATGTTCACTGTTAAATCGACTGCACTGGTGATTGAAATGTCAGGATTTATTAACATATTCAGCAATATATTTGTGTACTCTCTTATAATATTACTAACACCACATGTGTGTAGGGTGTAATTGTGAATAAGGAGATTTGTTTATTATTAAGCTGTTGTTTTTCTTTGCTTTGCTTCTATTCTTTCTTTCTTTCTTTCTTTCTTTTTTCAAAATTATATTTATTGTCATTTTTGCTTTACACACACACTCACAAAATGACAATAAACAAAACAAAGAACATATCAACAGAACAACCAAACAAAAACAAAAAATTGGCCCATTAAAATTATGTTTTCATTTCAAAATATCTTTCTTTCTTTCTTTCTTTCTTTCTCTCTTTTTTAAATCTTTTTTGTTCTATGAGTACTTTGATATTTTTTATTGCTATCATTAAGTATGTTATGTAGGACCAGGAGTGGGAGGGTGAAGGGGTGGGAAGAATGGGAAATGGTTAATGCCCCTGAAACTGAATATTCAAATGTTCAATGTAACTTAAATCTGCACTAAAAAATGATAAGTAAATATGTTAAAAAAAAAACAAAAAAACATATTTGGCAATGTCTGTATTATTATTATTATTATTATTATTATTATTATTATTATTATTATTATTATTATTATTATTATTGCTATTATTATTATTATTATTATTATTGCTATTATTTTTATTATTATTATTATTATTATTATTATTATTATTATTATTATTATTATTATTATTATTATTATTATTTGTGACATGACCACTGAAATATGCAGAGACAACTGAAAGAGCAACCGGTGTTATTTTGACGTGCTGACAGTGGCATAAAAGTGTCAGTCTTTTCCTTCTCTGTGTTTGCATAAATAGTCTTGCTGATAACAAACCCAACAGCAGAGTGTTGTAACATTTCATCATTTCCCCTCTATCTGCATGTAGCTGCTAGGAAATAGTTACAACTAAAACCAAAATGCAGACAGAACAGTATCCCACTGTCCTGTTTCTGTACTGTTTCTAAGCAGCGTTTGGACTTGGAACTCTTGAATTTCTTTACAGAATTTCTAACAGCTGTTCTTTTTCCCTGTGATCCACATAAAAGATGACAATCATCAATTTTTAATTTGCTCTCATGTCAGCTCTTGGGCTCTTTAAAGTGTCAGAAGTCTGGAGATAAGAAACAGACAGGGAAGATGTGTGGGGGAGGGAACATTTTTACAACAGGGATCAAAAACTATACATACTCTCTCTCTCTTTTTACATTGTAATCTACAAAAACAAAACAAAACTAGTAATACTTTAGGCAGTCACTCTCTCCCTAAAAAATCCCCTAAAAAGTTGGCTTTAATCATCAACAAAACAACAAGAATGGATGTGTTTGTGTGCGTATGATGTGTTCAGTGTAATGAAAGTACATATACCCTAGTGGACCTCATGGCTCATTTATGTCTGTTTTTACACAACAGTGGAGGACAGAAGAAGAATATACAGTCAGTCAGAATTTCACATTTTGCTCAAATTTGCAAAAGATACAAAAACTCTTTAACCCCTACAGCCATCACACTATTTAACACCACCAGTAATAGGTCATATCTGCTCACCTATTCAATAAACATAACTGTTACAGTTGTTTTACTTTTAGATCAGATTTTATCTTTATCCCTATAATGCCAAACGCATCATATTTGTTACATGAGTTTTGAGGCCCTCTACATGATCAGTGTGATATTTTTTTTCTTGAAAAACCTGATGTATACAATTAGATACATGCAATACACAGATAATCCACCAGGGGGGAGGAACTCATTCACCAGAGGCCTTTCCAGTGACACTACAAGATTGTCATTAATGAGGAAGGAGGCAAAACTTTGTCAATTTTGAAATGGAATTACCAATTTTTTTTAGACAAGTTTGTGTTATACTATGTTTTTGTTTGTTCAAAAATAATAATATTTAAGCATTGAGACCTGATGTGTCAAATATGATACAAAATTGAAACTCATACATGGAGATTGATATTTGGGAAAAAAAAATAATTTGGTTGTTCAGAAGGACCAATAAAGGCTCCATTTTAACAGAACTGGAATTTTCTGTCAGTGATTTAATGGTTCAGGCTTTACAGGGTTATATTCTATGTTTTTGCATGAACTTGTCTTATTCTCTTTTATTTTATTATCATAATGTATTGAAGTGTGTAAGTGATGCTATGTCATTGGTGCTGTTGCACAACCAAAGGACAGAAAGTTTTAATGTAAAGCATTAAACACTATTGCCTATGAAGTTGTAATACTTTTGTTTTTGGAGACATTCCACTTTTTTATTCCTGTTTATGCACATTAGTAATCATCTTTAACCAGGTATAATCATTACACACTGAGACCCAGTCATACTTTATCTGTTAAGAATGAATCACATTGTCACAGTCACTGCAGGAGAAGAGGTAAAAAAAAAGAAAAAGTATTCCTCCTTTATGGGCAAAAGTGTAATAATGATTAATGATCAGGTTGCAATCAGCTTTAATTCAGTTTGTTGACCTTATGAATTAGTGCCACGTTTTTTTGTTGTTGTCAGTCTTTGTTTAGCATTTTTCAGTTGTCTGTCTTACTCATTGTCTTGTTGCAGTGAATTCAGTGATGAAACATCTTTAATGTAAGTGCAGAGCTATGTCAAAACATTGGATTTAAAGGCTATCTGTAGTGAATTTTCATTGTTAACTATTTCAAAAGATCACATGTGCTAGCGGCACCGTCAGGTAACTTACATCATAGCCCAGGGGTTCCCAAAAGAGGGGTATGCATATCCCCAGGGGCACTTGGAAGAAGCCCAGGGGGTACTTGAAATTTTTTGGGAAAAATACATTAAATAAGTCATCATGTACCGAATACAAATGAGAATTAATACTAAAATATAAAATACAATAAATACATTTATGTAATAGTTTTATTGTCAATCATCTTGTTTCAGCTTTGGTAACATTTTAAGAACATTTCTATTTTATATTATTCAAAATGTAGCTAAGTAATTACTTTTTGATGATGAAAGGTTCATTTATCAATTAATGACCAATTTATTTATTTTTCTTCTCAATAAAAGAGGGTATTATTCACTTTATATTTTACACACAAAATTTACTTTAAAAAATGTGCTGTTTTTTATATATTACAGTTAAACATATGTTGTTTGTTTAGAAAGTTTTGAAATATAAACTGACACCTTTGGCACAGGAGTAAATTTGGCCTAATTTTTTTTTTTCAATCATCAATGCTGAAGCAAAAGTTGGGGGTACTTCGATAAAAAAATGTATCTTTCAGGGGGTACTCCACTGTAAAAAGTTTGAGAACCATTATCTTTGCCCATTGTCAAGTTCACACAAGTATTAAGTCCCAGCGCCAGTACTGACCATGGTTATTATCGTTAACGAAAACTAACAAAATGACAAAAACTAGAATTGAAAAAACATTTTCGTTAAGTGAAACAAATAAAAACTATAATTAAAAGAAAAAACAATAATTAACTGAAACTGTATTGTGTGGTTACAAAACCAACTAAAACGTATAAAAGTTATAGATAAAATTCCCTTCATTTTCATCTTTGTCTGATTGATATGAAATCTATTTATTGTGCTCGAGCAATTTTAGCACCATACGGCACATTACGGTCACTTCTCCACACTCGTTTAGAGTCGTTTCCACTCTACCTGGCAACATGGAGACTAAAGTTGGGAGAAAGCAGCAGAGTCCTGTATAGGATTTTTTTGAAGACAATGGCGAGGACAATAAAAGATATAAAAAAACTTAAACTAAGCATTTAGAAAAAAACTAAAACAAACATGCTGTAAAAACAAATTAAAACTGACTGAATTCGAGAAAAAAAGGCAAAACTAAATAAAACGAAACTATAATGAAAAATCCAAAACTATTATATTCTTGGTACTGATGCAGATGCATTGATTTGTCCGATTACCTGGGCTGCGATGGACTGGTGACTGACCCCGTGCAGCAGACCCCAGTTTAAGACGACTCATTATCGGACAGTGCTGGGTCGCATCCCTGGGAAATAGGCGGAGTGCAAAGCTTACGGCTGCACAAACAACAAGCATAAACACGTGCTTATCACTCAATCTCACTCACTGACTGCTGTTTGTTTACTCGTATTCGATCACCTGGAATCAACAAAGCTACGTCACTTTCGGCCGGCAGGGGCTGCTCCCTATAGGTTCTGCCCCCACCTGTAATTCACATAATAAAAAGGTCCACTATGGTGCATTTATGGTGAATTTGACTGAATCTGTGATGCACAAGCACAGTGACCAGCACTGGTACACTTTAAGTGTAATGTGGGACTTTGTTGAATAAACTATGTCTCATCCCAGCAGGTGCCGATGTGTCAGGATCAAGGCCGTCTGTTATCGTGTCTTTCCAGTAAACCACAGCCTCTTCTGTACCGTCACACCCAAGCAGCTGTGGTCACGGTGTGAGCAGTCATCAGAAAACATTTCAGATATCTGTAGCAGTTACCGTCTGTTGTCATACCCTTGAGCCTCATTCTGAGACTAGTTGAAGAAAAGTTTACAGGATGACTCTGAGGTATGCGCTCAATGATGGGAAAGAATAAAAATGACCACAATCAGCTCAGAATGTGGATGTAACCTCTGACTGCTGACTTTAGGGGAATGCCACATTACTGCAACTTACTCAATCCCAGCTAAGCAATATACCGTAACTTACATGTTGACCGTGTTATAGGTCAGTATTATGTTATTATGCAAAAAAGTGTTATGCTTTTTGGTTTCCTGATGAAGGTTTGATGAAGCGCTGTCAAGTAGAGTTGTTTTGCACTTCTACATCGACCATGCTGTGTCAATAAAAACATTTTATGCTTACTTTGTAGGTGTCATTTGGGAACTTTACACATATTTAATGCTGTGCTGTCGGGTAGGAGAGATTCTTTTAAAACACAACATCATTTTTCTGAAGCAAAAATGCATCATCTTTGTTTTATTTGCCATCATATTGTTAAAAGCGACTGTTTATTCGCTGTCTTTAGCATCTTATTTTTCAGCACTGATGAAAATGGTGATGATATCTTTAAAAAAAAAAAAAGGTCACATAGGCTCTCATCGTGCTGCAAATGTCTGTCATTTACATATAGCCTCCAGCCAGAAATTGTGCAATGTATTCCCAAATGATTTTTTTTTTCATTTGGGATTCTTTGTTTGACTGTGCCTTTTAAACTCATATTGCTCCTCTTAGCCTGTGAGTGTATGTAATATAAACACACACTGATGACAAGAGACCACTCCATCATTAACAAAGCCCCTGTCCGACTGCAGTGACTCGATCTATCCAGACAGAAACGTCAGAATTCCTGGAAGACTGTAGCCTTTTTTCTTTCTTTCTTTCTTTCTTTTTTTTTTTTTTTTTTGCTGCTGCCATTAGGTTGAAACAGAGCACACACATTCCACATAGGGGGATTAACGACCTCAGATAGCTCAACACCACAAATGCAAACTCGCTTTGACTGATTGCTGCAGTCTGAGGGGTGATATGAAGCTGGTCATTAAGTGATATGGTAAGATAACAGTGGTATTTCATGAACCAACTAACTTTTTTTGATCATGCATGAGTTTTCACTGCAGATGACTCACACAGTACAACCACATAATTAATATCTGAGCTACTGTAGAAGCGAATAGTTAAAGTGGTTTGCTAAATTGAGTGTTTGCTATATTATTCAGTTGCAATTTTGAGTTGATAAGATAAGACCTAAACAACCAAAAGCATCTACTGATCTAAAATATTTAATAACTTTTGAAACATTAATTATTACATTTACATTATTCAGGTAAAATGCTATTTCTCCGCTTTTCTGTAGCACCATTTACAACCTTAGTTAGTTAGTTAGTTAGTTTGTGTCGTTTTATTTCAAGCACATAGAATCATCAGATAAGAAAGAACCATATAACATAGTCAAACAAAATTTTTCTGTGCTCGAAAAGGAGTGGGAAGAAGTATAACTTACAGACTCCCACTAATAACTAAATTAATTCTACTTCCTTTTTCTTTGTTAACACTTTTTTCTGTATATTTTTACAATAACACAAAACATCCATACAAACCAGTCACATACACTTTTTTGGTCACCTCTCACACAATCAGATTTGCATAATCAACCATTTTTAATATAAACTATAATATACTAGTCAACATTTGCTAGGGATCAGTTTTATATTTGCACAGTAATTGATGTTGTATAATATTTTGGGTGACTTCATATATTATGTGCGTACTTTGGCTAGTCATGTTAAGAAAAATGGACCAAAAGGTAAAAAAACCATAAATTTTTATTGCACTTTCTGGCAAAAGGGTGATACAACCCTAGAAATTAGAGTTCACAACAATTACTCTTCCAATTTTGTTTTCACTGAAACCACTCAGAATGTTCTGAAACACATACGGTGTGATGTCAATAATGTGTGTGGCCACCATCCGCATCCGCGGGCTGTACTCCACTGGGAAAGTACATTTTCAAGTTTCCAGAATTACACCCCCGAATATAGCAAAGTTATAGTCCTGATCCCTAGCAAATGTTGATTAGTGTATAATATTTATAGGCACTTTAAATATTTGAACATTCAGTGGCTATGCAGTGAACATGATTCAGCACTAAAATCCATGTTTAACAAATTAAAGTGCTTATAGATGCTTGTCTTTATTGTCAGGTAATGAAACATTTTGCTGAAAAGTCCCTTTTTCCTTAGTTTTCTGTGTTCTGATATAATAACCACAGAATTTACTCTGAGTTTTTATAAAGATCTACATGATCAGTGAATTAAGATACCTGATTTTTATTGAAAAAAAAAAAAGCAAAATGCAGAGGATAATTTTATAATAAATTCTGATAAATGACTTTGGAAAATTTAAATGTAGAGAGAAAAAAATCCATTGGAAGTTGCAGTAAAAATAGTTCTATATTTTTAAGGGGTCACATGTTGAAAAAGTCTTTGGTTATGAAAAATAAACGGGAAAAAATGGATGTGACAATACATCAGAGCGTGGATGACACAAAAGGCTTAACAGCTCACAGTGGCAGACTAAAACAAGCCCAGCAACATTTTTTAGACATTCACAAGTTAGCGCTTCCCTGGCCAGAAGCTAGAGGAAAAATTTGGAAATTTGTTGGCTATGGCTATATGAGAAACTCAGCTCTGTTGTTGTATTAATACACTCAATGGGTTGAAATGTCCTGAAATCTACTTGTGTACAAAATGATTCAGAGACAGTTTTGTTCCTTTGTTACTACATGGCTGAAGTGTTGCATTTCCAAGGTCAAGAATAAACTGAATTACACTGAAACTAAATCAAAACAGTGAAATAAAAAACACAATCTTTCATTTCCTCTTGTTATTTAGAATCTTTTTAGATGAAGATATGAGGAGTATAATGACAACAAAAGTCAGGCCTCATGTGATTTCCTCTCCTTGGACTCACCTCTAGTTACGGCTTTGGCTTTGTTTGTTTGTTTGTTTCTTATATTCAGCGTTAGTGTACGTGTGTGGAGGGTGGGTCTGCTTATAAGTAATTAACAAGCCATTCGCTCCACCTAGGGTAGGAGGGAGGTTACTCATGCGATGCATCCTGACAAGGTCACTGCCTGATAGATGAGCCTGAGCAAGGGGATTTTTCAGAGATTGTGAAGGCAAGCAGAACTGTGGGAACCAGACAATTAGTGGGTGGAAGGTAGGCAGCCATGTTGGATGATGAACATGAGACCGGTTTACATGGCTACTCACCACTTGGCCGACTGACAGGGAGAGAGCAGGCACCTGGGCTCAACTAACTCTTAACACCAGTCATTTATCATTGAGGAGGCTTAGCAGGCAATTTGCCAGCAGTTTAGGAAGAGCATGTGCTATTTGGAATCAAACAAACATGGGGTCAGTAGTCTAGACACACTCACCCAGAAAAACCCCAAAACAAGCAAATAAACAAAAGTGAACTCAAATAGTGGACTTTATATATGTCATTGACTCATATAATGTACTGTGTAATAAATAAGTATAATCTAAAAAGAAAAAACTAATAGTAGGCCCAATATTTTACAGAAAGGAAGTCTCTCCTGAATGTTCATATGCTGGTAACAGCTGTAATATGTGGTCATGTGCATGTTTATCCATCTTAATAGTTATCAACAGAGCAAAATATTGTAAAAATCATTGCACCAAAAAATCTTCAATTAAGTTAAAAAAAAATCTTGAATTAAGCCAAAAAAAATCTTCAATTAAGTAAGAAAAAAAATCTTGAATTAAGCAAAAAAAAAAAAAAATCTTCAATTAAGTAAAAAAAAATCTTGAACTAAGCAAAAAAAAAAAACTTCAATTAAGTAAAAAAAAATCTTGAATTAAGCCAAAAAAACATAAATCTTCAATTAAGTAAAAAAAAACATCTTCAATTAAGCCAAAAAAAAAAAAAACTTCAATTAAGTAAAAAAAAATCTTCAATTAAGCAAAAAAAAAACTTCAATTAAGAAAAAAATCTTCAATTAAGCCAAAAAAAATCTCAAATTTAGCAAAAAATCATTGTACCTCACTACTATTATCACAGGAACTCAAACATTTAGAACAGGGGTGTCAAACTCATTTTAGTTCAGGGGCCATATTCAGCTAAATTTGATCTGCAGTGGGCCAAACCAGTAAAATAATAACATAATAACCTATGAATAATGACAACTCCAAATTTTTGTCTTTGTTTTAATGTAAAAAAACCCCATTAAATTATGAAAATACTTACTTTTATAAACTATCCCATAAAAAAAAAAAAAAAAAAAAATCTGAAAAAACTGACATTTAAAATAAAAAACGTAAGAAAATTTAGTGCAATTTTAACAATATTATTCCTCAACTTATCATTTCTACATGTGGATTATGGATCAGATCTACAAAGACACTAAACACTGAGGAACAGACAGAAAAATTGTTAAAATTGTGCTGAATTTTCTTTAGACATTTCAGGTTGTTCATATTTGTTCAGGTTATTCACGTTTTAGTGTTACAGAATAGTTTGGAAATATAAATATTTTCATAATTTAATGTAATTTTTTGCACTAAAACAAAGGAAAAAAATTAAGTTGTTAATTCTAGATTTTTTTTGGCTTAATTGAAGATTTTTTTACTTAATTGAAGATTTTTTTTTAGCTTAATTCAAGATTCTTTTTAACTTAATTGAAGAATTTTTTTTTGCTTCATTCAAGTTTTTTTTTTTGCTAAATTAGAGATTTTTTTTTTGCTTAATTGAAGATTTTTTTTTACTTAATTGAAGTTTTTGGGTTTTTTTTTTTTTGCTTAATTGAAGATTTTTTTTTTACTTAATTAAAGATTTTTTTTTTTTTTTTTTTTGCTTAATTCAAGATTTTTTTTTTTACTTAATTGAAGATTTTTTTTTTGCTTAATTGAAGATTTTTTTTTTTTACTTAATTGAAGATTTTTTTTTTTTGGCTTAATTGAAGATTTTTTTTTTACTTAATTGAAGATTTTTATTTTTGCTTAATTGAAGATTTTTTTTTACTAAATTGAAGGTTTTTTTTTTTTTTTGGCTTAATTCAAGATGTTTTCCTTAATTCAAGCTAAATTTTTTTTTGCTTAATTCAGTTCAAGACTGTGAAATTTTTGCACTTGGCAAAAACATCCCAGGGGCCAAACTGGACCCTTTGGCGGGCCGCATTTGACCCCCGGGCCGCATGTTTGACACCCCTGATTTAGAGGAATAGAGTTATTGATGTTACACACAAACTGTGATTCTATTAAGACATTCAAACTCTACTTAGAAAAAAATATAAAAATAATAACAGTTGCCCTGTGATGAAGTGGTGACACATCCAGAGATACCCCCCACCCCCTTATATAAAGTATATGGATGTTTTTATTATAGTTTTCCAGTTTTAATGCGACACAATGCTGCAGTGGTTTGCTGTTGCCTCCTAGAAAGAAGGTCCTGAGTTCAATTCCAACACCAGGAACCTTTCTGTGAGGAGTTTGCATGTTCTCCCCACATTTGCATGGGTTCTGTCCGGGTACTCCAGCTTCCTCCCACCATCCAAAAACATGCACGAATAGGTTAAGTGGTTTATCTAAATTGCCCATAGGTGTGAGTGATTGGTTGTTTTTCTCTATATGTCCAGGTTGTTATTGAAAATGAGAATCAGTTCTAAACTAACTTACCTGGTTAAATGAAAAAAAAAAAAAAGTATTATCTGAATGGAGTAGGCTAATGTTAGTACAAAGAGACTGGATCCTCTGTAAACTTTGCAATACAATGTTTATAATGTTTAGTAGCATATAATGGGATATATGTTGTGTAAGGGTAATGAAATAACTATGTACCATTTTTACGAGTGTCAATAAAAACTTAGAAGCTTAGCAAAAGATTTTTTATACTAAAAACTTGACTTGAAATATTTTTCCTAAATTATTGTCAAAGTTTAAAGAGTGTCATTTGGAATTGTTACATAACAAGAGGGTTAGGTTGAACAGCTTTTAATGATTGGCTCAGTTTATTTCAAGCATCTTATCAGGCCATGGTTTAGGATTTTTTTTTTTTTCACTTATATTGAATGACATTTTCAGTATTCCCATGTGACACATACAGAGTCACCTCAGCATCTGTGACAATTAAACACAGAAAAATGCAGACTTTTGATTCTACCATAAAACACAGCTGTTTACTTATGAAAGGTGAGATAAGATTAAATATTTCTGGCACTATATGTCGCGATTTCACAACCTCAGGGAACTTGTGACTTGTGAGCAAGGAAACTGACAAAAGAGGAATAAGAAATATTTCTCCACTGAATTCTGGACTCAAAAACCAACATTAAACATCCTATCAGACAGTATAAATCACTGAAAACATGGGCGAGGTCTGCTCTTATGATTAGACTGAAGACTCCTGAAGACTACTTTGTCAGGATAAGACTAGATTTAGAGTGATATAAAACAGGCCAAATCTCAGTTTAATACTTGTACCAGGTACAGTCTCCTTGGAGTTAAAAGGTTTACTGTAGTTCAATATCTGTTTTCAGCTCATTCCGCCATGAATATTATACTGGCTATTTGGCATCGTAATACATAGTGGCATTTTAAAAACCTTTTAAAGAAGACAAAAACAATGTCTCACATGCACCTGGAGCTTCAAAGCCTCCAAAACTCTTATTCTGGACTTGAAATACACCAGGCACTTGACAACAGCTGTTAATCAGATAATGAAAGCCTCAGAGTTACACAAGCACACTTGTGGAGAAGCGGCTATAAATTCTTTGCCATGACAGCGTACGAGGGCAGGGAGAGAGTGAGGGTGAGATTTGGTACCAGGCGCTTGCCTTCCCAACAGCACAGTGCGTCATACAAATGGTATGGTGAAACTCTCCATCAGCTATTTCCCCTCACTACACTATTTTAAGATATCTAACCTGCTTAATGCAATAGAGATCAGTTCCCTAACTGTAACCGTCTAGAGAAATATGTGACAAGCAGTCTTTCAAGGAATTATGACATGGCATGATGCGTCTCTGGTCTAGGAATCCCCCAAAATACACATACTTCTGTGACAGATGAACTGTGAATCTCAGTGCAGCTTGGAAATGAAAAACACACCACAGTATCTTTCCCTGGGACACTGTCTGCTCAACACCTCAAATGTTAGTAACCTGACTCTGTAGTTTTAGGGATGAACTTTTGCTCTTCTTACCCTCTTAACCTCATGCATCTCAATCACCAAACAATCAGCCATGGTTACAATACACAGGATCCCACTTGGTAAGGAGGCCCGACAGCAATAGGTCAGTGAGAGCAGAGGAAGAGTGGTCCTCTGACACTGAGGCTGACAGTGTTTCCGGGTTGAGAAGCACTGGGCCGGGCCTTCCATGGTGGTCCACGCAGATGGACCACAACTCAATCAGATAACCTCTCCTGGGGATCAGGTTCACCTCTGTAACTCTCATCCAAGACATCCAGGGTTAATCTCCTGGGGAGCAGATTGATATCGGAATTGGAAAGACTGAAAGTTTGCAGGGTGTTGGTGGAAGTGTTTGTGGGTAATAAATAAGGAGGCTGTCTGACCCCTGTAGGAGTATGGGGCAGCAAGATGAAACTAATAAAAATACTCATTTAAAGCTTTAAAGTAACACCAACATAGTCTTGATTCATAATCTATAATATTTAATATATTTTGTTTTAACATATCATATAAATCAAAGTAATGAGAAAGAGAGTAGTTTTGACTTGATAACACTGCTGTTACATTCAGTGACGTTTCCTACAACATCTGTTTCAGTTACTGCACCTTTAACAACATGACCCGGAAGAGCTTTGACGTCACTGCCGCTGCTGACTTTTCTTTTCCGCTCAGGTCTTTGCTGCCGTGGGAGCGTGGATTTCATCACCTAGATTCACAAACTCACTGAAAATGAGCGTTCCGGCTTTTATCGACATTACAGAAGAAGATCAGGTACGACCATTTTCTTACAAACACATTTTTCTTTGTTCCGCTCAAAGATGACTATTGTAACGAAGACTATTTATTCTGTAAACGTACTGTTAGCATGCTAACCAAGTCAAACAGTGCTAGCTGCTAACCGGTACATTCTAACTGATAGCTAACTAGCTGCATGATGATTATGTAGCATATTTGGAAGCACGCAATTAGTTATACACTTTGGAAAACAACCTGTTTAGTTGATGTCTGTTAATTATTTGAGAGTCTTCCCTATAGGTTTTTTTTTCTGTTTACAGTTTTACGGGTCACACTGTTATGTTTATCCTCAGAGGTAATGCACCGTCTAAGGTGCTAGCAGTTACCTGTTAGCTTGTTTACTAAATAAACAAAGAAGACAGAAAAATCACCTATTACAGTGAACTTGGTACATATTGTACTTAATGACTAGATAAATATCATTTCTCTTATTGCATGATAAACAACGTTTTTCATTATTGTTCGTTTGTAATACCACTTAACTGATTCTAACATATGTTATTGGGATCTACATCCAAAGTATTTTATGTTAAATCAGAGGTACATACAGAGATATCAAAAAACAAAACCTACTCAGTTTTTTTTGTGTGTGTTTAACAACAAAGCACTATGCAGCTTGTGTAGTAGCTGTAAACACAACAAGGAAAATGGTTCCAGAAATGTGCATTGTATTTTAAATGGTTATTTTCTTTTTGGGCAAACAGGTGAAACAGTTGTAGAGTAAGTAGAGTAGTAGAGTTCATTGAATACATGCTATAAGTTTTGAGTTGCTTAGTTATGCACATAACATTGTAAATAATAGTAAATTCCTCCTTAACAGGCTTCAGAGCTGAGGGCCTACATCAAGGCAAAAGGAGCTGATATCTCAGAGGAGAACTCTGAAGGAGGACTACATGTAGACTTGGCTCAA
Organism: Sphaeramia orbicularis; assembly: GCF_902148855.1. Classification (NCBI taxonomy): domain Eukaryota; kingdom Metazoa; phylum Chordata; class Actinopteri; order Kurtiformes; family Apogonidae; genus Sphaeramia; species Sphaeramia orbicularis. The sequence goes on from NC_043959.1 coordinate 44,985,050, forward strand.
ATCATCGAGGCATGTGATGTCTGTCTCAAGGATGATGACAAAGGTAGGTAAAGGTGGAACAACACGCCTCCTTTTTTTCTCCTGGACTCTAGTAGGGGTATGTTAGATATGGATTCCCTGGCAATGGCTGACCTACATTGTCAGCAGCCATTATAGATCTTACTGTGTGCTGTGCAACAGATTGACAATGTGCTATAAATGACAAATAAGAAACTGGTAAATGAAGCCTCACTTTGTGTTTTTGCAGATGTGGAGAGTGTGATGAACAGCATTGTGTCTTTGCTGTTGATCCTGGAGACAGAAAAGCAGGAGGCTCTCATTGAGAGTCTCTGCGAGAAGCTGGTGAAGTTCCGTGAAGGAGAGAGACCCTCCCTCAGGATGCAGCTGTGAGTCCTGCCACATTTTTAATTTTAACTTTCACAGCTAAATACTTCTTTACTGGTGAAAACATTGAAAGAGAATGCAAGAACCCAAGTATGCCATTACAAAGGTCTAACAATACAAGGTATTGGATGCTGGATTCATTATGTGGATCCTGTGAAAGGCTGTTGGATATTCAATAATAACACTGAAAAGAGGAAAACAATATGCTATTTTAAAAATGGTAAGTGCAAATAATGGATCAAGCAATGTTTCTTTAACGGTCTTTGCTGCATGTTTTGTTACAGGCTGAGTAATCTTTTCCATGGCATGGATGAGAACACACCAGTGAGATACACTGTCTTCTGTAGCCTCATTAAAGTGGCAGCAACTTGTAATGCCATCTCTTTCATCCCTACTGATCTTGATCAGGTAATTTTACTCACAATGATATAAACAATAATTTAATATCACTGTCCCATTTAGATTATTGTATGTCTTTTGGTTGACTTTTTTTCATGAAGCTGATTTATGATACCTTCATGTGATCCTGATCAGGTGCGCAAGTGGATTGTTGACTGGAATCTGAACACAGAGAAGAAACACACACTCTTAAGGCTGGTATATGAAGCTCTGGTTGACTGCAAAAAAAGGTAACTACATGTAGTGTCCGGCACATAAATTCATTTTTTTCACTGCAGCATATGTCACATACTAGAACAGAATTCAGTGGTGTACACATGGTCTTGAACAAAAATGTATAAGCATCTTTAAAGCAGCGTATGACTTTCATCACTAATTTTTCTTCTAATCTGTAAAACCCGTAAATCTGTAAAACTCCTTATCACTAATCCTTAAATCTTTCCATGCTAATGCACCTGAATCACTTCCCTCACGGTGAACAACTTTGAAGTGTACTTCATCACAAGCCATCTGTTTGTCTACATAACAAACCGAAACCAAACTGTCACTCGAGCCATTTTTGGAATTCCATGCAGCCACAGCAGCAAGAAGCAATGAAGCCATTTCCATGTTTATTGCTGCTGCAGCCATTTGCAGCTGTGTGGAATTCCAAAAAGGCCCAAGTGACGGTTTGGTTTCAGTTTCGGTTTTGGTTTGGTATGTAAACAAACAGACGGCTTGTGATGAAGTACACTTTGAAGTCGTTCACCGTGAATCGAGTTTCAGGGGTATAATGGTTTTACTCTGACTGCCGCCGCTGGATATCCTTCATGTGTATGCGATAACTAGGACAGATTTGGTTAGATTTATATAACAAACATTGTGGACCCGTAGTGGAAGTACCCTATCAATTTCAGCTTCTCTATGACTATTATAAGTCATCCAAATGATTGAGTTGGAAATTCATTTTTTGGACATAAATCAAGCAATAATAGGCCAGTTGAGATAAAACTTGGTTCATATTGGTCCTCTTACAAATGCCCAATTTCTCGCTACCATCCAGAGTTCATATGGTGTCATTTTCATTCACTAGGTGGAGTTTTGTAGGAAAAATTGGTTCTCTGACCATTATTCTGCCACTATCAGGTCAATGTAGCTCAACTTGAGTTCATAGTGATTGTCTGACAATTAGCCTATCATGGATAGATTTATGTATAACAGAGGATTGGGGGGATTTCGGGGATATACCCTTGCTGTTGGCCTCCAATGGCACAAGCCTCGTTCTCTCAGCAGGACAGTTATTAATGACACATGTAATATTTTACAGTGAGGCTGCAGCGAAAGTGATGGTGGAGCTGCTGGGAAGTTACACAGAAGACAACGCTTCACAAGCACGTGTTGATGCCCACAGGTAAGCATGAGGAAGTTTTCTTTGGTCTTTAATTTGTCTGCCAGATTTATACCCATCTGCGTTTGCTGTCTTTTTAGATGTATTGTCCGTGCTCTCAAAGACCCCAACACTTTCCTGTTTGACCACCTGCTCACTCTGAAACCTGTACGTTTCTTGGAGGGTGAACTCATCCATGATGTGAGTACTTCATTTTTAGTGTTAAATATCTGAAACACTAGGGGTATTCTCTAGAGTTATGCACTTTTAAAACTAGAACATCATTGACTTAGGAAGTATTCCATGAAATTTTGCTAAGATCCTCAAATTCTTGTCATCGTATGGCATGTAGTGATAGGAATTATTGCTAAATGAAAGTGGAACCTATTTGGCCCTACTTTAAGTTAAGCTTTTAGAATGTCATGGCAAGAAGTGAACATTATCCATTCTATAATGCTGAAAACTGTAACAAGTTCATTTTAATATGGAAATGCAGGGATGTATTAAGATTCCCAGTTAATGATGACAATGAAAAACTTTGTTAAGCATGTGCACAGGGTCCTAAAAATGTAATGGGTCAACAGTATTATTTTATAGGCAACTAGAAGCACTCAGAGAGTGCAAACCTCTGCCAAGGCAGATCAGTCCCCCCCCCCCAAGTTTGTCTGTCTGTTTGTTTGTTTGTCTGTCTATCCATGTGCAAAATAACTCAAAGTTATGGACGGATATGGATGAATATTTCAGGAAATGTTGATACTGGCACAAGGAACAAATGATTAAATTTTGGTGGTGATCGGGGGTGGGGGGGCCACAGGGGTCCACTGATCTGCCTTGGTGGAGGTCTGCACTCTCTTTTAGAAAAGCACTCAGAGAACACAGACCTCCACCAAGGCAGATCAGTGGGCCCCCGTGGCCCGATCACCACCAAAATTTAATAAGTTGTTCCTTGTGCCAGTATCAGCATTTCCTGAAATTTTCATCCAAATCCGTCCATAACTTTTTGAGTTATCTTGCACACAGACAGACAGACAGACAGACAAACCAACGCCGGCAAAAACATGACCTCCTTGGCGGAGGTAATAATCATTCATTACAAAGTCGTGATACCAGTGCTATAAAGGAAACTATGCTTTGCTCTTTCTTTTCTGTGTGAATCTTTTAATGGATTTTCATGTTTTTTTCCCCCTCATCTTTGTACTTACCTACTCCATTGTCTTCTCAGCTCTTAACCATCTTTGTGAGTGCCAAACTAGCAGCATATGTAAAGTTTTACCAGAGTAACAAAGACTTCATCGATTCCCTTGGTAAGTGTGAGATATTTGTTACATCACTGTCACACACACAAATCGTATTACCAATGACAGACAAGAAACTACTGTATTGTTTAAAATGCCAAGTAAAAATAAGCTTGAACTTGCCCTAAAACTCAAAGTGTATGTGTATTTTGTGTAGAGTTAAGCTGAATGCAATCATCTTTATGGACAGGTATTGACATTCTGTGTGTCATGTAATTTTAATGAGCTGTTTAAGTAATTATCCCTGTAACAACAGTCAAATTACAACTAAAGCTGCTCATGTGTACTGCCCTTATAAATATTAAGCCAGTTTTTTGTGCTGTGTTGACACAGTACTGGAATGTGTATATGTCAGCAGTGAGAGTCTTTTCTCACCTCTAAAAGCTTAGTTATAATTACAGGCCTGTGTGGGATGGACTCTGAAAACAGACAAAATGTGGAGCGGTGTTTGTCTTAATGAGTGGATTCCCTTATCACTTGCTCCTAAATGAAGAAACAGGGAAACTCCCAGGGTCAGGACTAATAGACTGTGACTGTTTTGTGCTTAATGATCCCTGCATGCTGCTTTCCAGGCCTGTCTCATGAGCAAAACATGGCCAAGATGCGTCTGCTGACATTCATGGGCATGGCAGTGGAATTCAAGGAGATCTCCTTTGACACTATGCAACAGGAGCTGCAGATTGGAGCTGATGACGTTGAGGCTTTTGTCATTGACGGTAAAAGCACTTCACCTCAAATAAATCTCTGCTGCGCACCTTTCTTAAGGGTGCTTTTATTTCCTCTTGACTGCAGTTAGTAAAAAAGAAAATGATTGAACCGTGGCCACATGCACTGCATGTCACTCTATGACTGATGCATCAATTATTGATTCACTGCAATGTTGCAAAAATACCTGTGTCGTGTGTTCTTTGAAACAACAGGGATTATTTTACAAACCAGGAATTGTACAGTGGAATGGTAACATTGTATGACACAAACTGTCTTCATCCATTTTCATTTTCCCAGTACATTTTCTCTCAAAGGCTTTCCTGCATAAGTCACGCTTTTAGCGCTTTGTGTCAGAGCTTTTTAATTCTCATCTTTCCCATTTCTCCGTTGTAGCTGTTCGGACCAAGATGGTGTACTGCAAAATCGATCAGACGCAGCGAAAAGTTGTTGTGAGGTAAGTTCTTCTGCTGTGCTGCCACACAGTTGTATATATGTATTCAGAATGTAGTTGTAATTTTTTATTGGTGTGTAGTTAGAATGTTTCTTTTGAAGTTCTTTTTTGTGCCATTATGCTGTGGTTTATACACTTAGGTGACTGTGCAGTCTAACAGTAGAGCAAGTCTTCCTTAATTGGACTGTAATGTGGTGTCTCATAATATTCTTTTTTTCATTAATTATGAACTGTTATTCTTTTCTTTTTTTTCACTGAACTAGTCACAGCACACACCGTACCTTTGGAAAGCAGCAGTGGCAGCAGCTCTATGACAGTCTAACCTCCTGGAAGGCCAACCTCGCAACTGTCAAAACCAGTCTGCAGGCCCTTTCGCCTTCTGCCTAATTCCACCTCAACCCCTCTGCTCACAATGCCTAACTTGCTATTCTCTGTTTTCAAAATTCTCAGACTGATCAGGTTTTTATATATTCATCCAATAAAAGACCCGTGATGATGATTGGTGGCTTTTTTTTCCTTCTTTTCCTTGTGGAATAATTTATGCTTGAATTATATTGGAGTAAAGAAAACACACCCAGAACTTTTCTTATTATGGAAACATTCAAAAGCCTTACTGCTCCATTTAGGGATAATACATATACAGTAATTCATTTCAAATGACAAGCCAACAGGCTGCTTTATCATCCTTTTTAGAAAGCCATACAGCGACTTTAATAGGGGCTCATCTCTTAGCGGTGTTCAACATCTGGTTTTGGTTAAAGGACAGCATGCCACTATTAGATGGGCTATGACCTGCAATGAGAAATGACCTGCAAAAGAAGGGTCACTTGTCTAGAAGCACACAGAAGGTGACGTTGGTAATGTGCACTTAAGATGACCCTGTCTGCTGAGGTTACAACACTATTCCTGTAGGATCAACACTTAACTGCTGTGGTTTGGACTGATTCATTGTCACTTCCAAATTTGAAACTGTCCACTTGCTTGTAGATACTGTTCAGCTGTACTCGGCATGACTCACTGTTTCTTGGTGTGTGTGAAAACTGGGAAAAAAACAAGGACTCCTATATCCCATGTTTGATCCCGTCTTACATTTAACCATTGAGACAAAGTGAATTGCAATTTATCCTGAACAGAAATCTGTTTTAGGCACTGGCCAAGAGTTTAAAGATGTGAACTCTAATGATATATAGCCTAGGCATTAGGTGTAAAAGCAGCCTCTTTCAGTTCCCTCCCTTTGGGGCTGTGATGAAATCAGCACAAACTGACAAAGTGCAGACTACTGACAATGCACTCTTTGAATCCCTGCACCCACTCTGGTGGTTTTTCTTTGACAAATAAAGCTATGGCTCAACATGTTTAGCAGTTCTGTTTGGTGGTGCGCAGCCTCTGTACAGGATAATTGTGTTGTTTTATCACTCTAGCTCTGCTATGAAAATATTCACACTTACATTAAATAGGTATCATTGTGGCAGTGTTTTCCTATCACAGCAGAGGTCTGCACAGACTCACTGCTCACTTCAGTCCAGTTGTCCACGGGGAGCTGCATCACCAGCTCTTATCAGAGGGAGTAAATCACAAAACACATTCTCAAGAGCACAACCTCATCACAGCCACCTGCAAGGTGGGGCACAGAGCAGATAGAGACTAATGTGACCACAGCAGACTCAACAGCATGTTTGCAAAACCTTATGTATAGGTTACTATCTGTCAACACGTGCAGCTTCCCTCAATTTAAAACTGCTTTAAGTAGTGTTTTTATTTGAAACTGATCTCCTTGTATTTGTGTCCTCAATTTGTCTCACTGTTTTTAAGTAGCTGTTTCGTGGAGGGTTTGTCATGTGAAATGTCCCAGATGTAAATATTTTGCGCTTTGCTTGGGTTATCTACTGCAGGAGTCTCCTTATCGTAGTCAGATAGAGGCAGAATTACATTGTTCAGTGATGAAAACAAAATGAGTTGAAGCTTTACCAAACTGGACCCATGTAGCTCACAGATCTGTTTATCAGACACAATCTGCTGTTTTTGAGTACAGACCTAATGGTATGTGAGCCCTTATAGAAACATAAACTCCTCTCATCGAGGTGCTATTAATCATTATAACTTTGATATTATAGTATATGGTAGAAGGTGGTAATATCATATGTACAATAGACTATGTAAAGTCTGGAGTTTCTCTTTTTCTTCACCCCTTTTCATCATATCAGCATTCCTCTGGGTAAATCTAAGATTCTGACAGTATCCAGAGATGTTAGTAACAGCAAGAGAAAGACTCACTGCACTTCAATTAGCACCGTCCAGTAGTCAGCCAGATAATGTTCAATTGCATCCTATCTCTGCTTTACATAAACACTGGACAAGAGGCCCCGGGGCCCAGGAACAGCTATGACAGATATTTACATGTGGAGTGTGAAATATAAACACAATTACAGTTTGACAGGCAAAAAGGGGAATTTTATGCTCACTGTGTAGCTGTATGTTCCATGTTGTAACTATTCTAAGCACTTTATTTTTTAACTTAAAAGAAGTCTCCTTTTTGCCAAAAATGACCAGAACCCAATTCACAACTTTTTCCCAAAAAAGGCCTGTTCATCGTAGTGTGAGTATGAAAAAAAAAGACATGTAGAAATGGCGTTTTGTTACAACAGTAATTTTTACTCATCCATTTGAAGTGAATGATAAAACTATATAGGGACAGTTTATATTCGTTTATATTGTAAAGCACTTTGTGTCATTTGATATAAAAATGACAGACAGACAGACAGACAGATAGATAGATAGATAGATAGATAGATAGATAGATAGATAGATAGATAGATAGATAGATAGATAGATAGATAGATAGATAGATAGATAGATAGATAGATAGATAGATAGATAGATAGATAGATAGATAGATAGATAGATAGATAGATAGATAGATAGAATTTAAATAAATAAATATGAACAATACATGTTTGATCCTGAGACTATTACCTCATTGATATGGGGCAGATGTACCTTCTGTAAACACAAATATGTAAATAAATAAATATGTAACTAACTAACTAACTAAATACATAAATATGTAAATAAATATGTAAATAAATAAATAAATATGCAAATAAATAAATAAATATTTCTGTATTAATGTGTGATCTTGGAGTAACTGTGTGAAGTTAAACTAAAACTTTAACAACAGAGTGTCAGATGTGTTTGTATGACCTTAAATAAACATGTAAATAAATAAATAAATATTTCCATATTAATGTGTGATCTTAGAGTAACTGTGTGAAGTCAAACTAAAACGTTAACAACAGAGTGTCAGATGTGTGAGTATGATCTTAAATAAACATGTAAATAAATAAATAAATAAATATGTAAATAAATAAATATATGTATATAAATAAATATGTATATAAATAAATAAATAAATAAGTATTTCTATATTGATGTGTGATCTTGGAGTAACTGTGTGAAGTCAAACTAAAACTTGAACAACAGAGTGTCAGATGTGTGAGTATGACCTTAAATAAATATATAAATAAATAAATATGTAAATAAATAAATAAATACACTAATTAATAAATAAATAAGTATTTCTATATTAATGTGTGATCTTGGAGTAACTGTGTGAAGTCAAACTAAAACTTGAACAACAGAGTGTCAGATGTGTGAGTATGACCTTAAATAAATATATAAATAAATAAATATGTAAATAAATACATAAATAAATAAATACATTAATTAATTAATTAATAAGTATTTCTATATTGGTGTGTGATCTTGGAGTAACTGTGTGAAGTCAAACTAAAACTTGAACAACAGAGTGTCAGATGTGTGAGTATGACCTTAAATAAATATATAAATAAATAAATATGTAAATAAATGAATAAATAAATAAGTATTTCCGTATTAATGTGTGATCTTGGAGTAACTGTGTGAAGTCAAAGTAAAACTTGAACAACACAGTGTCAGATGTGTGAGTTTGACCTTAGGCCTAAATCTGACCTGGGAGGAGTACACTGAGTCAGAAGAACTGGTCAGATGACTCATGTGTTCAGGACTTTGACCCGTTTGGAGATAACTTTCCCTTTGGTGTCTGGAGTCGCCATCTAGTGTTCATTTCCAAGAACTCGTACTGTTTTCCAGGTGAACGGGATCGATTGGTTGTGTCTGCGCAGGTAATGTGGAAGAGCAGGGGCCGCACATCAGCTGGGAGGGAACAACTCTTATTTATTCTAGCTGTTTTTTTTTGTTTGTTTGTTTGTTTGTTTGTTTTTAAACTCTGACGGATTACCACAGATGTAGTATGGGATTGTATTTTGTCAACAAATGATGAATGACGTTAAAATTTGGAGGAGATAAGTGAACGGAACTGTTGTTTGAACGTTTCCTGATTCACCTTATCTGCGTCGGAGCTGGCACGCGCACCGCCGCACCTCTAGGTTTTGTTTTCGCAGTTCGGACTTGTGCCCATATGCGTCTGCTTTTCTTATAAAGGCCATGAAACTACACAAGGAAAAGTTTACAAGTAATCTGAAGAAAGCGGGTATAGTAAGTAAACTAACAGGTGCACCCACGAAAATGTTCCTCCCACTGTTCCTAGTCCTTGTGCTGCTACCCTGTGGCAGTCCGGGCTGTGTGAGGGGTCTACTGTCAAAACAGGACGAATTACAAGATAAACAAGGTAACATAATGTTTTCTATTCTGTTCTGACTTTATTTCACTCACATTTGTAGGATTAGTTTAACTCACTAACTGAATCCATTTTTACACACTAGTGTTTGTGGATGAAGGGGACGCGAACTCGTTCCTGGGTCGTCACCTTCTGTTCAATCGGTTTGATTTCGAACTTTTTGTTCCGGGAAATCTGGAAAGAGAGTGTTATGAAGAAATCTGCAACTACGAGGAAGCAAGAGAGGTTTTTGAGAACGTCCCTCAAACAGTTAAGTGATGCTGACTAATGGGATTGAAATTAAGGGTTGAATCATCAACAACAAGATTCATTCAAGTGATCTGTTGTTGTTTTTTATTTACAGGATGCTTTTTGGAAGAAATACACTGAAGGCAAGTGATAACATCCTAACATTTTACAACAATAAATATTAACCCTTTCATGCACAGTGGTCACTCCAGTGGACAGTTATTCTACAGCTGTTCTTTTGTATATTCATGGATTTTTGTTGTTGTTGTTGTTTTTTGTTTGTTTGGTTTTTTTTAGACATATCTTTACTAAAGTTTTAAGACACTCCATATCTTTTCTGACATGAATTGGTATCATTATGTAGATCTCTCCTGAGTATAAACCCCCAGAATCACAAATCTTCCCATAGTTTTCACACAATTTATCAGTAAATACATGTTTCTGTGCATCAAAAATTAAACATATGGATCCAGCTGAGTGCACATTTTTGCCACTTTATGAAAAATAGGTTCATAAGAAATTGTTTTCAATATTATTTTTTTAATGTATTTTTTACAATCTTAAAATTATTTTTATTTTATTTATTTATCTTTTTTTTTTTTTTTTAATTTTTCAGAAGAAAATTTTCAATCGCATTGTTTTTTTCATGCCTAAAGAGGAATAAAAACACTCAGGAAAAAATTTTGATTAAGGTTCTCATAATTCGTGCATGAAAGGGTTAAATAATCTCTTATATTGAATTGCCATAGTACTGTAAGGTCATAACAACTTAAACTGCAGCAATGATAATTATTCTCCTGCTCTTTCTAAACCTGTTTCACCGCTTCAAGCTTTGTATTGTCACTTTGGAAATTCTACATGTTTACAGTCACAAAACTTGCTGTGATCTAATCTAACCTAATCATTTTCAAGTACAGGGTGGGGAAGCAAAATTTACAATGAACATTTAGTTGTTTTTTTCTCAGCAGGCGCTACATCAGTTGTTTTGAAACCAAACATATATTGATGTCATAATCATACCTAACACTATTATCCATACCTTTTCAGAAACTTTTACCCATATGAGTAATCAGGAAAGCAAACGTCAAAGAGTGTGTGATTTGCTGAATGCACTCGTCACACCAAAGGAGATTTCAAAAATAGTTGGAGTGTCCATAAAGACTGTTTATAATGGAAAGAAGAGAATGACTATGAGCAAAACTATTACGAGAAAGTCTGGAAGATACTATTAAAGAAGAATGGGAGAAGTTGTCACCCGAATATTTGAGGAACACTTGCGCAAGTTTCAGGAAGCGTGTGAAGGCAGTTATTGAGAAAGAAGGAGGACACAGAATAAAAAGATTTTCTATTATGTCAATTTTCTTGTGGCAAATAAATTCTCATGACTTTCAATAAACCAATTGGTCATACACTGTCTTTCAATCCCTGCCTCAAAATATTGTAAATTTTGCTTCCCCACCCTGTATATGGGACACAATTATAGCCCAGGTTTGGTCTAAAGTGAAAGAATTCATGTGGGAAAAGTAGAATAACCCTGTGATATTCAGATGACCTTTTCTATGTAATACAAACCTCTGCCCTGATCAAACTGTACTGTCAGTTAGACACTGTTGCCTGTGATGATCCACAGATAAGGACCAGAGGCCCACACGGGTGGATGTGACGTCTCTTTTGGTTGGACTGGTTGCTGCTGGAGTTAGCGTTGTCATTGTAGGTCTGCTGGTTTGGTATTTTTGCCAGGGCAAATGCAAAGATGACTTCAGCAGGGCCGGGTAAGGAGCAGGGTCTTTATCAATCATTGAGTTCACTACATTCACATTATGAGTTGTGTTTTAGAATGGTATTGTAACACTGAACAGTTTCAGCATTACACTGGGTTACAAAAAAATGTTTTTTACAAGTTGTCTAGGTTTTTTCAACTAAATTAGGACCATTTTGCACCGCTAAATCCAAAAATGACATCTGTTTTTCTCAATCAGGTCAGGTTTTTTTGCTAATTTGATTTTGAAAAATTTGATCTTCTCACAAAATTGATTACATTTTTGTGACTTTATCAGTTGATTTTTTTATATAGTTCTCACCCAAAATAGGTTTTAAGAGAAAAAAAATCATTTTCTAACAGGATGTATTTATTAAGTGTTACAAACTGTAGCAGAATACGTCAGGCTTATTTTTGCAAGATCTTCTAGTCGAAGCCATTTCATTCACCTGTAATATTAAAAAAAACAGTAATCATAAGTTGGCGAAAGTAAAATCTTCAGAACTAGTTTATTGCAAGAAATATGAAAGAATTTTGTATGATTTGATGTGAAAATGCCCATAAATGTAAGCAAAAATGTTAAAAAGCCAATGTGTTGCATAGTTCAGAAAGTTGACCTGATTGAGCAAAATTAATGTGATTTTTGGATTCAGCACACCAAAATTATCCTAAATCAGCTCAAAAAACTTCAACAATAAATTTGTTGTTGACCAGTGTTATATTACTGTGGTTCCTGATACTTTTTTGTATGCTTAACAGTGTGGAATTATTCAGAGTAATCAGATACCCTCTGTGGTTTACAGTTGTATGCAGGCATCTACCTTTACAATAATTGAATACTGTTGGTCACATGTATAAAACACACAATATGGATCTACATTCCTCTTCCAGTTCTATTAGGGCGCGTCCACGGAGGAGTAACGCGACTCTTATAATGCGACGGCTCGAGGAGGTTTCCCTCCAGCCTGCACACCCACCTGGACCCCCATTACCTGTGGATGAATTGAACCCTCCAGGGCTCCCCTCATATGAGCAAGCAATCGCCAACAGTGGACAACACGATGCCCCGCCTCCACCGTATCCTGGGTATATATTCATTTTTGCATTTGCACACGTAACATTCACATCTACTTTACATTTGTTTTTGCTTCATTCCATACACAATAACCTAGTGATGATGTCACATAAAAACTGCAACAAATGTTTTTATTTTTGCTTTTAGATCAAGACCTGCAAGCGCACGGCGGTAGTAGCCATAGGATATTTTATCAGTGCATCCGTTAACATCAAACACACTGGAGTTTACACTGTGCTTCTCAAGATCCTTCTTTGAACAGTGCCTTTTCCTTTTATGTTCCACTTCACGTTTGTCAATTTGTGCTTTTTATTCAGTTTCTCTGGCCTGTTTGTGTTCTCTGTTCTTGGCATTGGTGTAATCTTTTAAGATTTTATGTATATTTTTAGACATCATTTGTGTGTTAAAGTAGGAAGTGAAGAAAGACACGGAAATACAGATAAAGAGACAGGGAAGGATGTACAATTACTGTCTCCCACTGGGATTGACATTGCAGATGATAGTCAGTGACCGTAACCTCTCAGCTACTGGACTGACCCATCTGGGTACATTTTTAAATGTACCATATAAAACTACAAATGCCAAAAGGTAATTTTACAGTAGCATCTTTTTCATAGGTGTCATCATATTCTATAATATTACCCAAACCCAAAGCTCTGCAATACATTTACCCAGTTTGCTGCTTTTTTTTTTTTTTATCTGAAGGAGTATGAAGATTATAATATGCTGAGCTTGATTTAGCTGAAGTACTTATGTTTTTTGGGTGTTGCATTATCTGCAAGACACAAAATATGAAGGAGGGCTGTGAGGCTAGATTCTTTTTTTTTTTTTTCAATATATGATGAGTATTAATTGTAACAGAAGAGAGACAGGCTGATTTCTATATTTATAAGCTCTCGGTCTCCTTCAGAAGGAATAAATGTAACGGTAACACTTGGCATTATATTGCCATAGACTTAAATGGAATGGAATAATACAAGTGGTTTTGATGCAGTGGTCCAGGTTCGTGTGTTAGGATTCACTGCATATTTTCAGGTTTTTATTATCATGTTTTTTCAATATGTAGATTTTTTTGCTGAATTGAAGGAGTGTGTTGGAAAATGTTTGAGTGACCAGTCAAAATGCTCTAACATGTGAAATAATTTTTACTTTTAGTGTTTGGATTATTGTTAATTGTTAAATGTATTATAATAAGATGGGGATGAAAATGGTTTATATATTTTACACAACCTGGTTTTATATTTATACTGTAAATGCTTTTAGCTGGCAATATTTTTTTTAACAGTCCAAGGAGTTTACAGCACAACAGGTTGTCTGGTATACACAAAAGAATGTCCCACACATAATGTGAGTATTTTGATTTAAAAAAAAAAAAAAAAAAATTAGAGAATTCACACAAAATGAGTGGATGCTTATGTCTCATTTTACAACAAAGCATTCCAATTGTTTGTCTCCAAAGTGTCTGTCAATCACTGGTGAACCTGATCCAAAGCGATATAAAATTTAAATGTTTTTATAGATGTTTTAAATAAAATCAATATTTTAATTATTTTGATTGTGTGTGTTAATGTGTATGTTTGTTTATCCTGGTGGGACAGACTAAACTAAGCTGTAAGGTCAGATGGTTAATAAAATGTGTAGGATTAAGGTAAGAGGTAGGCATCGGTTATGTCAAGCAAATTAGGGTCAGGGTCTGGGGCAGAGATGTCCAATTCATCTTAGTTCAGGGGTCACATACAACCCAGTTTGACCTCAAGGGGGCCGGACTGGTAAAATAACAGCATAATAGCCTACAAAAAATAAGTATTTTCTCTTTGTTTTAGAGCAAACAAGTAAAATTAAATTATAAAATGTTTATATTTACAACCTATCCTTTCACAAAAAATGTGAATAACTTGAACAATTCGAAATTTATTAAGAAAATTAAATGTAACTTTAACAAAACTATGCTTATACTTATAATTTATACAGGCGCATTACAGATTGCAGTAGATCTACAAAGGCACGAAACATTTAGTAACAGGCATAATATAAAAATTTTGGAATTTGGAACTAAAACTGTTTGACACTCTTGACTGTTGATATCTTTTTGCACTTTGCAAATTCATCCCATGGGCCAAACTGAAACCACAGTGGAACCGGTTTTGGCCCCCAGGCCTTATTTTTGACACTCCTGTTTTAGGGAATGAATCATGTAAAGGGGTTATAGATATATTGAACTTGTCTTTTAATTATAATGCAGGGAAAGCCTGATTGTTGTGATTGAGACGAATGTTTCGATCTTAAAATGGGCTCATCTAACCTATGTGGAAAAATGAACTGAATGGGTTCTATACACAGTCCCACTACTTCCTGAACTTCAGGTGGCTCCTTTATTTCCTGTCTTTCATTATTGGACACACTGATTAATCCAGGCGTGTCTGCTACTTCTTGTTGTGACAACTGATTAATTACACACACCTGGATTAATCTGTGTGTCCAATAATGAAAGACAGGAAATGAAGGAGCCACCTGACGTTTAGGAAGTAGTGGGGCTGTGTATAGAGCCCATTAAAGCGGAATAGTTATAAATATTTTAGTCATTAGCAGGTGGAGCGTTAAAAAAAATGTGTACTTTTCAAATAACTAGTACAGGAAATTAGGAATAATAGTATTAATAATAATAATAATAATAATAATAATAATAATAATAATAATAATAATAATATCAGAGGTATGCTTATAGATCCTATGGACATGGTATGACATGTTTTATAACATAGTTTTAAGGGGCATTTGTCTGTCTTCCCTGTTAAAGGACAGGACAGGTGGTAGATTTCTAACACAGATGAAGTTTTAAAGGTGGAAGGAAGGAAAACTACAAAACTTCCAGCCAAAGTCTAGCGGTGCATCCTGGGAAATCAACTAACATGGGTACGTGAAACCATGCAGAGCTTGCACGGCTCTCGACGACGAGGGATGAACAAAAAGTAACGAATTTCTCCAGAAGGTTTAAGGTACAGTTTTGTCCAACGCACTGAAGAGGCTCACGGCGGCGTGGCGGACCGTGCGTTCTGCTGTGTGTTGGACTGCTGAGAAACGGGCTGCTACGATGCGTGTCCGCTGCTCCACGAAGCTCCGTCGGGGAAGTGAATCTTTCACCGGATGATGGACAGGAACTACCCGACCTCCAGCTTTGCGGACTCGCTGGCTCCACCAGCACAGACCGTAGCTTCTTGGGCCTATGACCGCAGCACCGCTAGTATCAAGCCAAGGTAAGAGATGAAGGAGAGGGCGGGTCACCTTCCGAAGGAAATTTCGGTGATGGAGGGCCTAGTTTGGCTGTTGTTGTAAAGTGCAAAGCTTGGTGTTAATGTCGAGAGCACTGGAGCAGTTGGGGGAAATGGAGTGTTTAGTCGGAGTTGGACGCTTTGGCTTGTCAGTGGTTTCTTAGCCGTTTGTTTTCCCACCTTGCTAGTTTACGTTAGCTCACCGTCTGTTCAGCATGGACGTGGACAGAGTTACTATCAACTAACTCCAAATATACATTTAAACCTTTCTGTAGCATCTGTCAGTCGGTAAAGCTAAAATGGTGTAGATAATTAGCATTTATTAGCCTGCCTTTATTCATAAAGGTGCTCGCCAAACTCAAAACAACATATTGTAACCTAGCTACTTAAGCTAGTCATGCCAGTTATGAAACTTTAAATTAAAGCTACATTAATGGGTTTTACCCGGGAGCTAGGAGGCGACTGTCTCAGCATATTAGCGTCATTTTAGCAGCAAGAGTTAAAGGTGTTTCGTTGCCCTAGGTGTTATTTTACTACTTTTACATTCAAGGTGTACAAGCCCACCTGCTAAAACTTTAAAAGCTCGCATAATTTTCTCGCATTCTGACATACTGCAGTAGCTAAATGACCAAAATTAAGCGTCTACATTTTTAGCTAATCCCATATGATTTAATGTAATTAATCAGATAGGATTTGGAGCCAATCTTTGTAGACTGAAAGCTAATCAAAAGCATAGTTGATGGCTTCATTTTAAAACGGAAAAACTGTTTAATAACTCACAAATCTCCCTCTTTTGCCATTGCCCTAAGGAGTATGTAACCATCAATTGACATATTTTAGGTCATACTTTAGGAATTCAACACAGAATCCTAATGTTTTTAGTCCAATCTGTTATGCTATCAGCACATAGAGAAAATTTTGTATAAAAGCTGTTTAAAAAAAAAAAGTGGAGGATGACTCCCTTTCAGTTCTTTGTTCTCCATACACAGATGTTTACCTTCTGGCTAAAAGGGAACACATTGGATCAGGCTGACTGCATCTGATTGCCTCTAATTTTACTCCCATTTCCTATTAATCTTCTAATGAGAGAATTTAATGTCATATGTCATAAATTGGAGGCTATTAGAAGTCATTATTTGTCTGTCAGTGTTGCCATTTGGGCATTTTTTTGTTAATTGTCTCAAGTTGGTATCATTGCAGTGTCTGGAATGTGATGACATAGTTCTGTGAAAGTGTTCGTCACTCATGAGACATTCATTCCTTTAAAGAATGAGCACTATACATTTTTAAGCCTGCCACTGTTCCTTTTTTGGATGTGAGCTCTCATGTATCTCGTCTTGTTTTCATGCAGTCCCAGTTATGGTACAACACACCTTGATACAGAGCTCCTTCAGCGGCAGAGCTACTCCTCTTCCCACCAGCTTCCCACCTACACTACATCACACCTTCCCGCTGCAGCAGGTGAGTAAGGTGCCATTTGAGCCAAATTTGGTATGCAGTCATGCAAATAATCACCATATATGCAGTGGTTTTCATCATTTTTATGGCCCTGAAACTTGAATAAGTCCAGCAAGGGGACTGCTGCATGTCATCCTTCCTTCATCTCATGTTGTGTGTGTATATATATATTTAATAAGTAATACTGTTAAATAACTTAGTGAACATACCCTGAGCAGCTCTTCTCTATGCTTTAATTGTCATATACATCCACATAGAATTGTATTTGTGTCAGTATGTTGAAAAGCATCATCTTCCTCAATGGTTTTTCAGGAGCACTCGACACAAGCAGTAATACTTCTGAGACCTCAATCATGAGCTTCCTGTCAGCCATGGAGTCGAGAAGCCTTCAGGCTGGTCCTGTTAGTGCCTCGCTGCTTCCTCCTTTTAGACCCCCATCATGGCCAGCTGGTAAGGAACACCAATTTTACATTTTGTTTATGCATATTGCTCATTTAATTTTCTGTGAAATGAATTTCTTTGTCAATGGAAGAAATGCTGTTTAATATTTGTGCGTTATGGTACTGTCCTTAACCCATCTCTTCAAAAATTGAATTGTGAGAATAAGTCCATGTATCTAATAATGAGAATTAAAGATGTTTAATTGCTGTCAGGGAATCATCATTAAAATAGACAATGGGTAAATGAAGTATGTTTGGTTAATTTGCCCAGCATGCCAGTTACTCTAGGTTTGTGTGGGGGGGTTGTTGTTTTGTTTTTTTCAGGTTTTCATTTTTAGTCTATATTTTTCATGGCTTATGTCTCCCCTTTAAATTCCCTGCACTGACTCTCCATTGTCTTCTCTGTACCATCCAGGTACCAACTCCTCCACTACAGAGCTGTATTTGACTGGGGCCCTGCCTTCTACTGCCACTTTCCCCTCTCCTGCTGCTCTGTCATCTTATCAACATACTGGCACCTACCCCTCCAGGAGCTATGCTACCAACTCTTCTCTGGCTCTCCAGGACCCTGCCTTCAGTACTTCAACCAATGGCCTGTTTTCTCACCATGACCCCTTGCTCCATCTCAAATCAAGCCAGACTGTGCTTCCCACTGCCTTAGCCTTCAATCATCTCCCTGCCCCTGCTTTAGGCTCCACTTTGCCCGTCCAATCCTCAACGTACCGCTCAGCCCAGGAATCAGCCCCTCATCTCCTGCAGCCCCAGTTCAGCCTGCTATCATCTGCACTACCTGCTACACATGGTGCCCCACAACCTTATGGGGCCACCGTTTTCTCAGGCTCCATTGAGAGAGCACTTCAGCGAGAATGTAGTGTGATCAAACACCACCAGAGGCCTTCTAGCAGCCACACAGCCACAGAGCAATCCCCAAACTCAGAACACTCCCTTCAGGGGTACTTTGGCTCTGGCAGTGAAGCGGAGTTGTCTTACCAACAGGACCCATCCCGCCATTCCCCAGTGTCTTGCAGCCCTTCCACAGGAGCAGACTCCTCACAAGGAATCAATGGTGGTGCACAGAACAAAACAGATTCTGCATCTGAAGCTTACTCATCCTCTTCTGTGCCACAGGCAAAAGACTGCTCTTCTAAACTAGCTCCACATCCTGCTGGGGGCGAAGAGAGGCTCAGTAATCATCAGAGTCTGACAGGACGTTCACCTGAACATTATAGCTCCCCAGGACAGAAGCAGAACACAGTGATTGCAAATCAGCAGTCTGTTCAACTGTCCGCCCTTATGTCCAGCAGTCTGTCTCAAACGTATATGACCCCCCACACCCAGTCTCAGCCCTCTCACTCCACCTCAGACAAACTCCCCTCAATGTACAAAACTCTTACTTCCCTCTCCAATGAGTCTGGCAGCATTGCATCTGTTAGTCAGACTCTTGTTTACTCTCCTTCTCCTGTGCTGAGTCAAGAGCAGGAAGTCCAGTATGGAACCCAGGTCCAAGGCTTGTGTCGGGGGATCAATCTCTCTGAGAGCTACCCCACATCTCAGGGTGCCCCAATTGTGACTTATACATCCCAGTCACAGGGGCAAGTGTCAGTGACTCAGTCTCAGAGCTATGCCACAGGACAGTCCCTCAATGAATCTCTTAACTCCCCGTATCCACCCACATGTGTGCGTAGTCTTCCCACATCAAATTCTACGCAGGACTACAGTCTGATGCAGGCCTCGGTAGGAGATAAAACACATGAGAATATATCCCAGCAGCAGGCACAGTCCCACAAATTTGTTTTGCCTGCACCTTTGCCTAACTACTCTTCGACATCTCAAGCCTTGCAGAACAACATCAGATCCTCAGTACAAGACATAAAGCCTGTAGATCCTATGCAGCAGGCATCCATGGAAGCTTCTGCTGCAGACACCAATATGGCTGCTCACAACAACGTCATCTATGTCATTTCAAAAATGGATGACCACCATAAAACACAAAGCGTTATTAGAAGCAGCTCACGTTCTGATGACCAGCTCATGGGACTAGGTCATACAAATGCAAAAGATGAAAGGTTGGGACCTATGAGCCAACAACATGTTCAGCTAAGCAGTATCAATGGTCAACAAACAGCCAACTCAAAAACTGCAAACACCAGTGTTGTATCTTCACATGTCCATCTGAGTTTAGAGCAACTCAAACAGCACCCTCTTCAAATCAAATCTCCTGAGCCGCATCAACAAAGCCACCAAAACCACAGCTTGTCTCAAAGCCAAACTGCAGCAGGCCACACCCAGTTTATCACTGTGCCCAGCAATCAAGTTCTCCTAGAGCCCAGTCAGATGATTCTGCTTCAGCAATCCCTTGTCCACCACAGTCAAAACTCATCAAAGGTGGTATCTGCGCAAGGTATCCAACAAACTCAAGGTTTGGGATCTGTTAATGTCCAGTATCTTCATATGGATCGGGATCTGCTGGCTCCTAGCATCACTGAACCCCCAAATCCACAGGGCACAGTCGTATTGGAACAGAACTCAACGTGCCCTGATTCTTCTAAACATCTTCTGCCCTCTAAAGACCACTACAGCCAGCCAACAAATCAGCAGTCAAATGAAGCCAAGAACCACTTCGCCCTTAACTCCATTTGCTTTCCTGACTCAATGTTACTTGGAGATGAAAGAAACATTTTGTCAAATGTTGATGACATTCTGGCTGCTACAGTGGCAGCCTGTGGGGTCACACCACAAGACTTTGTCAAAGCTACATCCTCTGCTGAGGCTGATTTGGCAGTAATGGCAAACCCAGCTGATTCTAAGGGTCATTTCCAGACTGTAGATATGAGGCACATGTCACCTATTTTCTCCTCAGCACAACAGCAACCAATTCTTACCAACACTATCTCCCACTCAATGACCATGACACTAAATGGAACTCAGATGGCTTCAGACTGTCAGGGGCAATCTGTTCATCACAGCAACAGCTCTGAACTTGACACAAATGGAGATGAGGGGAGCTCTGAAAATGAATATCACTTAACTGGGCAGGTGTATGACCCCTCAGGTCTGCAAAACAGAGCCAAAGGGAATGAAAAATGTATTAAAACAGAGGATGGCCTTATGGAGAGCACAAGTGGTGAGGACTTTCCCAAAAAGAAGGCTCGCTCTAAATCCCTGTCCAAGCCAGGTGGTCCTGACGAAGATGGAGGACAAGCCAGACCAGTGAAGCGAAGTGGGCAGACAAAACGGCAGAATTCCAGGGGTAGTGACGTCTCTCCATCTGCCTCACACAGTGTGTTCGAAGGCTGTCCACAGCAGGAGAGAATCAGACAAAAGATCCGTGAAGTGGAAGAGAAACAGCCTGAAGTCAAAAGTGGCTTCATCGGCTCCTTCCTAGACTTCCTCAAATCTGGCCCCAAACAGCAATACTCTCCAAGTCCTACACGGAGTGTTAGTCGTCCCAGAAAGCCCTGCACCTCTTCCAAACCACCGCCATGTACGTTGCCTACTTTGCCTCCCAAACTGCAAACTCTGACAGGGCCTTTGATACCCCAAGAGAGTCAAACTCCGCAAACGGCAAACTCTCAGCCAAAACGCCTGGATGAAGATTTACAAAAGAACTTGGAGACGCTGCCGTCATTCAGCTCAGATGAAGAGGAGAACACTGGGAAGAACCAGGCTTTGAGGAACAGCATAAGCTCAGCACTCTCAGCTCTTGATGAATCTTCGGATAAGAAACCTCGGACAGGTACCTTTGCTGTGCAGTTTTAATCATCTTGAAGATTATGTTCGTATATTGAAGAAAATATGCAATTAGAAGTATTTTTTTGTAAAACTCTTTTTCTTATTTTAAATGCTGTCTGAAATGTGTGTACTTTTATTATCAGTATGTTCTAGCTGACCTCCAATATTACTGTCATTTCTTAACAATGTATTTATTTCCAACCTTACTGTAGATATTAGGATCCCTGTTCCAATAATGAAGCCAGACCCAGCTCCTGTCATACCAGCCACTGTTGCACAGATTTGTCTGCCACAAGCAGCTGCTCCTTCACAGCAAACAAATGCCATCTCACGAGGAACTGGATTCTTGGTCAAAGAGATGCCCATAGAGGTCCCGTCAGGCCAGCTGGCTGTACAGCTGAGGAGTGTGGCCATGGAGGGACTGACAGACGAGGAGTTATCAGACAGCGGAGGAGAGGGAATGTACCGGGAAAGAGATGAGTTCGTCGTCAGGAATGAGGATATTGAAAGCATGAGGGTACAGTCTGCAAAAAGTCGATGGTTTTGAGCTTGGATTTTTGTTATTCATTCAGGCATTTTCATTGGTTTTATAATTATTATTTATTTTTTTTACTTAGTCTAAGAGTGCATAACTATTTTTTGGGATTAGTTTTAAAGTCTTTATTTATAGAAACTGAAAAAATAAGGTGAAGAATGCGTGACATGAAATATAAATTACAAAACCTTTTTCTTATTGTTATTAATGGTCCCATATTGTGTAAACTATTAAGACTGAAGGGAAAACAAATATTCAGTCCTACATTTATTTAGTTTTTTATTCATTGTAGCTTTTATTTCACTCATATTTTGGGGAAATTGTTTTTACTTCAGTTTTGTACTGCTAGTTTTGTGACTATAATTTTTCTGATTCTTGCAGAATTTAGCTTCAGATGAAGGTGGTTATAATACTAGATGTGTTGATTCATACTTGAGCCTCTTTCATTGTTACAGTTTCTTACACTGCACCTGTTCCACATACTGCATACTCAAGTCAGTGTTATATTGTATCTGATGTGTCTAGGTGACAATGAGAGCAGGGAGTGAGCCCCCAGCAATCTGGAAAGTTCAGAAAGCTTTGCTGCAGAAGTTTGTGCCTGAGCTGAGAGATGGAAAGAGAGTCTTCTCAGCTACTAACAGTGTAAGTAAAGTAAACCTGTCAGTTCACCTATATGAAGGTGGTAAAATCCATACTGTTGTCTTGATACTCTATGGTATTTTTTTTCTATGTGTGCAGTATCTAGGGTACTTTGGTGATGCTAAGACCATGTACCAGCGGGTCTATGTGAAGTTCTTGGACACAGTTAACAAAAGGGAGTATGTACGTGTTTGTAGTCGGAAGCCTCGTTGCAAGCCTATGAACTCCCTCAGGTATGGGATTTGACTGATGGTTTTCAACTGTGTTTACAAATGTGGCTCTGCAGTGCTGTAATTCTGGCTGTTTTATGACCCAGGGGGGCTCAGGTGAAAACCTTGCTGGGCTTGACAGCCACCACTTCCTCAGTGTCACAGAGCCAAAAGCCACGACCCAAACAGTCCAAGCCCAGAGCAGAGCCACCACCGAAAAAAAGGCGGAAATGGAAGGAAGAGTTCTCACCTGCTGTCTCAGGCTCATCTGCAGAGGAAGGTGACGAAGATGATGATGGTGAAGAAACATTTAGACTTCTAATTATATCCTGTATATCTGTTATATGGTTTATATATGAGCTTTTCATGTGAATGTCATCTAAATCTTCTTCGGTTCGCTCACTTTATCCTGACGCTTTCACACACTCTTCAGAGTTGAACCCTCCAGTGCCATTTGCTTCACGGCTCCTCAACACCCGAACCATGAAGGAGACATTCAAGAGCTTTGTGGAGCTTCTCATCAGCATTGCCTTGGATGAAGATGTGATGACAGCACTTGAGAGGGCAAACGGTATGTGATTTTTTTTTTTATTTTTATTTTTTTTTATTTTTTAAGCCATTGTGAGTGACTTAACAGCGAAGTCTAAGTGAATACAAAGGTATTTGATGACTTGTTCGTCTTGTCATAGATGAATTGTTGCTGCCACATATGAAGAGGGTGGACGGGATGATCACGGACAACAGAAAGCGGTTGCTTCATAAGCTGCACATAGGGCAAGTTCTGAAGGTGGGTGTGTCATTCCAGTTCTGATGTTAAAGGGTTATAGTGTGATAGCAGTGCATTGCTGCTGAAATGTTAAACACTACATTAATACAACATGAGCATTATTTTAGACTAACTTTATTTTGATGTTAAAAAAAAAAGTGCTGGTCCTTGACTGGTGGTATACACCTACAAACACAGTTTGTGTTCTGTCTTCAGACGGCTCTGGACAGCTTCCCAGAGATTTCAGTGGTGACTGAGCTGAAGAAGGATGGTGAAACCCCAGCCTTCAAGGTGCGTCTCAGTGGGAGGGCCTACAACAAGAAGACAATGAAACCATACAAGATGCCTAACAAAATGCCACAGGTAAGGAAGATGTTTTAACAAAAACTGACTTTACTTTCTCATCTGTCCACTAGAGGGTGCTTTGTTACCTTTTTGTGGATGACTCTACTGTTCATGCCATTGAGAATCAAAATCAAAGTGTACTTTTCTGTCATGCTCTCTCTTGTCTTTGTAGGAGTACACGGTAGACCAGCAGAGGACTCAGTGGTTTTCTCTATACCACTCTTTGCAACATTACAAGTATCACACGTACCTCATGTGTAAGAATGAGGTGAGACAGTGTTGTACAGGCACACATTCCCTGTAAACACTAATACATTGATCATAATGCCATCATTTGTTCTTCTGGCCTACAGATAGCATCACTCCGGGTTCAGGCAGGAGATCTGGGACAGGAGGAGACTGTACAGAAGTGCCTGCAGAATGGAGCCTGGGTGGAGGGGCTCTTCGATCGCTTTGGGGAGCTAATCAATCAAGTGCAGCAGGCCTGCAGATGATCCAGCCTCGACAGGCTTTGGTTAAAGTAAAAAGACTTTGAACGGCTGAATCTAACATGTAAAAACAGGAAGACTCCTCGTTCATATAATGGCAGAAAAGAAAGGTGGTGTGGATACAAGTTCACAATCAAGCCACTGAGTGCTCTTTATCAGGAATATGAATTAGTCCACATGCCCTATGGACTATTGGGCGCCTGAAAAGGGGCATCAGGCGAACAGTGGGACAGCAGTGAATTTTATAGTTTGGATTGCTGCATTTAAGCAAGAGGTATATTGATCAACTAAAGACAAAGACTGTGTTTTTGGGAGCATAATGCCTCTCTTAGTCTTTGTAGGCTTTTGTAGTCACAAGCCCTCTTTTAAAGGGCCTTTTCATATGTTTTTTATCTTTTATTTTTTAAAGGTTAAAGACAGAGCATAACCCATGAGCATGTATTAGATAGAAAGCACTCGATATAGGAAGTAGATGACAGGAAATCAAAGAGCAGAAATCATGTTGTCTACAGATGTAACAAGCCTTCATTGATACTTCGATAAACAAAATACAGAGAAAGTGATTTATTTAAAAATAACTATATTATATATAACCGTAGATATATACTGTTTGTAAAACATCCATTTTGTAATGGAGTGCCAACTTATATATAATGTACATTTTGTATAAAGGAACGGGAAGGCTGGAGTTGGAGCATTTCAGTCAAGGTGGAGTTTGGTAACGATAAACTGTATCTGAATTCTTCAACTTTTGTGCTTCAAAAACCCTTCAGCTATTAAAAAATGTATTGGAGTCGGTACCTTCCCAGTACTGGCTTTAATGACATAATCAATTAGTATTACCTTGAATTAAGGGTTAAATGAAACATGTAAAAGTTGTCTTTATACTTCTTTACAGAAATAGCCCACATTTTATGACAGATATATATTTTCACAGAAGTAAATATTATGTTCTCTTGTTTCTAAGACACTTTTTCATTGTTTTTCACAATTTTCCAAAATGGACTCTTTGTAAGACAAATAACCGATTTTATGCTATCACAAAAGCTCGTTCTTTAAAGATGCAATTTGTAAATAAAGTGCTGCATGCATTCAGTATTTGTCATATTTTTTTGTTGGTTTATGTAAAGCTCTTGACACATCACAAATTTTACATTAATCTTTTCATGTGGTGATCCCAGGAAGATGGTGTTAAGTGGTAGAAGTCAGTGTGACAGCATCACAAGGTTCAGATATAACGGTCCTTCATGCTTTGGAGGAAACGTCAGACTTAAATATTCTGTGTGTTGAGGAACAAAAGTGTTGCTGGTCTCAGTCATACAGTTCAGGTTTCATTAAAGAGTGGCTGAGATCCAAAAACCTTTTCTTCCTCATTCTCAGCCCATAGAGGTCAGTTAGTGTTTAACTTACCTGCTTCTTGGCACGAGCGGTTTGTATTTGTTCCTGTTACAGAAAAGGGCACAGCAGGGCAAAAAACTTATCATGATATTCGCCCACCATGCTGTCATGACCAAACTATTCGCTGTGAATGGGTGGCTGACTTTGTGCCATCTGAACTGGTCTTGGAACTGTTGAATAAAATATGATTGTCTGGCCATGTGTCCACATTGCAGAATTACTGGCAGCCCCAAAAGATACAAAAGTGTCTCTGTGTTGGAGCGGTGGTTCTGTGAGGAGAGGCACTGTCCTCTGTCCTTTGGAGTTGGAGACAAATGGGGGTGGACGTCAAGCAAGCGTTTGGGATTCCAGAACGGGTACAACTGGAAGAGACGGCTACTGAACGTGTGCTCTCCAGATGAAAAACATATGAATTTTAATGCATGACATTGTTTGATATGTGGGAGGCATTCTGAGGGGACCCTTGAGGCAGCGTGAGAATGTGACAAGGCCTCTGGAACTGGGTGTTTTAACCACCAGAGTATGGTGGAAGGCAAAGTTACATTATGACACTGAATAGAACCTGCAAAGATTCTCCACAGCTGTTATAAAACCTAAAGCTGTTCCTGCTATAAGACTAGTCATCAGAGGCCTCAAGAGTCTTTCCTCAACCCATAAAGACCCAGGACCACTTTTATGGCAGTTCCAAAACGCATTTTTCTCTATATTTAATCTTTGTTAAACAATTTATTTGCATTTATTACAATATTATCCTTTGTATTTTTTTTTCTTCAGTGAAAATCAGGTATTCTCCTATATTTAATTTACTGATCAGGTCATCTACATGTTCATAAAAGCTCAGGTTAAAGATCAGAAATAGAGAAACTTGAACAAAAGGTGACTTTTTTTTAGTTAAATCTATCATTAACTGAGCATAAACCCAGTGTGTCCATCCACTGTCATTGATCCAACTCCATGGGTTTTAGTGGTGAATCAATGTTGTAGAGCAGGGGTGTCAAACATGCGGCCCGGGGGCCAAATGCGGCCCGCCAAAGGGTCCAATTCGGCCCCTGGGATGTTTTTGCCAAGTGCAAAAATTCCACAGTCTTGAATTGAATTAAGCAAAAAAAAAAAAGTAACTTGAGTGAAGGAAAAAATCTTGAATTAAGCCAAAAAAAAATAAAAAATGAATCTTGAATTAAGTAAAAAAAAAATAAAAAAATAAAAAAATCTTCAATTAAGTAAAAAAAAAAAAACTTCAATTAAGCCAAAAAATAAAAAAAACCCAAATTTAGCAAAACAATTTCCAATTAAGTAAAAAAAAATCTTGAATTAAGCCAAAAAAAAAAAAAAAAAATCTTGAATTAAGTAAAAAAAAAAAAAAAAAAAAATCTTCAATTAAGTAAAAAATCTTCAATTAAGCCAAAAAAAAATTCTCAAATTTAGCAAAAAATCTTGAATTGAGCCAAAAAATCTTCAGTTAAGTAAAAAATCTTCAATTAAGCCAAAAAAAATTCTCAAATTTAGCAAAAAATCCTGAATTGAGCCAAAAAAATCTCAAATTTAGCAAAAAAAATCTTCAATTAAGCCAAGAAAAAAATCTCAAATTTAGCAAAAAAAAACTTCAGTTAAGTAAAAGTAAAATCTTGAATTAAGCCAAAAAAACAAACAAACTTCAATTCAGTAAAAAATCTTGAATTAAGCCAAAAAAAAAATCTAGAATTAACAACTTAAATTTTTTTCTTTGTTCTTGTGCAAAAAAAAAAACACATTAAATGATGAAAATATTTACATTTACAAACTATGCCGTAACAATAAAATGTGAATAACCTGAACAAATATGAAAAACCTGAAATGTCTAAAGAAAATTTAGCACAATTTTAACAATTTTTCTGCCTGTTCCTCAGTGTTTAGTGTCTTTGTAGATCTGATCTATAATGCACATGGAGAAATGATGAGTTGAGGAATAATATTATTAAAATTGCACTAAATTTTCTTGTGTTATTTAATTTAAATTTCAGTTTTTTCAGTTTTTTTTTTTTTTTTTTTTGGATAGTTTATAAAAGTAAGTATTTTCATAATTTAATGTCGTTTTTTTTTTACACTAAAACAAAGACAAAAATTTGAAGTTGTCATTATTTATAGGTTATTATGTTATTATTTTACTGGTCCGGCCCACTTCAGATCAAATTTACCTGAATATGGCCCCTGAACTAAAATGAGTTTGATACCCCTGTTGTAGAAGATGACTGTGTTTCCATGGTAACTACGGAGCCTCTGAACATCCAAATGTGATGTGATGACCATGTAAAGATGACAAACTGTATTTTACACTAATTATTTAAATGCATTGATAGGATTAGTGGATCAACAGGTATTAAACAGTTTACATCAGTAGAGGATTTTGTCAGATGGTGGATGTTTGGGTCTTTATGGGTTAATCATAACATCATAGTGTGCGGGAAATTCCATAACACATTTGCCATCACCATATGTGTAAAGAAACTATCTTGACTAACATTGTGTGACCGATAAACATGAGCAGGGAAATGCAGGGCTTTACGGGCACAGGGGAAGAAATGGGAGAGTAAATATTGTTTGACCTTGCGGATCACAGTTTCTGATTGCGTTAACCACATTTCCCTCTTTCCCCCCTTCTCTGTTATTTTCCTCCTTGGT
Organism: Sphaeramia orbicularis; assembly: GCF_902148855.1. Lineage (NCBI taxonomy): Eukaryota > Metazoa > Chordata > Actinopteri > Kurtiformes > Apogonidae > Sphaeramia > Sphaeramia orbicularis. Next base: position 45,013,327 of record NC_043959.1, read on the forward strand.
TAAAAATGTTTCTTTCACTTAAGCACAATGAAGTCAGCTCTGTGGCCAGTTTACAAAACACCACCACATCTGACTGCTGCGTATTCATCTGAGTTGTAAAACCAGTTTGGCTTCTACCAAAGGTTTCTCCCTTCATCTGAAGACACGTTTCCTCATGAGCCTGTGATTATTCTGTGAATGAAAGCTGTGTGGATACCGAATACGTCGTCTACAGCGACAGAATAGGTGAGTGATAATGATTTAATGAGTTGAGATTTATTGTCCATTAAGGCAAATCTAGTTTAGTTTTGTCACACTGTGAAAATCAAAATCTTACCAAGTGTATTTTTCTCATTTCTAGTCAAAATATCTCATCTCACTTAAAATAAGACTAATTTGTAAGTGAGAGATAAGAATTTATTTTTAGACAATAGATCTTGAAAATCTTATTTCAAGAAATCTTACCAAGATAATTTTCACTTGTTCCATTGGCAGATTTTTTTTTTTGCTTAATTCAATATATTTTTTTGCTTAATTCAATGTTTTGGTTTTTTTTTTTTTGCTTAATTCAATTTTTTTTTGGTGAATTCAATATTTTTTTGCTTAATTCAATATTTTGTTTTTGGTTAATTCAATTTTTTTTTTTTGCTTAATTCAATATTTTTTTTGCTTAATTCAATTTTTTTTTGTTAATTCAATATTTTTTTTGCTTAATTCAATTTTTTTTGCTTAATTCAATATTTTTTTTTGGTTAATTCAGTATTTTTTTTGCTTAATTCAATATTTTTTTTGGTTAATTCAATATTTTTTGCTTAATTCAGTATTTTTTTTGCTTAATTCAATTTTTTTTTTGGTTAATTCAATATTTTTTTTGTTAATTCAATATTTTTTTTTGGTTAATTCAATATTTTTTTGCTTACTTCAAATTTTTTTTTTTTGCTTAATTCAATATTTTTTTTTTTTGGTGAATTCAATATTTTTTTTTGCTTAATTCAATATTTTGTTTTTGGTTAATTCAATATTTTTTTTTGCTTAATTCAATATTTTTTTTTGCTTAATTCAGTATTTTTTTTTGCTTAATTCAATTTTTTTTTGCTTAATCCAATATTTTTTTTTGCTTAATTCAATATTTATTTATTTTTGGTTAATTCAATATTTTTTTGCTTAATTCAATATTTTTTTTTGCTTAATTCAATATTTTTTTTTTGCTTAATTCAATTTTTTTTTTTGGTTCATTCAATATTTTTTTTGCTTAATTCAGTATTTTTTTTTGGTTAATTCAATATTTTTTTTTGCTTAATTCCATATTTTTCTTTGCTTAATTCAATTATTTTTTTTGGTTAATTCAATATTTTTTTGCTTAATTCAATATATATATATTTTTTGGTTAATTCAATATTTTTTTTGCTTAATTCAGTATTTTTTTTTGGTTAATTCAATATTTTTTTTTGCTTAATTCCATATTTTTCTTTGCTTAATTCAATTATTTTTTTTGGTTAATCCAATATTTTTTTTGCTTAATTCAATATATATATATTTTTTGGTTAATTCAATATTTTTTTGCTTAATTCAATATTTTTTTGCTTAATTCAATTATTTTGTTTTTTGGTTAATTCAATTATTTTTTGCTTAATTCAAGAGAAAAAAATTCTGCCAATGGAACAAGTGAAACTTATCTTCATAAGATTTCTTGAGATGAGATTTTCAAGATCTATTGTCTAAAAATAAGTTCTTATATCTCACTTACAAGTTACTCTTTAGGTGATTATATCTTATTTTAAGTGTGATGAGATATTTTGACTAGAAATGAAAAAAAATACATTCGGTCAGATTTTGATTTTTGCAGTGCACCTGTGTAAAAGATAGAATTATATCGTGGTATCATCTGTTTCTTTATGAAGTGGTTGGCAGTTTTGGAACTTTTACCGCGTCAGTTATCATTGGGTTGTATGTTTTACAGTTACTTTAATCTGATTTTATTTAGCTGTTTTCTAGGTAAGCCACTTTCTTCTGCTCTGTTTCAAAAGGATACAGGAGTAAACGTGCAAGATATCGCTTTCCTTTCTGCTCACGAGGTCTCACCTAAAATAAAGTAAAAGATCTTTTCTTTCCCCCACATAAAATAGGTGAAACAGACACTAATCCAACCGGTTTGCCCCAGTTGTGTACTATACTTGTAGCTTGTAATGATAATAGGTGCGTTCCTTTCAGTCTCTCTTTCAGCAAGTGACCAACTTTGGCTTTACAGTGTCAGTTTACTACTTTTCCATTGTCAGATTACACCTCAAGGCAAACAGGACAGGGTTAGAGCCTCAGGTCACGAAATCTGCCCTCATATGCAGATCATGTCATGTACTTTACTGTGTGTACTTTGGGTTAAACTGACAGTCATTGGTCATTTCAGTTCAGTGATAGTCTGTATGTGTGTATGGGCCATCCCAGTAAGGTTCCAACATGGTTTCACAGGGAAAAGGAGCAGCAGCAGCAGCAGCAGCAGCAGCAGCAGCAGCAGCAGCAGCAGAGCTTTGACACCTGAGCAAACCACAGTCACGTGTGTAAAAACTGTCCCCAATGACGTCCATTGTTTTGACTGAGACAACTAAGGAGTTTTTTCCACAACTTCATTCTCCTGATTTTGAAAAGCGGACTGTATTCTCTGAAAAATAGAGGTATGAGATCAGAACATTTATGTACCTATAAGTACATTTTTAAGAATGTTCTTTCAAAAGGCAAGGCAAGTTTATTTGTATAGCACATTTCAACAACAAGGCAATTCAAGGTGCTTCACACAGGACATTGAAATAAAAAGAAACACATTTAAAACATTATAAAAGAAACATGTAAAAGGTGATTAAAAACAGCAAGTAAGAAAACAACACATAAATAAAAAAAATAAAATAAAAAAACACACATATTAACCCTTTCATGCATGAATTGTGAGAACATTAGTCAAGATTTTTTCCGTCAGTGTTTTTATTACTCCTTACGCATGAAAAAAACAATGCAATCGAGTTTTTTTTTTTCCTATGGAGTTACAAAAATATCCATGCATTTAATTTTTGAAGCACAGAAACATATGTTTAAAACCCAATATCAGAAAGTGATATGAAAACAATGAAATAAAAACATTTTTAATGCTGCTAATCTGATGTCTTCTCACATTTTAACATATTCTAATGCTAGTAATTACTCACTTCATGGCGATAATATGCAAAAAAAACAACAAAAAAACTTCTTGTCTAAAAAATAACAATTGATTTACACTTAACCCTTTCACGCATGAATTATGAGAACCTTAGTCAAGATTTTTTTTCTGGAGTGTTTTTATACCTCCTTAGGCATTAAAAAAAAAAAGGTGCGTTCGAGTTATTTTTTTCAGTGAGTTACAAAAATGTCCATGGATTTAATTTCTGAAGTGAAGAAATATGTATTTAAAACCCAATATCAGAAAGTAAAATGAAAACAATGAAATAAAAACATTTTTAAGGCTGCTAATTTGATGTTTTCTCACATTTTAACATACTCTAATGCTAGTTATTACCTCATATAATATGCAAAAAACAACTCTTTTTGTCTAACAAATAACAACTGATTTACACTTAAACATGTTACTGCAGATCAGGTTTATCAAGAACAGCAAAGTTATAGTAATGGTATGAATTGCAGTGTATTATGGGATGCTGCATAAGTGTCCACTGTGTTGGCTCATATGGAACTAAAAAAACAAAACCTATGAATATACAAGAGAACAGCTGGAGAATAACTGTCCACTATAGTGACCACAATGCATGAAAGGGTTAAACATGTTAGTACAGATCAGATTTATCAAGGACAGTAAAGTTACAGTAATGGTCTGAATGTCAGTGTATGGGATGGTGCGTAGGTGTTCACTGTGTTGGCTGATACGGAACTAAAACAACAAAACCCATGAATATACAAGAGACCAGCTGGAGAAGAACTGTCCACTGTAGTGGCCTATGCATGAAAGGGTTAAAGTAAGAGTTGCAGTGCAGAGTTTCAAAAGAGAATATAAAATCTAAAAAGTCAAAAGCCCTTAAGTCAAAGGCAGCAGTGAACAGGTGAGTCTTTAACCTGGACTTAAAAGAACTCAGACTCTCAGCAGACCTGATATTTTCTGGTAGTTTGTTCCAGATATACGGAGCATAGAAACTGAACGCTGATTCTCCATGTTTAGTCCTGACTTTTGGAACACAGAACAGACCTGCACCAGATGAACTGTGTGGTCTGGATGGTTACCTCCGCCAAGGAGGTTATGTTTTTGCCAGGGTTTGTTTGTTTGTTTGTTTGTCTGTCTGTTTGTTTGTTTGTCTGTCCGTTAGTGTGCAACATAACTCAAAAAGTTATGGACAGATTTGGATGAAATTTTCAGGGTTTGTTGGAAATGGGATGAGGAAGAAATTATTAAATTTTGGTGGTGATCGGGGGGGGGGGGGGGGGGGGGGGGCACTGATCGTTAGTGTGCAACATAACTCAAAAAGTTATGGACAGATTTGGATGAAATTTTCAGGGTTTGTTGGAAATGTGATAAGGAAGAAATGATTACATTTTGGTGGTGATCGGGGGTGGGGGGGCCCACGGGGGGGGGGGGGGGGGGGGGGGGCACTGATCAGCCTTGGCGGAGGTCTGCGCTCTCCGAGTGCTTCTAGTTCATACTGGACTAGAAGGTCTCTGATGGATTTTGGGCCTAAAACCATTCAGTGCTTTATATGCTAGCAAGAGAATTTTAAAGTCTATTCTCTGAGAGACAGGGAGCCAATGTAGAGACCTCAGAACTGGACTGATGTGGTCCACTCTCTTGGTCTTAGTGAGGACTCGAGCGGCAGCATTCTGGATCAGCTGCAGTCGTCGGTTAGACTTTTTAGGCAGACCAGAGAAGATACTATTAAAGTAGTCAACTCGACTACAGATAAATGCATGGACAAGTTTTTCAAGGTCCTGCTGCGACATCAGTCCTTTAATCCTAGGTGATAGTAAACTGACTTTGTAATTGTTTGTATGTGGTTTTTAAAATTCAGGTCTGAATCCAGTACAATATTGGTCTTTAGGAGGCCAGAATTGCACCTTTAGACTATGAAAAAGGGTCCAAAGTTATGTAAAGTACAAATTTGTACTATAAGGTACCCTGCAGCGTTAAAAAATGTGTGTAGACCATGAGAATAGGCTATAGGCTAGGAGAACTGAACAGTAGGCCTAATTATAGTTCAAACATTAGGCTTAGCGCATTATTTATTATATAGCATACTGTAATTACTCTACATCAGGGGTGTCAAACTCATTTTCTTCTGGGGGCCACATTCAGCCCAATTTAATCTGAAGTGGGCCGGACCAGTAGAACCAGTAGACCAGCATGATAACCAATAAATAATGACAACTGCAAATTGTTTTAGTGCAAAAAAAAAAAAAACACAAAACATTCAGTTATGCCAATATTTACATTAACAAACTATCCAAACAAAAAGGATGTGAATAACCTGAAAAAAATGAAATTTTTAAAGAAATATAAGTACAATTTTATCAATATTATGCCTCAAGTTATCATTTATACATATATGCATTACAGATCAGATCTACAAAGGTACAAAACATTTAGTCACAGGCAGAATATTGTTAAAATTGCACTTAATTTTCTTCAGACATTTCAGGCTGTTCATATTTGTTCAGGTTATTCACATTTTATTGTTAAAGGATAGTTTGTTAATGTAAACATTTTCATAATTTAATGTTTTTTGCACTAAATCAAAGAGGAAAAAACTAGTGTTGTCATTATTTATTGGTTATGATATTATTTTTGAGTTTGATGCCCTAACTTGCACTTTGCAAATTCATTCCAGGGGCCGAATTGGAACCTTTGGCGGGCCAGTTTTGGCCCCCGGGCCTCATGTTTGACACCTGTGCTCTATTTTATATTTAGTAATAATTTGTGTTTTAATTCAATAGCCCAATTATCTCAATGATAACAGCCTAATAATTTATTTAGCTTATTAGAACCTCTGATTATTGCCATAATCTCTGTTTTATCAAGTTTTCATTCACACCTCCATGTCTTGCCTATGCCGTTTTTTGTTTTTTGTTTTTTTCTCAATTAGGCCACCGGTTCAAACTTTAAACATTATGACATTATCAACTATATGAGAGTTTTCCTTCTATGTAAAGTACTTAAGGTACAAAATTGGACCATTTCAAAAGTGTACAGAAATGTCTCTCAAAAAAGTACACCCCCAGCGACAAGCATTTGTACCCTTTAAAGTACAAGCTGGTACCTCTATTTTTGAGAGTGTATTCTCTCCTTTCTTAACCTACCGTTGGTAATATTCATCTGTTTGCTGAAAAGGTCTTTATCAGATTAGTTTTGTTTCCAGTGTAGGACTTAAGGGTGTGACCAGGTGAGTGAAAGGTTATGTGAAACTTCCTGGATTTTCAGCATATTTTACATTCTGAGTATATTTTTACAACAGGAAAACAGGAGTTTGACCCATTTTTACAGACTTTTTTTTCTCCTTATTTTATTTTGTGTTATTTTATTTTATTCTGTACATCTGTAATAAAATCATGATTAACCCTTTCATGCATACTGGTCACTATAGTGGACAATTATTCTACAGCCATTCTCTTGTATATTCATGGGTTTTGTTGTTTTAGTTGCATACCAGCCAACACAGTGAACACCTATGCATCATCCCATAGACTTACATTCATACTATTATTGTAAGTATGCTGTTCTTGATAAACCTGATCTGCAGTAACATGTTTTAGTGTAAATCAATTGCTAATTGTTATTCGACTGTAATTAACAGTTTTTTTTTTTTTTGTTGTTGTTGTTTTTTTGGGTTTTTTTTGCATATTATCTCCATAAAGTGAATGATAAGTGTTTGTATTGCAAAGTTTTCTACATCACTTTCTGATATTAGTTTTTAATTCATGTTTCTTTGCTTCAGAAATTTAACGCATGGTGTCTGGCTGAGTGGACATTTTTGTAACATCTTAAAAAAAAACAAAAAAACAAACTTGATTGCATTGTTTTTTTCATGCCTATAGTGGAATAAAAACACCCAGGAAAAATATCTTGGCCTAGGTTCTCATAATTCACGCATGAAAGGGTTAAATATGCCCAGGTGATAAAATAAAAACACTCTAAGATAAAACATTTGCCCTCAGTTTCGATAACCCCACATTTAAGGGACTTGCTCAGATCTTTTGTAAACACTCCTCTAAATAAGTTTCCGCGCAAAAGCCCAAATGCGCACCATTTGTTGCACCTTTTACGCACCAGTGAGAGCCTCCTGACATTACCGCCGGGCAGGGCGGGTGGAGACTGCGCATGAATAATACATGTCCGTGGGAGGAGACGCTTTTCTGGATCTACTGGAGTGAGTTGCGTGCGTCACGTTGTGAACTGAACAGCAGGGACAAGGTCTGAATGGCAGAGTTTACAGTTACTGGAGGAAGTTTTCATGCACCGGACATCAGGTGGGATAAAATAACACTTGGATTATCTCTTTTAGTTTATCACATGCAATTTTTAACGCAATAATTTCTTGTGGTGTTTGTAATTTAAAGATTTGAACTTCTATAGCTCAGGAGAAATTCTGTGTATTGACTTGAGTTATATGAGCATTTACAGTCCTTACAGTACTGCATTACGCACAGCCTGTCGCTTCTAATATGTGTGTTTGTGAAATATTTATTCAATGAAATGGATGTTGCTTAAAGTGGCTGCACGTTCTAATTTAATCTGTTCTGGCTTTTACGACAAAACAGTTCATCTAAATGCATTTTGAACACGAAGTTACTTGCTCTCTTGACATTTGTGCGTCCTGCTGATTCAGCGGCCTGTGTTTCAGTGTTTGTATTGAAACAAATGCAGCTCAGGGTGATCACAAGGACCACCATACACTCATATATGAGCGGATATGAGGGTTCAAATCCATCAGGGCCAATAGACTGTCGTGGATCAGCATTTCTCAAACTATGTCCTTAGGCTAGATCAGTTAATCTCACCAGTCTCAGCATGTAGGAGGAATGAACACTGCAAATTATTTAGGTCTTACAAAAAAAAAAAAAAAAAAAAAGCATGGATTTAGAAGTGTTAGATCATTTATCTTGTTTTAAGAGTTAATTTCTTATTTTAAGTGCTCATACATCTGTATACATGCTTATTTCTAGATTTAACCTCCTAAGACCCAGGACATGTCAGCAAAGTACAAGCTTTTTTTTTTATTTTTATTTTTATTTTTATTTTTTTTTATTATTAAATAAGTGCCTATATTGGAAAAATCATAATGCAACAGTTTTTCAGATGCAGTTTTTAAAATTTTTATGGAATGTTCTTTGTGGTGAACAGTTTTCTTTTTTTTTTTTTTTTTTTTTTTTTTTTTGTATAAAGTTGTGAAACTCTTGTCCACAAATATGGACAGTGGGTTTTAGGAGGTTAATAATCTTAATTCATGAAATCTCTTCAGGTGAAATGATCTTGCTGCATGGACAGATATTTCACTTGTTTTGAGTATCTTTTCCCTCACATTTAGTGTTTTTACCTTGTTTTTGGACACAGTGAAGGTTTGTGCCACAGCCATTCCTGCTGATCTAGTTGTGATTCTACCTCAGTTTTTTTTTTTTTTTTTTCATCTATTGGTCCTGATTCTATAACATTTCTCTTAACTCATAAAGACCCAGTGCTAATTTTGTGGTTGTTCCCAAATAAATTTTTCTCTCTAGTTAACCTTTCTTAAGTGGTTTATCATAATTTATTCTAATATTATTCTCTGTATTTTGTGTTTTTTCAGTGAAAATCAAGTATTTTCCCATATTTAATTCACTGATAATGTAGATTTTCTTTAAAAGCACAGATGGAAGTTGAGGGTAATTATATCAGAAACAAAGAAAACTGAAGAAAAAGTGACTTTTGCAGAAAATATATAAATAATTTAATGTAAAATCAAGTGTGTCCAACCACTGTCATTGATCCAACTCCAAGGGTTTTCCTGGTGAATCAATGTTGTAGAAGATGATGGTGTTTCCACATTCACTATGAATCCTCTGAACGTCCAAATCTGATGACAATAAAAAGATGATCAACTATATTTTACACCAATTATTTACATGTATTAATAGGATTGGTTGATAAACAAGTATTAAACATTTCAGTAGATGCTTTTGGTCGCTTTTGGCTCTTCATGGGTTAAACATCCTGGATGCTTTTCTTGTATTTGCTCATCATCCACTGTGCTCATAAGGGGAATACTCCCATGTGTTTTGCCGGTGCTTCTCCCACTGCGAGTATTTACCTCCACTGATGTGTGCAAACATACATGCACTGTTGTCTTTAGCTGAAATCCAGCTCAGTTCCCCTCTTTCATCATGTCACAGTAATCTGCAGTGGCTTTTGTAAAGAAGACCAAAGTCACAGAGAAGGAGACTGGCTTCAGTTATGCAAACTGGGCTCAAATCTCAGCCTGGCGCAAGCGACAAGAGGTGACAGGACACAGAGGGTTCCCAGGATTGGTTTGACCCACTTGACCCCCACTTTTTTTCCCCCTCCACTCAACAAGTTTTAGCGGATACTGATCAGATCCGGATTTATTCTGTAAAAGGTAATCCGGGGCCCCCTGTTGGGATTCTCCAGATGGTTTTTCCCTTAACTCCCAAATGAAGAACTCATTCTGATAATGCACTATTTATCGTAACCCCAAAATTCCAGTGATAGTGTATTAACTTGTTTTAACATGTGCAGTAGCAGTGCAGATTTATTTCAGAGTGTATTATTCACTGGAAAAGCACTTTCATGCCTGAATTGTTGTCCGGATACTTATCTTTTATCATTTCTTTTTCCCATCACGCTTAGATGAGCTGTTGAAGCCTAGGACAAGTGTTCTTTCCTGATATGCAAATCCCTGGTTCAGAGCAGTTATCTTTACCCCAGAGGGAGACACAGTTTGAACTAGATGGATCTCATTAATCAGCACATCACTAAAACATCCACCCTATACCTTCATCTGCTCTCAGAAAGAAGCTGTTGTAGGTTTTTGTTTTTTTTTTCTATAAGAGTGGGTGAACATCTGCTGGCTGCTGTACTGATCCCGGGTGTTTCTGTTTTCAAGTTTTGCAGATGGGTCAGTAATGGTATTTGTCATGTTGTGTTATCATAACATGGAGCCTGGCTGGTGCTGTCAGGGCCTGATTTATGTCCTCTGGCCTCAGTTACCCTGTCAAATCCCCCCCTAACATTTGCTCAACAGGGTTTAAATGTTTCCTGTTGTGAGATGAAAGCTGCAGTAATGTCTCACTAAGGCCAGCTCCTTCTGCTCTGCTTTCCTTTATTGGTCTGGCTTGTGGTGAATGACACAAAGAAGTCATTTTTTTTTGTTGTCGGCGTTATCAAATCTTTGCTATTGAGGCTATGAAACACAGACGAGCATATAAAAGAGGTTAAGAAAGTGCATGATGTGTGTGTAAAGTGCAATGATGTGTTGATTTTTTGTTTGACAGCAATAATCTTCCACTGATTTGTCTGAAGATTTGTAGCTCATCCTGTAAAAAACAGCAACATATGAGGATATGTCACACGAGACCAGGCTCACAATATGATCATTGTCTGTGTTTCCTTGTACTTACGTGATTTAGTGGGTTGTGGTGTGAAGTCAGATTGTATTAGATCTCTGTTATAGTAGGACACATACAATCCCCTTTGTTTAAAGACTTTTGCCTCCAAATTTCTGTTTAAATTAAATATTTTCTATTAAAATAAAAAAAAAACAAAAACATGGAAAACTAGGATTTCTTGTGCCATGCGTTAGGGCTGGACATTGTACAGTTACACTTGTACACAAGCATTTTGATTCAGGGTTAGACTATGTTACATTAAAATGAGGCAAGGGAGTGTACATTCACTGGAAAAGCAAGAGGAATTTCTTGTAGTTTCTTTAGAAGTGATTTAGGCAAGACACCCTACGGAAAAATGTTTCACCATGAAACATTTGTGTCCTCAGAAACATTAAAGAGGTTGACTCTTTTGTCAACTCTCTTTTTTTTTTTTTGCTTATGTGTAATGCATAATAGGTGCATTCATTTTAAGTCGTGGGAGAGATAATAAAAATAAACAACAGGGATTATTAGTCTGTACAGGAAGTAGCATAAACTCGATTAGAAAAGGACAGAATTTTCCAGAGCCTGTGGTGATATTTTTAAAGATGTTTTTTCATTTGACAAAAAATAGTTTTTGTCTTACTTTTCTATAATGTCTACTGATGTGAACCACAGAATTGTAGTAAATACTCTTGTTACTTAAACCAGAAAAGTCTGCCATTGTCATAACATACAGTGGTATTCATTTCTAGTCTGTTGGTGCCAGTTAATGTCAGTACAAATTTCTTTATTCCAGTTCTTTGAAACTGGAGCCTTTATTGGTCCTTCTGAACAACCGAAATCTTTTTTTTTTTTTTTCAAATATCAATTTCCATGTATGAGTTTCAATTTTGTATCATATTTGAAACATTGGGTCTCAATGCTCAAATACTATTCTTTTTGAACAAACAAAAACATAATATAACACAAACATGTCTAACAAATTGGTAATTCCTTTTCAAAATTGGCAAAGTTCTTCCTCCTTCCTTTATAATGACAGTCTTGTAGTGTCACTGGAAAGGCCTCTGGTGAATGAATTCCTCCCCCTGGTGGATTATCTGTGTATTGCATGTATCTAATTGTATACATCAGGTTCTTCAAGAAAAAAACATCACACTGATCATGTAGAGGGCTTCAAAACTCTTGTAACAAATATGATATGTTTGGCGTTATAGGGTAAAGCTGCCTAAATATAAAAGAGCCCCTCATCGCTTATTGGTGAGGATAGCAACGTTTATTTTGTGTGTTTCAGCATTAAAGTCCTCTGTCTTCTCCTTCTCTGTCAGAACCAGGCATGGCCGGAAAGCCTTTCCGGGCCACCTACATCTGGGGCAGCATCATCTCCAACCTCCACACTCATGTAGAAGTAAAGCGCCGACGTCACAACCTGAAGTCGTACCATGACTGCTTCCTGGGCTCAGAGGCCGTGGACGTGGTGTTGGCGCACATCACCCTCAACCGTTTCTTTAGCGAGGAGCCAGTGCCCCGTTACAAGGCTGTTCGTCTGTGTCAGGCCCTCATGGACTCAAGGGTGTTTGAGCCTGTGGGAATTCGAGTATTCGGGAAAGAGAAGAGGCGACCGACCTTTGAAGACAGTAGCTGCAGGTTGTACCGGTTCCTGAGTCCGGCCAATGCCTCCTCATCACTTAACAACACTACCTCTCACTCCACCAGCACCATAGAGAGTGGCTATGACTCTCCGAGCATGAACAGGAACAAGAACACCAATAGTCCTTCACGTGAAAGGTACAGACTCATGTCGTAATACCTTCAGATCTCATTTAGATGTGCTTTGTTCTTTTTCCTCCTAATAGCCAAAGATAATCCTAAAAAGCTTTAGCCTGGGTGACTCTGAAAGCTAGAGAGGCATGACCCAAGACTCTTAAAGTCCCATCAAGTAGATAGGTCTTTATACACTTAATTTATATCACCCCCCCCGAGTCACCCACATGTCCACTTCTAGTAACCCCATCATTATCATTTGGTGACAATGAGCTTCAAATTATCTCTATTATTTGGCACCAGAATTAGGGACAGACAGAAACCCAGATGCACTTGTTAAAGCTCAAAACTGCAAATGTAAGAACTGACTTGAAAAGAGTAAATGCAGGATGCATCACCCGTGCTGAGCTTCCACGTGGCCGCTTTGTATATGACTGATCCAGACCAGACATTAGGCCTGACATGAGTCTGGGAGATGAAACGTTCAGATGAACCATACGTGCTACAACACTTTGGATAATTTGTAGCACGGGCCTAGTCAGATCTGCATGAGAAAAACATATTATAAAAAATAAAACCATCATGTCCTATTTAAGATTAGTCAGAAAATGTTCAAAGCTGGAAATTGAACATTCATTTTGCCAGTTTTGGTTTGATTTGAAATGACAGCAATCAGAATTGGGGATGACTCACTGGAACTGGAAAACATTTACAGCCCTATGCTACAATTGTTCTTGTAAGAAGCCTGTTTTTTCAATCATTTTACTGATTGCTGTTATTATGTGGCTCTTCAGACGAGAGGTGCTGAGCTACTCCACCCACTCCCCTGCAAAAACAGACAAATCACTGGAGGACGTGATAGGACACCTCAACCTCAGCTCAACCATCACCCCTCAGATGACCAACCTCGGCCTCTCACAAGAAAGTAAGTCTTATTACATCAGACGTGGCACAAATGAATGATGTTAATGAAGCGCACGTGGAGTAAATACATGAACAGACCGCATTTGTTTGTGTTTGTGGGCCTCATGGCTTTTCAATCTGTGTTTTATCACAGTTGTGGATGAGGTGTGGCACCAGCAGGCTGTGTCCAGACTACTGCAGCTGATAGAGCTCCCTCTTTTGGAAGATTTGCTGGAGGGCAAGGAAGCTTCGAAGACTCTCCTGCGTGGTATGGACAGTGACCCGGATCTGTTGTACACATCGAGTTACCTAGACAGGGAAGTCCTCAAGGCCTTTGGTGAAGCACAGTAAGTCCCCCAAAGAATAAATAAGCCTTTTATTTATTTAAATCATGATTAAATCTCACAATTCATGCATTTTAATCCTTTGGGTAATTTTTTTTACTTATTTTATTTATTTATCAGGGACAACGCAGTGAAACATAGCGGACATGTCTGATGTTTTGTACAAAGAGTATTTAGCTAGTTTGCAACTCCCGTCCATGATTTGGCTTTATAACAGTGAAATACATTCACAGTGTAATAATAATAATAATAATAATAATAATAATAATTATAATAATTATGATAATTATAATAAATTTTATTTATAGGCACCTTTCAGGACTCTCAAGGTCACCGTACAAAATAGTTAAAATAAAACACAATTAAAATTACACAGATACATATATAATATAAACAACAATAGCATAAAAACAGCGTAAACAAACAATATTAACCCTTTCATGCATGAATTATGAGAACCTTAGTCAATTTTTTTTTTTCTTGAGTGATTTTATTCCTCTTTAGGCATGAAAAAAAAACAATGCAATTGAAATTTTATTTGATGAACCTATTTTTCATAGAGTTAAAAAAATGTCCACTCAGCTGAACATTTTTTAACTCCATGAAAATGTAAATAATTAGTGCAAAAAACTGTTTGTCATCTTTTCATGGTCGTCAGATATGACCCATTTGGACGTTCAGAGGCTCTGCAGTTACCGTGGAAACACCTCCATCTTCTACAACATTGATTCACCAATAAAACCCATGGAGTTGAATGAATGACAGTGAATAGAGACACTTAATTAATGATAGATTTGCTGAAAAAGTCACTTTTTTTTCCTGTTTTCCATGTTTCTGATTTAATAACTTTTGAATTTACTCTGAGTTTTAATAAACATCAACATGATCAACAGATTAAATATAATAAAATACCTACTTTATGCTGAAAAAATGCTAAATACAGAGGATAGCATGGTGATAAATACTTAAGAAAGGTTAAGTAGAGACAAAAAATCATTTGGGAACTGCCATCAAGAAGCGCTGGGTCTTTATGGGTTAAATATTAATAACATTGCATTTCCTTGCCTTTGTATTCACTCATGCAGATATTATGCAGGTACTGTTACAGAAGTTCAGGTTAAATTACATTGTAGAATAACTGTCCACTGTAGTGACCACCATGCATGAAAGGGTTAAAGCATATTCACATCTATCACACACTCACACACATCAGTCTGACCTCACCAAACATTACAGGGTGGGGAAGCAAAATTTACAATGAACATTTAGTTGTTTTTTCTCAGCGGGCACTACGTCAATTGTTTTGAAACCAAACATATATTGATGTCATAATCATACCTAACACTATTATCCATATCTTTTCAGAAACTTTTGCCCATATGAGTAATCAAGAAAGCAAACGTCAAAGAGTGTGTGATTTGCTGAATGCACTCGTCACACCAAAGGAGATTTCAAAAATAGTTGGAGTGTCCATAAAGACTGTTTATAATGGAAAGAAGAGAATGACTATGAGCAAAACTATTACGAGAAAGTCTGGAAGATACTATTAAAGAAGAATGGGAGAAGTTGTCACCCGAATATTTGAGGAACACTTGCGAAAGTTTCAGGAAGCGTGTGAAGGCAGTTATTGAGAAAGAAGGAGGACACATAGAATAAAAACATTTTCTATAATGTAAATTTTCTTGTGGCAAATAAATTCTCATGACTTTCAATAAACTAATTGGTCATACACTGTCTTTCAATCCCTGCCTCAAAATATTGTAAATTTTGCTTCCCCACCCTGTATATATAAGGTTAAAGCTACTTTCTGCAGTTTCATTATATCCAGCATTAGGATGGTTACTTTTCATATTGAACTGGTTAGGATATTAGTTACCCTGTTAACTGTAACAAGTAATGTAACTATTTTATTGACTTTATCAAAGTAACGTAACCTATTGCATCTATTTATTTATTATTTTGTCCCAGTGAGATGATTGATTCACATGGTCCAAAGAGCTGCTAAAATAAGGCTTAGTGAAAAGATGCGATGCCACAGAATGAATGTTCTCTACATATAAACCTTTTACTGAAAATAATATTTGGGTGTGACCCCTTTACAGCCGCTAACATTTTGATCTATTACTGTAATCTAATTTCATCTTTTTTTCTCACCAGCTGTAACAGACACCAGTTACACTTTTTCCTAATTGACTTACATAACTCCGCTCCATGAAATTAATTAGTTTCCATAACTGCGTCATTGCGACCTGCGTTATCGCTAAATTCCTCATAATCCGTTCCTCTCTTAACTAAAGGTCAAGATTGTTATGTCACTTTTTTCAGTCCACTCACTGTGTGTTATGTAATTGTGTCTTCAGGGCTGATGAGTGGATGTCATCTGCGGTGGACTGCCTGGAGTTTCTACCTGATGATAAGGTGGTGGAGGTCAGTCGAGGTTTAGCCGGTTGTGCTGAGGACCTGACTCAGTGTAAGAAGCTGCTCTACGGAGTCCTGGTCCAGCATTACGGACACACGCAACAGCCACCTCTGCTCAGCAACCAGATTTTTGACATACACTCCGGCATCTCTGAGCTACTTGGTAAGAGGAGGAACCATCAGAGCTATTTGGTACATGGCTACAGATAATGTTAACCCTCAAAGACCTAAACAGCTGATGGCAACCAATGTGTAATAAGTTCTGAACACAGACTCCTATCAATACATGTAAATAATTTGGGTAAAATTAAGTTTCTCAGCAGCATCAGATGTGGCTTATTTGGGGATTCAGAGACTGCGTAGTGAACATTTAAACACTGCCATCATGTGCAACATTGATTCACCAATAAAACCCATGTACATTACAAAAAAAAGTTAAGGATATTTAATTTTTTGGGGGGGGTCTTTATTTTTTATTTTTTTTTTGTATTTTTGCCATTTGTAAATAAAACTATGTCTGGTCATTAAAAAAATGTGTTTCAAATCAATTCACACACAAAAAAGTAAAAAGCGCTGTGCAACTGAAAAAACCCCAACTGAAAAAAATAGCCCAAAAATTAAAAATATCCTTAACTTTTTGTTTGTAGTGTAATTTGACAAATGGCAGTAGTTGTCGATGCTTTATTTATATTCAGTTAATGATATATTTTGCTGAAAAATGTGACTTTTTCTTCAGTTTTCTCTGTTCTGATATAATGACCTTTGAATTTACGCCAAACCATTATGAACATTTATATCACAGGTGTCAAACATCTGGCCCGGGGGCCAAATCTGGCCCACCAAAGGATCCAATCTGGCCCGTGGGATGGATTTGTGAAATACAAAAATTAAACTGAAGATATTAACAATCGAGGATGTCAAAATCATTTTAATTCAGATTCCACATATAGACCAATTAGATCTCAAGTGGGTCAGACCAGTAAAATACTATCATATTAAACCTATAAAAAAGGAAAACAGCAACTTTTATCTTTGTTTTAGTGTAAAAAAGTAAAATTACGAAAAATGTTTATATTAAAAAACTGTTATTTTACAAAAAATGTGAAAAACCTGAAATATCTTAAGATAAGTAAATGTAATTTTACCAATATTCTGCCTGTTATTAAATGTTTTGTGCATTTGTAATTGTAATGTAAGTTATAATGCACACGTGTAAAGGATAAACTGATAATCCGAGGCATAATATTGTTAAAATTGCACTTGTTTTTCTTAAGATGTTTCCAGTTGTTCATGTTATTCAGATTTTTGTAGATGTAAACTTTATCATAATATAATTTTACTTTTCTCACTGTTATTATTTTACTGGTCCGGCCCACTGGAGATCATATCGGAACTGAACTAAAATGTGATTTTTAGTGAAAAAATGTAAAATGCAGAGGATAACCTTACAATAAACGGTGATAAATAACAGAAAAATTCAATTGGTAGCTGCCACAAAAATGGTTCTAGTTCTTTAAGGGTTAAACAGGTATTTTAGAGTATGTGTCAGTGTCATAAACTAGTCACAGTCCTAAGTTTAAACTATTAACATATTATTTTTATTGAGAGATAATGGTTTTTCATCTTTATTTGTGCTTTTATCAGTGAATGGGAAGAAGGAGCTAGCACTGGAGGCTCTGCAGCTCAGCCTGAAGTTGCAGGACTCCAGGAGCAGGGAGGAACTTCGCAGACTCCTGAGATTCATGTCGATTGCCGGTAAACCACAGGAGGTGAAGCTGCACAAGGAGGTGAGCGCCCACGTTATGTTTTTGTGATGCTCTGTGCATGTGTGTATGTTTGACCTCTGCTAATTCAGAAATGATTCTCTGTCAGATTGAGAACAGGATGGCAGTGAAAAGGGCGTTTTCAAGCGCCATTGTGTACAGCAGAAGACTGTCCAAAGGAAAGGTCGACCTGATGGTTTTGTTTTTGATGGACAAACACTGTGATCTGTTCAAAGTAAGTGTTTTCAGATTATGAAATTTTAAATGAGTATGTCTGTTTGTCCTGTCCAGTTTGAGGGACTTCACTATTAACCCATGAAGACCCAAACACCCACCGGTGACCAAAATCATCTACTGATATAAAATATTAAATAACCATTGACCCATTAATCCTATCAATATATGTAAATAATTGGTGTAAAATACAGTTGGTCCTCTTTTCATGGTCATCAGATATGACCCATTTGGACGTTCAGAGGCTCTGTAGTTACCGTGGAAACACCGTCATCTTCTACAACATTGATTCACCAGTAAAACCCATGGAGTTTGAGAAATGACAGTGGATGGAGATACTTATTTTATGTTAAGTTATTGATATCTTTGCTGAAAAAGTCAGTTTTTCTTCAGTTTTCTCTGTTTCGGATATAATAATCTAAATTTTAAACTGATCTTTTATAAACATCTACATCAAGGGTGTCAAACTCATTTTAGTGCAGGGGCCACATTCAGCTAAATTTGATCTGAAGTGGGCCGGACCAGTAAAATAATAACATAATAATATATAAATAATGTCAACTCCAAACTTATGTCTATGTTTTACAGTGAAAAAAGTAAAATTACATTATGAAAATGTTTACATCTACAAACTGTCCTTTCAAACAATGTGAATAACATGAACAAACTGAAAAAAAAAAAATTGTAATTTTAGCAATATTATGCTTCAATTTATCATTTCCACATGTACATTATAACTTACAGATCACAGTGGATCTAGAAATGCACAAAATATTTTGTAACAGGTGAAATATTGTTAAAATTGTACTTCCCTTAAGATATTTCAGGTTGTTCATATTTGTTCAGATTATTCAGATTTTTTGTGAAATTATACTTTGTTTTAGTCTAAATACATGAAAACATTTATATTTACATAGAGAAAAATTTGGAGTTGTGAGTATTTATAGGTTATTATTAGACTGAGTTGGTCTGAATGTGGAACCTGAACTAAAGTGATTGTTAATTTCTTAGTGTAATTTTTTGTATTTCACAAATTCATCCCAAGGGCCGGACTGGACCCTTTGGCGGGCTGGATTTGGCCCCCGGGCCACATGTTTGACACCTGTGATCTACATGATCAGTGAATTAAATATAGGGAAATATTTGATTTTCACAGAAAATTCCCAAAAAACAAAATACTATTTATCAAAATAAATGGTGATAAATTACTTAAGAATGGTTAAATTGAGAAAAAAAATCATTTTGGAACTACCTCAAAAGTCACACTGGGTCTTTATGGGTTAAAGGGGCTCCAGACCTCTAGGCTGATATAAAGATAACACAGATATTCAGCATAAAGGTTGTTTTGAGACAGTTTTACATCGCGCATGCAGTATACATTAACCCTTTCATGCACAGTGGTCACTACAGCGAACAGCTATTTTACAGCTGCTCTCTTGTATATTCATGGATTTTGTGGTTCTTTTCTTTTTTTTTTTTTTTTTACCACATATCTTTATTAAAGTTTTAAGACACTACATATCTTTTCTGACATGAATTGGTAACATTATGTAGATCTCTCCTGAGCATAAACCCCCAGAATCACAAGCCCTCCCCATAGTTTTCACATAATTTATCAGTAAATACATGTTTCTGTGCGTCAAAAATTAAACGTGTGGTGTCCAGATGAGTGGTCATTTTTGCAACTTCATGAAAAATAGGCTGATAAGATTTTTTTTTTTTTTTTTTTTTTCATTATTGTTTTTTTTTTTTTTTAATGTATTTTTTAAAATATTTTTTATTTCATTTATTTTTTCAATTTATTTTTCAGAGGAAAATTTTCAATCGCATTGTTTTTTTCATGCCCAAAGAGGAATAAAAACACTCAGGAAAAAATTTTGATGAAGGTTCTCATAATTCGTGCATGAAAGGGTTAAAAAAAGAAGTCCAGTAACATTTCCCATCTCTTTTCCATGAACTGTATACACTGAAAACAGTAACGTGTCCTGTTACACTCCCTTCTTTTTCACTAGATTCCTAGTACATTGCACATGATGGTCAGTGAGAGAATAATGAATATAGTGAAAGGAAAGGATCCAGATACGCTCACAGGTTAGTAAATGCATCTCAATATTATCTTATATACTCAGTTATTCAACGTCTGTTTGTCTAACTCAACATCTATGAATGACATGTTTCTGTATTGTCTGTTTTTACTTCAGGCCCAGCATACTGCAGAAGAGTCAGCCCTAAAGCATACTCAGAAAATGCACAGAAAACCACTAAAGAAGAACTGTGGTCTTTACTCCGTACCATCCACGAGAATCAGAAGATCTCCCCAAATGAAAGGAGGCGACTGCTGGGACAGTTTTATAAAGGCCACCCAGAAATTTTTGTTCAGTACTTTGGAAGTAGATTATCCAGTGGCAACATGTTGTTACAGTAATATTTATTAGTTCAAAAACTCATGTATTATAATGTAAAAAGTCGATTGAGAACAAAAGGTTGTGATGTACATTGTGTGAGGATGTGCAGTTTATTTGCTTGAATGTTAATAGTTTAGACTACTGAACAAGAATGTGAAGTGCATGTGTAATAAGCTGCAATATTTAAGGTCATATTTAATTGTCGTCATTTCTTTTTGTATGCAGGACACGTGAAATGTCCGTGGTAGTTTTGTGGCAGATGTGCTGTCTTAGAAATATGAGTGTATTTTAACACTTTGGTACATCTTTAGGGCATTTTGTGTGTGCAGCCAGTAAGAACTTGTAGACTACTCTTTTTCAAAGGACATATTCTTTGGGCTTGTGCAATGGGAACAGTGTTAGGAATAAAAATGTGTTCATGTGGTTTTTCATTGACAATGTGATGCACAGTAGAGCTATGTCTGAGGAAGCCTCAAACGGAAATTTGATCCTGGAAATTTAAAAGTCTGATCTAGTGTTGTAGTAAACAGTCAGATGCATTCATGGGAAACATCCCTACAGGGCTTTGTTGCTGCAAATCAGCAAAACAGATGTTTGCTATTTTTCTTTGTTTTGTTTTTTTTGTTTTTTTGTTTTTTTTATCTAGATTGAAAACCTAATAGGCTTGTTTTTGAGACTTTTTTGTTTTGGTTTTATGTTTCAGCTAAGTTTTATGCAGGCCCACTAATTACCAGAGGAAATTGCTTCTGAATGTAAAGGTGACAAGCATCCCATTGTGAGTTTAACCACACACATCCTGGTCATATTTAGTTTGGATGAATTTTCCATTCATACATATATTTAACATGTTTCCCTCCATCACTGCAGGCTCATATGTGTATATTTTAATTTACTACTTGACATCTGGTATGTCAAGTAATTTATCCGCTGAACACATGCGAATGTTTAACCTATCTCTATTTTTTTGCTTGACAGGTCAAGCATGCAAGAGATTTAGGGAGCAG
The DNA here is from genome assembly GCF_902148855.1 of Sphaeramia orbicularis. Classification (NCBI taxonomy): domain Eukaryota; kingdom Metazoa; phylum Chordata; class Actinopteri; order Kurtiformes; family Apogonidae; genus Sphaeramia; species Sphaeramia orbicularis. The sequence continues at coordinate 45,034,740 of NC_043959.1, forward strand.
TTTTAAAAAACAGACATATAATGTAAGAAAAACAATGTGTGATACCATACAATACTTTGTTTCCATTTCTAATAAACTGCCAAACCAGCTCCAGATACAAGATTTTCTGTCAAGTACAGATACTCGGTGTAGCCACTTCCTTGTTTCATTGAGAATGACTGATAAGGTTTCTTGTAAACCTGCATACACTTTCCCTCTGTAAATAAAAAGTGGCTTTGAATATAATGTTGTGTTTACTGCTTAAACTACCTTTTTCAGCTAAAACACCTTGTGTTCATTTTTTAATAGTTGGATTAGTATAGGGGATAGCAGTGTGTTACCCATGAATATACTTAGATTGGAGATAGGCCACCATGTTCACTGAACAAAAGCTGGGCCGTCGAGACAAATAATGATGTAAGCAGTCAAATGTGAAAATGAACAGCTGGCTGACAGAACATGTGTTTGGTCATTATTTAACTGGGAGGAGTCACAAATAAGAACATGTCTGTACGACACCAAAACAGAGTAGAAACATGGTACCAAAGACTAATAAAAATAATCTTGACCTTAATGTAAACTGAAATAAACAAGGTCTGTACTTGTGCTTGACTATATCCATCAAGGATACACAGCTGCCCCCTAGTGATAACCATTAAGGCTGACATCACTCTGCCTCAGTACAGAAACAGAGTTATAGAAAAGGACAGAAATAAAACAAAAGGCACCAGTTGAGTTGTTTACCACTTTTATTGAAGGAAATGTGTTTCCTTTATTTATCTAAAAAAAGGTTGGATCCACTTTCCCATCACTGGAACATCACAAGGCCAAAGCTGAGCTGTGTGCCAAAATCAGTGACTGAATTAAAAATTTTGTACAGGATCATGGTCAGTCTTTAAAAATAAAAACTGTTAACAAAAATCCACAGAAACACTCAGTTGAGCATACACTATGTTTGTGTGTGTGTGTGTATGTTGGCTTGTAATATACAGATCAAAGGATGTATACTCTGTCAGACACAGAAATGTGGACATGAACATTTACCCATTTTGACCATGTTTACATTCTTACAGGGTTTAGTGTATGTTTATCGAATCCTCTTCTGTTGGCGTGCACGGTAGATGTCATGTATGGGCGGAGCTATAGCTCCTTTGTCGTCTTCCTCATCAGAGTCTGCATTAGGCCTCTTAAGTGACTTGGCAATCGCATGGTTCTCCATGGATCCATTGCCTTCTCCTTGAGCATCAGGTTGTCTACCAGTGATCAGCTCTACAGCAGCATCAATAGCTGAGGAGTGTAGAGAAAATATATCAGTACTTTGGCAAAAATGGGAAACTCCAGACCTATGCAGCTGCAATGGTCAGTATCCAACATGCAGAAAATTCACAAATGAACAGAAACTTAGGGATTCATACTGCTGACAAGAAAGAAACATACTCTCAGGAAGTGTGGATCTCCTGAAAGTTTCCATGAGCTCTTCCACTTGAACAAAGGGACCCTGCAGCAAAAAAAAAAAAAAACAAGATTCTTTGAATCCCATTTCAGAAAAAAGCTGCTCTAAGCTGTCTTTTGTTCATTACTAGTAAGCATGAGCTTGATAGTATTAAAGCCGTGCAACTCACAGTGAAGCACGTAGGTGGAGGGAGCAGCTTCATTAGGACAACAGCAGCTGGAGGGACGGGGAAAACTCCACCAGGGACAGGGTGTAAACCTGGAGCTGTGGGGAAGAACCCAAGAGGACACATCAAAGACAGGCAGGAAGTTTAGAAGAGACAGTGTGACACAAAGAAAGAAAGAGTAGGTGAAAAAATCTATGTACTTCTAAGACATCAGTATGCCTTAAACCTAGAGTTGTGAAAAACCTCTAAGACAGCCAAGGACTACGTACGAGCAAGGTGACGTGGTTGAAAGGGGATCATTTGATTGGTGTCAGGTTTGGGGTACTCAGGTTTACGATCAGCTTCGTCCTTTAGTGCAGGCACAGAAGGCGCCACCACTGTCTCTGGAAGTAAGGCTGCCAGTTTGGCACGGGATACGTCCTACAAACACAGTGTGCACACATTAAGCAGCAGTTAAAGGGAGCAGAAAAGCCTGTTTTTTATTTGCAGTTTCTTTGCAAAGACATGCAGTGAAATGTTATTCCTCAACATTTAAGCTCACCTTGTATCCAAGAGCTTTGAGTTCACTGGTGGAGCAGGGGTATAGGTCCATGAACTTGTATCTATCTACAAGCAAGGCTGTTTCCTTGCCTTCATACTCATCTTTAAAGGCAGTGAATCGTCTGCGCTCTACTTTTAGAATACTGGCCAGGTCTCCTATGTTGCTCTCAAAAGCCAAGAACCGAGCCCAGATTTCACTAAAAAAACAGAAGTCAATAACCTTTGTCAGAGATAATGGTTTCCAAAAAGAAGACAAAAACAAGTCAGTTATTACTTAACATTACCCAGATTTTTCTGGAGACAAGCTTCCTGAGGTGAGGACACGCTCAAACAGAACTCTGGTGTTGTTATCCTCTGGACAGGAAAAAATACGGAAAGTCAAATCCAAGTTTACAAATGTCCACCATCAACCATCTCACTAACAGACCACTGCATCTCAGTATTACACATCATCATTTAGATTAATAGCCAATAAATGGCTTCCTTTTGATTTATGCAAAACCCCTACCATTAAGGTGTGAGAGGTAATCGATGTAGGCAAGTATGTACTCTGGAATGTCACCGTATTTCTTCAAACCAAGCTCAAAAATCTTGAAGGCCACTGATTTGTCCTGTGATAGAAGATGACAACAAAAAAAAAAATCATGGTAAACTTGCAGTTTCATCACTAAATGTATTACACTACTGATCCTGGGTGCCCTTACCTTGCTGCAGTAGTACTCCATCAGTGCTGCAGTGACGTACACATGATGACGTGTCCGTGCATCTTCTCGGGCCTTCTTAAAGATGGTACGACCTGACTTGATGCCCTCTGCTCTCCTGGCAAACTTCATGTACTGGATGTAGACCAATGTGGGATCAATGTCCTCAATTGCCAGTAGTTTATTGTAGATACTGTGGACTTTCTCGTACTTCATGCGACTCTATGGAGACAGAAAAAATGTTAGAAAATATGAAATCTACTGCTTATCGAATGTGTTCAGTAAACTTCTGAATACTCACTTCTTCATAGTCAGCAAACGAGAAGTACAGAAGCATGTTTTTCTTCAATAGTGTCCCGATGGCACGTTCGTAGATGTTAGCTGCTTCATCACTGAACAATTTGGAGTTATTCATGTCCTGAGAGATTGCAAACAAAACAGTTATGGAGTGTTTTGAGCTTATGTTCTCTAAACAGTAGTCAACAGGTTCCAAAGCTTACCCCTTTCTCTGCCAGCAGTTTGCTGGACTGCTCCAGGTACTGTGCGGCTTCATACCATATGTCAGGATGGTGGCCGAGTACCAACAGGCACTGCTCATACGCAAACATCACTACAACACAGAGCAGAACCACCCACACACATCATGGCTTTTGTTATAAGTGTGCAGTATTGTCTGGTCTTTAATGGGGGTCAACACAGCTGAACCATGAATAAGAGGTCAACCTACGCCCTCTAGTGGCTGCAGTCTAACACCATAAAAACCTCATGATGTACAGGGTGGGGAAGCAAAATTTCCAATATTTTGAGGCAGGGATTGAAAGACAGTGTATGACCAATTAGTTTATTGAAAGTCATGAGAATTTATTTGCCACAAGAAAATTGACATCATAGAAAATGTTTTTATTCTATGTGTCCTCCTTCTTTCTCAATAACTGCCTTCACACGCTTCCTGAAACTTGCGCAAGTGTTCCTCAAATATTCGGGTGACAACTTCTCCCATTCTTCTTTAATAGTATCTTCCAGACTTTCTCGTAATAGTTTTGCTCATAGTCATTCTCTTCTTTACATTATAAACAGTCTTTAGGGACACTCCAACTATTTTTGAAATCTCCTTTGGTGTGACGAGTGCATTCAGCAAATCACACACTCTGACGATTGCTTTCCTGATTACTCATATGGGCAAAAGTTTCTGAAAAGGTATGGATAATAGTGTTAGGTATGATTATGACATCAATATATGTTTGGTTTCAAAACAATTGACGTAGTGCCTGCTGAGAAAAAAACAACTAAATGTTCATTGTAAATTTTGCTTCCCCACCCTGTACTTGGTCTTCTAATGGTTCTAGACATGCATAGTGCAATAACTTAAAGGAGTACAAGCATTAAGTGACACAGATGATCATATCCTGAAGCATCCTGATCTCATTCACCTCTCTTTGTGATGAGAGTCTGGTCTTCTGTGCGCAGCGGATTACTTTTTTCCCACTGGATGTACTTCTTCCACATCTCGACTTGCTGAGCTTCCTGAGGGGAGTTTTGAGGTGGTACTGAGGGAGCGTTCCTGTCCAGCCCCTTCATCACAGTCTCATATTCCTAAACACACACACAAGACAACAGCCCGTTTACAGAGAGCATGTCCTTTGTAAAAACAGTACAGAGTTCCATGCTGTTCATACGTTCATGGATAGTTGAGTTTATGTGAGGCCTCACCTTTGCAACTCTCCTGGCGTTCATGTAGTCTCTGCTTCGATCCTCAATCATCTTTTTGGCCAAGTGCACATTGATCCCCTGAGAAGTAGATAAAGAAGTCAGTCTAGCAGTCTGTGTTTTTCTCTTGGGATCTCATATTTAATCTGCTTCATGTGTGCCATGATGGGTGCCTCACCTCTTCATATTTGCTATAATCTCTCCAGAGCTGCTCAATGTTAATCATGGGATTCACACAACCTCGCTGGTATACCCTACGCACTGCGGTGATTCGCTGATTTTCTGCGTAAGAGCCCACAGCCTCACTGGGGAAGCATAAAGCAAAAAAAATTTTAACATTCAGACTTTAATTAATTAGGTTCACATCATCTTACAAATGCATGGAAAAAGCACTTACACTCCTTTGAGGAAGTTGATGTAGTCTACCCAAATCTACAAAAGGAAAGTATATTTAAGTAACAATCAGCAGAGCTACAAACATGCATTGGTACAATTAAATAGATGTTAACACTATGTACCTGATAAGACATAATTTCCATTCCAATCTTATCCAGAGCAAAGTCATAGGCCTGGGCCATCTTCTCTCTAAAAAAAAAACAAAAAAAAACATGCCAATTAGAAACAAATGTAAATTTTATTAGACAGAAACATGCTGCAACATAACTAAGCTGCATTTTTTCTTACTTGTAGCTGGGCAGCTTTCCTTTGGTCTCTCGAACATAAGAGAGGTAGCATTTCCACAGGTCAATGTGCAAGACTTTCATTAGGCATCTCTGAAACAACTACAGCAGAAACAGCAGGAAAAAGTTTAAGAATGTTCTGAAACCAAAGATAAACATATTAATGAATTTTGAAGTATTCAATAAGTCAACTATCTATAATGAATACCTGTGCTCAAACTGACATGTGTTACACGACAGGATTATTACATGTAATAAGTAAAAATTCAAACCAGTTTGCCCATTTTAGAACTGGTGGAGGTTCATAATGCAGCTCAATAGTTGCACAGTATCCTTCTTTTAGCCACTTGTTGGTAAAACTCATGTTCAGAAGAAAAAAAAAAAAAAAAAAATCTAGGCTCCATCATGATAAAATCAATAGATGTTTATATGATAATCTGCAAAATTAGTGGATTGTCTGGTGGATACATCTGGCTTAAAGTATCATGTTAAATCTGAGCAAATACTACCCTTATCTAAACCTGTGATTAATTTGGCCAACTGAATAGATTACATAAGACTGCAAATCATAGATTCAAAGCTGACGAACATGGAAAAAATAATTCATCTTTCACTGAAATACCTCATGTCAATCCTGATAAAAATCAACAGCTACCCTACTACAGCACAGGGAGCTTTTTGAATAATACTAATACACACTAACATGTACTCATTGTTAATGTGAGAGTGGTGGACACTTACCTTTTCTACCTTGTCATAGTTTTTAGCCTTGATCTGCAAATAAGAGTGTACATGCAATGTTAAATCAACAGTCTCTTCTACTCATGACTTATAGGAAACATGCGTTCATGCAAATCACACGTTTCTCTCACACACATACAAGCACACAGAACCATGGGGATCAACAAAGTGAAATTCACACAAGAATGACAACTAACGTTAAAACAAAGGGGTTTATTGTTGTTTTTGTTGATTGCGCCACATACTCTCATAAACACCAGTGACCATGAATTACAGAAAAATTCCTGCGTCTGCCATGAATAACTGTGGGCAGCAACAATTCACATTTTTCTTGCTGCAAAGGAGTGAACTAACTAATATCATCATTCTCTGGTACTGTTTTTTTTTAAGACAAATATCACTGAAGCATTGTAAAAATACCCACTGGCTGGATTAATCAGACTTTGGGAAATAAACGTTAGGATGAAGCAATACACAAACAATAAAAAGTATTATTATTGCAAGTACAGGTCTGCTAGTTTACAGAATATCAGAATGTATGATCAACAGAGGTCTTTGTAAATTGCTGTCACAGTAACTTAGTGAACAGAAGTTACAATAAAAAGTACATTTATCTCACTGACCTACACTCATGTACCGACATATCATAACCATAGTAGCAATATAAGCTTAAGATCATTAAATACACTTCATAAACAAAGCACTACATTGAAAGTCCAATAGTGTAAGGTTATTCAAGTCATAGTGGAAAAAAAAAAAAATTACTTGAGACAACTGACACACTGAACCTCTAGAAAATTAAAGTTTTCCTGGAAACAATTTACTAGAGCAAGATCTTTACAAAATGGTAAACTCAGCAGTTTAACCACCCGCTGCAGTTAACAGTGCCTTCAGGGTAGCTTCCCTTAAAATGACTGACCTATTTAAAAGTTGCTGAACCCAAGCAGTGCAACAGCACAGCGTTAAGATTTCACCATTAAAATAAAAGGGAAGCCAATTAAAGGCAGACAGACATAAAAAGAGTGGAGACTGGGTTAAATGTCTGATTAAATGTTTATTTTTGATCAAGAACTAAACACCTTGCTATGAGATAATGCCTCTGAAATACTATTAAAATATGCAAAATTTGATTTACTGAAAGGATTGTTTGTGTTGTGAGATTATACAGAGGGTGTTACTAATTGCGTGTTCACAAAGCATCCCTAAATGGATTGTAATGTAATAAAACAATCACACAAAAATAACTGGGATTAGTCGTCAGGAATCCTAGCTCAGCGTTTCCATCACCTGATGAACCCTAAAATTAATCCATTATATAATGGGCATGAGTTCAACTGCTGCAGTGATTAAAAAATAATTAGATGAATCAGTTGAAATGGCGACACAAATTTATCGTTTTAATCTAATCAAAATGACTGAAAAGTAAAGCAAGAAAACGTATGTTCTAAAAAGCCTATTGGACAGAATAGTTCAAAAACATTTAAATAAATAAATAATTTAAAAAAAAAAAATTTACACCACCCTGCAAAGACAGTCAACTCATGGCACAATTCAAAGAATGCTGAGATGAACTGTTTGAAAATGTATCTAGGTAGCTCAGTTTCATTAAATGGAACAGGTTACTGTGTTCTGGTTTTCTTGGGTCATTTACACCATATATCCACTTTTTTTTCAGTGAGAATGTAGTACTTATTTAGTCTCTGAACATAAACAAAATGTGAGGATGGTAGGGAGTCTTTTTTTTTTTTTTTTAAATCCATGTATGTTCTGCCCACTATCCCTCAGATAAAAGTGTTTTAGTGTGTGCAATATGTAAAGTAATATTGAGGTGGATTCTCAAACACTAGGCCTTGTATGACATGAACACTAAAACTTATGTCCATGTAAAATCTCTAAAACAAAGATGTGCTGTCCTTGATACATTCCTTGATTAAAAAAAAAAAGTCTACAGGATGTACATTTTCACCTAAAGATGTAATCTTATGTTATTCCAACTTTGTGGTGAATATCAAATGAGCTGGTATTGACATCTAACTGAAAAAAGGAGCAAAAGAAGAACTTACTACCATTTTACACTTACCAAATTAAGGTGGTGTCTAAACCACGAACAAGTAAAAAAAAAATCAACTAAAACAGAGCAGTGGGAAGTATACTTTTTAATGTCTCACAAAATTTACCAAAAACATAAATAAATAAAACAAAGACCACATGGGCCACAGGGTCAATTGTGAACTCTCTCCATGCAGATATGACAAACCAGCATCTCAGGCTTTGTCTAAATTGCAGGTTAACATCAACTGAATAAAGATAATCAATAGATGAAACTAATTTTGAGAGGTTAAAGGTTACTTTAAAGGTTTGGCCTATTTGCAATAATACTGTTTGTCTTTGCATACTTATCCTTTTTATTTCTAGGACACTAAAATTTCTTTGATGGGAAGATTATAGATTAAAAGAGAAAACTGTGATACTAGAAGTCTGCATTAAGTTGCAACTAATTTCACATTTGACACACTGAAACTAAACATATCTATCCTGTCCTACCTCTCAGTGCTAATATCTAACCATTAATATCAGTAGTCCATCACAGACTGGGCATATTTAGTATGAAAATCCTAAATTGCATCCGCAGAATAAATTCTTTGCATGGCAAAACTGCATTACTGCTCAACTAGTTCAAAGTAGTAAAACCCACACCTACAGGTATTTACCAGCCAGGCATATGGAGTTACAGTCATACAGATGTTTCAAACTGCTTCAGTTCAATTTCACCCTTTGGTTTAATTTTTTTTGTTTTACCCTTCCACTCACAGCTACACTAATCATTCTGCTCTAACCATTGTCCAGGGGGTTACTAGATTAGTACTTGGAATATTGATATTGGCACAAGTACAGTTAGTGCCATTTGTAGTAGATTTTTTTTAATGGGCTGACTGAGTAGCCTAGTCCATCTGGAAAAGGCACTCTGGTGATTCTTTTACAATAGATGTTTGACACTTGGTTTCCTAAACTGAAGGAATGGGGGGTGGGGTGGGGGTGAAAGGGCATTTAACTAAAAAAAAAAAAAAAAAAAAAAAGATAACTACAACTGCAAGTAAGAGCCACTGATTTGCTTAATCGTGGATCATGTTTTCAGAACTAAACACTCCACATATTACCTAAAGCCAAAGTTTGACACTTAATAAAAGGGAGCAGATGCTGTGCAACTTTGTGCACAGCTCTATGCTCAATACTAAAAGTGGTAACTGTCTGCAGAGGTGTAGGGCATCTGAACATGCACAACACAGTTAGCAAAAATAATGTGCAAGGGACACTGGCTGATTCTATTAGTGACTGAAACACAACAAAAATATCTAGGTCAAATGAATCATTGGTCATATTTTTCTTCTTCTGCAGGAGAGGAGAGGAATGTCTCAAGGAAAGAATGGGCCACACACAGTATTGGTTTATCAAGTTACCCAAAAGAAATGACACAGGAGGCAATAAATTGACACGACAAGTGAATAAAAGGCTAATGCACTCCAATACCATTAAAATTGTTTTAATACTGTTGCAGACCAGACATGCAACAAATGCACTTTTACCCCATTTAAATATGGCGCAGAGTATGTACTTTTAAATTCTGGGAACATAAGCAGACTTTTCTGGAAAAGAAAGAGCTAATTTCCCTTTGGTTTGTGTTTAAAGGCACAATTCTTGATGAGCCTAGCTAGAGCCCGACACTTTTAAATGTTTACCACTGTTGGCATCTGGTATCCCATGTTCGGTGTAAGTTCTTCACCCTGTAGGACTTACAAATCCCTTGGAAAGTAGCCAAGCCCTTTGTTTTAAATTATAGATTAACATGATGAAAACAACTTTTGAACAGTGTGACTTAATAAAACAGCCAGGCTTATTGGTTCAAAACAAAAGAATTGTGACTTTAAACATCATGGAGTGAAAAACAGTTTGTTTGTGTGAAAATCACAATGTTGATCATGTTAGAAAAAATCCCAGCCATGCACACTTAAGAAAAGAAAAAAGTTATTAACCTCAGCTTCAATGAATAGTTTCCAGAATCTGCCCGAACTTGGAAACTGTGTGACAAGTCGCTCATATGTCTTCCGAGCTTTATCTATTGGTTGGTTCTAAAGGAGGAGAGTGAATTTACATTGCAAACTAGTAAACAGATTTAAAAGGCAGTCATATAGGAAAAAAAAGACGTAATGGATTATACTTTAACATTCTATAACCCCATCCCCCTTTTAAACCCACCCTTAAACCCAATTTGCTTAACCCCAGGAATGCAACTCTGTGTCACTAAACCTGTGCTTCACGAATCAGAATGCTCCATGCGTCAAGGTCATATGGGTTTTCTTCCAACTTCTTCTCTGCCTTCTTCACCTTCTCCGGAATATACTCTGTCGCTGCCTGCAAGACAAAACAATCCAACAACAACATGTTTATGGTGATGAACAGTTATGCAGCCTTACAAAATATCAACACCCTCTGTGGTGGGCGACTGTCGATTTCCAATGGCCGCAGCCAAAGAGGGCCTGTAGAATGTGATCTTAAATGCAGCCCTATACTTGGAAGAGGGAAATAATTCATGGATTCTTCTATTCCTGGCTGCACTCCTGCGGTATGCGGTACAACGAGATAGGCTCTGACATGTAGCTTAAAATAGACAAAAACACGTATATATTTCACTCGCTAGTTTGCAACTGGCTGCTTCCATTGACAAGCACCCAGAAGCATTAACACAGTTACAGTTGAAGACTGGCTAATTCGATATTTACACAGTAATTTAGAGTAAGGACATACTAAGTAGGCTCACCGCGTCAGTGTAGCAAAGGTAACGTTAGCTAGGCCAATGTGGTGCGCGACGAGCTAAAATTAGCTACAGCTTTGATGAAGAACAGCCTCGACAAGAAAAGCAGCGAAACACTAGCTGGAAATGACTACTACATTTCGCAACATTATCACATCCTCTCCTGCAACGTTCGCTGAAAACATTACCAGAGACTGCGAATTCTTTACAGTGCTAGTTTTGTGCAACGTTAGCTTGCCCCTCAGTATGTAGTGGTTGTAACTACCTGGTCGGCTGCTCCGTCGGTAGACATGGCTGGAAGAGTAATGTAGGTTAGCAATGTAATATTAATTGAACAAACGCTCAAATATAACGTGATGGCAATGTTTTACAACGACTAAGTCTTCGGCATAGCTTCAAAAGAGGTCGATCACATTGCCCAGAGGCAACTAACGTTAGCTACTCAATGGCTGGCCGACTTCTCAAAATGGCGTGAAGTTAGTGTTCCGTTCCGCCAGAGCAACAACAATAATACTTCCGGTTAGGCTCCTTCATAATAAACCCCCCACTCAACATGAATCCTAATTACGGTTCCGGTTATGACCCTTTAAAATAAAACTTTCTTGCATTTGTGATGGTTCTACTTGTATTTATTTTTTATTTTATTAAGTGCAAATATGTAATTCAGTGTTACTTAAAAAAGTAATAATTACAATCCAATATATCATTGAAGACACATTCTCACAAATTATGTTTCAATATTAAGTCCAAAGAAGCATTCATTTGCGGTAGGTTTAGGTAAGTTAATGTTAGCTTCTCAGAAAGGTGGCTGAACTAATTTAATGGTTATTACGTTTTTCCTTCTGGTTATTTTAGCACTTTGAATTCTTAAGGCCTGCGCACACTTGTTTTATAGCCAAGACTGAAATCACACATCTGACCAGCGGGAGGAGACAAATAATCACAAGCACTAGCATGTGCCTGTTTATATGTTTATATGGAGAGACCGAGACAGACCCAAGCAGAAGATCACAGAACTGTTATCTGTTATATGATTACAATTTAACCGCAGTCTTCTTCTGTTCTTGCTTTTCTTTATAACAACAACAACTACAGCAGCAACAACAACATTAATATCATAGATCAAGACATTATTGTGTTTCATTGTCTTCTACATACTGTTATGACGTTTTAAATATTAATTGTGTATAGAGTTAAAGCTAAGGAAATTGATTACAGGATGAGACTGGGAGGGACTTTTTTTTCAGAAAACATCCTTATGTCCCCCATGAGGAGAAGAAAGAAAAACAGAGCAGAACCAAACATGTATCCTCCCATCTGTCCTTTAACCCTCCACAGCTGTGCTTACTCATGGTGCAGCAGGTTGGAGGTGTTTCTACCTGCTCTCCAGCTGACAAAGCCTGCAGTTTGTTGTCTGTAATTGAGGTTGGGGGCTGCTAGTGGCTGTGAAAGACAAATGCCCTTTGGTGGATTAGATTACAGCTGGTTCTTTCAGACAAGGGAAGGATTATGAGCAGCTTTCTTTGTCAGCTGGGTGCCTTCCGACTGTCTGGGCAGTAGACCAGCCTCCCCCTACTAATTTCCTGAACAACAGACGGCTGTTGATGCTGTCATTAGAGACAAAAGAAGACAAGAGAAAGAAATGAATTTTACTGGTGACAGATACTTGTGCTGACTTGATGTTGTAGGTCTCCAAATGAAATGAAATGTTTTTTTGTTTTTTTTTTAAGTTTGCATAACCCTTCTAAGTTATCAGCACTATTTTCTAAAACAAAATTGGCCCATACTTCTAAGTCATTAAATTACCTTTAAGCCTCTCAACTCTACATTCAGATCCAAACATCTTCCACAGTATTCTGTACTTTCAAACTTCAAGGAAGTAAATAGTAAACAGATGTACACTCAACAATACATTAATTGAGTGATTTACAACTCTTTATGATCTTTCTTTACACCAGTCTAAAGTTTTCTACAAACTGCCACAGAGATCAAATGTGGCAAATCTTACACATTTTTAATAAATATTAATTTGAAAACAAATAGAAGACAAAAGTGCTGGTCAGCTGATGTTTTCAGTGTATATGATAAAGTGTTATTATACATGCATATTGGTTTATGTACATTTACAGATAGATTCATAAATCTCCCACTAGAAAAAAACCCTGTAAAGTGAATACACTGCAATGTTCAGACAGTGTTTTGAAGAAGATCTGGTAGCTCTGAGGCAAACATTCCTTTTGAATAAATCCCATTCTCTCATTAATTCTCAGAATTTCACATTTCTGTCCAGGACTGTATCTTCAAAGTTACAGCCAACCAGCATTTTTGACTTAATTTTTCTTCCTCAGTGTCTCAAATTTGGTAAAATTGAACTACTTTTATTCCAGAGGCATTTTACTTGTAGACCATGTGCCCTATCCTTTTATATCAACACAATATGACATGTTTCTTGTGTTCACTCAAACTACATTTATTTTGACTTCATGTGAAATGGATAAAAAAAAAAAACATGTGAATGTAAATAGGAAACAAACTAAATCACTCATTAACAGCTCAGTTATATATTTTTAATTCTTCTCATCTTTTTTAATCACATTGTTTTCAGTCCTTAGGCAAATTCACAAAATGTTTAAGATTACAGGTCTTGGCTGATATATTTAAAACAGTCTTCACATTACATATTTCTGATAAACTGAATGAAATCCTCGTTTGTCCAACCCTTTGAGAATGCGTTATCCCACTGATCGATTAGTCAGGTCTGGCCTATGCCGTCAGTTCACAAACATTTGCTCACAGTTGCTAGAGAAAAGAGACATGTTAGAGGCTGGCAGGGCCGCGGAGCCACACATCTAGACGGGGTAACGGGCACCCTTTCAGAGATGGGCTGCTTTGCCCTAAAGGGAAGGAGACGAATTTGAACAGTGTAGCTACAACTTGGGCTCGGTGTGGTGTGTCTGGACGCTCAAATGCCGGAGTTATTTAATGTTTAAAATGTGGGAGATGGTGGCGTTACCGAGAGCGAGCTCTCCCTTCCTGTCGTCTAGGACAAGATGGCAGCAATGCAGGCGAACTGTACATGGTATGGATTTATAAGTCCATAACATGTTCAGAGAAGCCCTGGATTATACTTATAGTGACTCTATGTGAAGGTAAGTGGGGGAGTGACGGCTGCCAACAGTGCTATATGTTTATGTTTATCTTACCCCTGTAAACCATAGTTTAGCTGTGACGTAATACAAAGTCATAACTTAGCTAACTATAAACTTAACGTTAGCTAGAAAGCTTTGGCGTTTTAAAATGCTCATAATACTGATTCTGTCATTTTCCATTTAGTTTTCTATTTACTTCGCTAGTTATGTCTGCAGCCACTATGACTATTTAAGCAATGGTGAATTACTTTCGTCTTTATGCCCAACCGCGATAGCGATGACTATGGGGGTAATAATTAACGTGAGTGCACTGGACACGGTAATGTTTATTTCTGTGTTGTCAGGGCGACCCGAAACTAACACCACCTTTCGTTTTAACTACCTGTGATATGTAACTACTTGATGAACATAACAACCAGATATTTTTTTATTCGAAATAAGCCATAAACACCGATCCATCTGTGTGGTGAGTGGGATTGTTTTTTTTGGTTTTTTTTTTAGCTAGCTTTGGCTAACATCTGGCTTGGTTCATGACTCAACGCTGCTTTAACCAGAAAAATAATGTTATATCATAGCCTGTAATTTGATGTGCGTGACAATAGCTAGTTACAAAAATAAATAAATAAAATAGGTCCTTATTTATAAATGTAAAACTTTACATTACTAGATACTAGAAGATTTCGAGTAATATCGCCTTAATAAACTAGCTGTACTCGGACTTTTTTCTGACGCATACAGTAATACGTTTTTTACTATTTTTGTTACGATTTGTAATTGTTATTATCCTGTAAAAGTAAACGGATTAATAGCAGCCTGTGGCTAATTGGTAGGTTGTTTTCATTAGTGTCTGTCGGTTTCAACCATACATTTACATATGCTAGGTAGAAATGGTAGTACATCAAACTGTCCCCCTAAAAATGATTATGCATAGCGCAGACATAAAGATGTGAAATGTGAGCATGTTGTTTTTCTTCCTTGACTTCATTTATTTTGTCCAACTTAATCACATAAATTTCACATTGAATGACAGAGTAGATATGTTATTACTGTGGTTATTACTGAGATTATAAAGCATGACAAGTTCAAAAATGATTGTGCATAATGCAGACATAAAGATGTGAAATGTGAGCATGTTGTTTTTCTTACTTGACGTCATTTATTTTGTCCAACTTAATCACATAAATTTCACATAGGAGACAGAGTAGATATGTTATTACTGTGGTTATTACTGAGATTATAAAGCATGACAAGTTCTCTCGGTTACATGTAAATGAAAAAGTCCAGGGTTAATATTTGAACTCCTGCCTGAGGGTTTTGGAAACTCCAGCGTCTACAGAAATCCAGGCAGCCTGTCTTGTTGTGGGCTCATTTGTTTGCTCTCAGCTATGAATAGAAGAAGGGAAACTTGCTTTGTAATTTCTAGTTTCACCAATGTAGGCTTTGCATGTAGAATGGTGAAATCCTACGGAGTAATTTAAAAGTCACTTTCTTAGACACCTTCATGAGTACTTTGCACCACAGTGCTGCTATCTTTGTGTAAATCCTCTTCCTGTAGACCCTCTTCTCTAGTATCCATGTGTTGTTTTCCTCCTGTCATCACTTGCAGTGGCATAATTGTGGGTGATAATGACCAGTGACCAAGAGTGGGCGAAGAAAGTCAGCACAGCGGATAGTAAATACATGTGTAAATAGTGTTTTCCTCTCAAAATATTGGAATTAGAGGGTGCTGTTGGTGTGCAGTCGGACTTAGGAATGTGTTGTCATGTGATGCCACGCCACACCGATCTACTATACCACGGACAGCTGGTTACATGTTTTGCATTGTGGTTAACTTAAAGATTGGTTCTGAATGATCTCATCTCAAGATACGTGTACAGACTTGAGACAGAAAACAAAGTCAGAATGTCTAAGAGCTTCCAGTTAGAGTGCAGTGACTAATAAATGTTATGCACTAAACCTGAATGAATCTCAAAAGTGATAGGTGCAAAATGTCCACTATACCAACACTAATCATCTGTTCTAGTGCAGATTACGTAATCACCTATATGCATCCAGTAATCTAGTCAGAGCCCTTGGTTTTAATAACACTATAGATGGGTTTGTTAAGTAGCCACTGTGAAAAAGCCTGTTTTGTGCTTTGTCTGTTACACTGTATTTATAGCGAGTTTAATAATAAATGTCACTGTTGGTGCATGTATGATCCATGCACAGTGCTATATGGGCTTTGAGGGTGTGGACCATTCCAGTATCTGTGACTTAAGTAACGGATTCATATTTGTTTTTTGATAGAATTGTACTTTTCAGGAATCTGAACTTGTGGTTTTTCTCGTTGGTCATTTTACATACATCAAATGTTTGGTTTATTTTCCCGACTAACACTGGAAAAATATTTTGTAAGCTGTGTTTTGAATCTGTGCTCCAAATGAGCTGTTGGTTTAAAACATTTTATTCATAACTCATGACAAATTTTGAGAAGAATGTGTGTCATGTCACAAAAATGGACAGTTATGGCATCAGATCAACATTGAGTGATCAACATTGAGTTGAGACATTCATGAAGGAAGACATCTGTTTAATTTCAGAGAGGTAAATATTGGTTCAACCAGCCTGTCCAAAATGAACTGTTGTGATATACAGTATTTAAGTAAATGCATCCAAATGCATTAATATTAAGCTTAACTGTCAGTTCAAAGGTTGTACAGTTGTTGTTCAGTGCTCTTTCAGCCAGCAGTATTGCGCACACGGCTAATCCAACACATAGACGATCTCTAAATGATAGTCACAGTCCAAATACCAAGTAGTCACATGCTTTGGGAAATAGAGGGCCTTTTTATCTAATGAGCAAAGAAGATTGTATTCACGAGACACAGGCAAACCATCACAGTGTGAGGTTGTGAACTGTGATTCTGTACAACAGCTTTTGCTATAGTCTACAAGGGTTCTGCCAGCAGAAAGGAAAGTGGGATCATAGTAGGGCCTGTGCTTTTTTTTTTTATATACAAACCCAATAGTATATAATAATAGAATGAATAGTGTGAGATGATTTTATCATCCTAGTTGGAAAACTTAATGCATTAATTTAAGATGCCATAGGAAAATAATTAGCCTTATGACTACCACGACTACTTTAAATGTTGAGGACTATAAGCTGCATTGATCAACAGCTGTGATGTCAAGCCACATAAAAGGCCATGAAAGGTTTCTACCCCACATAACTGACTTATTGTAACAGCTGATTTAAGATGTAGGAAACTTATGTCTCATGTCTTTCTTATGTCCAGTGCGGGTTAATGTTTACACCCATTTTGCACAGCTCTTTTGAGGTGAACAGGAGCTAGCTTCTAGCTGCAGCTCTCATTTTCATTCTTTTAAATGCAATTATTTTCTTCACTTCTCACATGAAGACCCGTAAATTTGCCTCTCTCCCTTCTCTAAGACACTTGGCTTTTTGGCAAATTGTCTTAAGAAGTAATTCTACTTTTTACAACAAAGATTAGTGCATATCAAACTCTATCTAATAAAGGAGAAATGTTTAGTGGAAATTAGTTTGTTCATTATTAGTCAGCTTGTTTGTTTTGTCCTGCAACATCTTGTACATCAACTTGACTTAAAGCCTGGTATACTAATGCCCATTTCTTAACCAGCTGCTCAATGTGGGCAGGTGTCTCATTCTTATTTTCTCTGGAATTTAATTTAGAGTGGGCCAAGGCCAAAAGGTTAACTCTAAGCACTTAGTTTGAAGCTCAAGGTTGCTCGAAAGCTTCTACAGCTTTGAAAGATGTAAGCTGATGCTACAGGAAAAGCCTCATGGCTGTCTACAGCAGTATCTGGCTTCATGATGGTAATAATAGCATTTTCTGCAACACTTCCTGCTTCATATCTTTCTTCTAAACTACCTCTGACTGTTTGTCATGGTACTAATGATACAATACTATTTTTGAAAAGCATAAAATGTTTAGGTGTCATAATACCCTTTGTTATTTGTATGGAGTGTAGAGTAAAAAGTTTGTGCTATTATGGTAAGCTATTAGACTGAAGTTTTCATACTGATGTGTGACTAGAAGGGTAAGTTGTGTCTGACTCAGTGGTTGATGTGCCAATATGCCCAGTTTTAATTTCCCTAGGGAGCACTTTCAGTTTAGTTTTTATTCATAACTAAAATGGGTGCCTTTTGAACCCTGCATAGGTTAGTGTAATAAATTGTTTTCAACCCAGATGACAGTAAACATTGGCACTAGCCAGTAATGCGGCCTGTGATTGTCAAGAGGGCTGTCAAGGGAAAAGCTGACCTTATCTTGCTGCTCAGAATAGAGTCAAAGGGGTGGCTACTGTTATCACAACACAAGTGTGTTTTCCATCACAGAATTTATTTTGTCCACAGGGGTACCCATAGCCTAAACTTGAGCCACTTTTGTGTCCCGTCTGATAGATTTTTTTCCAGCTGTTTTTGTGAATGAGTTGGAGAAAATGAAGCAGTGGTTTCTTTACAAGCATAACTCATGAAATCCTCAGAAGATTAATTAAAGTGATTGTGATCAGGTTTTATTGTATTAGGTAATTGCAAATGATTCTGTTGTGCATTTATGATTGAAGTGGAGATGAGCTGCTTGAATTTCAGTGAATTTTCCCCATAATGAAAGTAGGTCATGCTCCAGTATGTCACACAGATGATGCCTGATAAGGTCACTGTGCCAGTATTGAAATTGCTTTAATAAATGAACATAAAAAATAAAACCTAATATTTTCTATTCCATATAACTGACTTCAGGTTTTTTTAAGCAACACAGGATTCTTTCCATGAACGTGAAGTGGCTTTATATCCTCTTCAAATGCACACACAATGAGGAGGCGAGAAAAAATGTCATAGGTAATTGGACATGTGGTTGTGATGATGCTTTGTGACTTTATTTTTCTCTTTGTTACGTCTTATCCTTTCTCCCTCTCTGTTGGTTGCCTAGAGACCTGCAGTAGGATGCATGGAAATGGCAGAAAAAGGTCAGGCAAACCTTTGAGAACTTAGTCATCTACTGTGTGGAGGTGTTAGTGGGATTGCAGTGGATAAGGTGGAATGATGAACGTATTCTCAAGCACTCCAATACAGCACGTTCTTATACTCTGATCCATTTGACATAAAGTGTCTGGATGATGAGTAAACGCATCAGTCAGGTACTAGTAGTTGTGCAGTGTTGTTGTGTAAGGAGAATAACATGAGATTTGTTGGAGAAAATATGTTTTGACTGGCTCATTGTTATTAGTTTTCATTTTTGACTTGAAGAAAATGAAAACAGGAAAGAACTGAAGTTTTCTTACTGATATTTATTTAGTTTTTCAGCTGATGAAACAAGACTTCTACAGCTTCTTTTATTGCATAATATTTTGTACAACATGGTGTTTCAGTATGCATTTCCCTCATAATTATTTCTACAGTTCTTTGCCCAAAACTAATGACCCATCTTCTCATTCTTTCTCTGCAGGTATGGCCTCACAAGTCTTGGTCTACCCACCACACATTTATCAAACCCAGACAAGTGCCTTTAGCAGTGTGAAGAAACTCAAAGTTGAGCCCAGCAGCTGTGTGTACCATGAGAGGGCACACCCACGGACTTATCTGAATAGCAGAACCCTTGGAATTGTGCACCCAACAAAACAAGCCCACCCGTTTGTGAACCGAGATTTGGCAGTCGGTGTGAAGGTGCGTGGAGGACAAGAGTACCTGGTGCAGACGGTGGTGGTGCGTGGCGTACAAAGACAGCAGCCCGGCAAAAGAGGAGGAGGAGGAGGAGGAGGAGGAGGAGGAGGACCAGGCCTAGCTGCGGCCCAGCAGCAACAGGACGGAGGGGTTACCCACTTACAGGGCAAGGAGCAGCAGCAGACAGACACAGCAAGTGGGGGCAGCAGTGGAGCAACAGGGGCAGGAGGAGGGGGAAGGGGAGAGGGCTGCAGTGGAGGAGGTGAAGGAGGTGGAGAGGAGGAGGAGGGTGACAGAGACGAGAACTGTGGAGGTTTGAACTCGGCTGACGGCTCTCAGCGATGTGGGCTGAAACGTAAAAGCGGGGAGCTGGATAACCGAGGGAGCACCATGCAGATTGTGGAGGAACTGTCAATGTTGCCTGCCATGTTGCAAACAACGAATGTGGGGAACACAGCCGTAACTGCACCTGCGGCTGTGGGGGCTGGGGGTGGCCCCTCCAAACAGGGTGTAGGTGCAGCAGGGGGAACGGCAGGAGGGGATGGGGACTATCAGGTAGTACAGCATGAAGTTCTGTGTTCAATGAAGAATACTTATGAAGTGCTGGATTTCTTGGGACGTGGCACCTTTGGCCAAGTTGTAAAGTGCTGGAAAAGGGGTACAGGTGATGTAGTGGCTGTGAAGATCCTGAAGAACCACCCTTCATATGCACGGCAGGGTCAAATCGAAGTTGGCATCCTCGCTCGTCTAAGTGGGGAGAATGCAGATGAGCACAACCTAGTGCGAGCCTTCGAATGCTTCCAGCACCGCAGCCACACATGTCTGGTGTTTGAGATGCTTGAGCAGAATCTGTATGATTTTCTGAAGCAGAACAAGTTCAGCCCATTGCCGTTGAAAGTGATTAGACCTATACTACAGCAGGTGGCCACAGCTCTGAAAAAGCTGAAAGGCATGGGTCTGATTCATGCAGATCTCAAGCCGGAGAACATAATGCTGGTGGACCCAGTGAGGCAACCCTACAGGGTAAAGGTGATAGACTTTGGCTCAGCCAGTCACGTGTCCAAAGCAGTGTGCTCCACGTACCTCCAGTCTCGGTACTATAGGTAAGTCCAAAAAAGATACATTTTTGTTGATTTTTAACAAGACAGACTTGGGTACATAGGGTTCCTTGTATTTAAAAGTGGTTTCAATCTCTGTTGGTGTTGAGACCATAATAGTCAGGTTAGAAAAACACTCTCCTAGACAAACAAGGAAATATCTGTGATACTGCATAACATCCTGACTACATACCAGAGACTTGGAAAAAACTGACCCTTCAGTGTTTACTAGCAGATGGCTGTTTTTGTCTCCACTGACTGGAACTTAGAAAACTTAGAGACAATAAGAACATATATAAGTTCACTGACTTTCTAAACATCCCTGGTATGGTTGGCATACCAGGGTAGGCTATAGCAGTTTCGAGGAATTTACAGAGGTAAGCAATAAATGGATGGACAAGTATTTGACAAGTATTTTGCCACTAGTGCATTGTTGAATCAGCTAGATTACATCAAGAAAGGTTAAGAGAGAAGTAACTGAATGTCATTATGAGCTTAGGAGTGTGACATGGCAGTAGATACACATGCCTGTGTTCTGATGGTCTTGGATGTGTACTGGGAAAACCTATTGGAAAAATTACTTTTAGCAGCATATTATGAGGACTTTAGTTTGATTGAAAAAACAGGCTTGAAATGTTATCAGCTGGAGCTGGATGGAGGAGTGGCCCTGATCTGTTTGATTTGTGTCTTTTTGCATGCAGGCTTGGAGATAAGAGCACATAATCCTATGTTTTATAACACCTGCATTCTTTTGACAAAGCAACTCGTTGTGAAAGTGCTGACAGTTGGTAGAAACCTAAGAAATGTGTTTACGTAGTAAAATTATTAGTACAGTGACTGTACTGCAATTGGCAATTTGCAAAAACATTGGTCTGGAAATGTACTGCAAGTGCTAGCATACAGGGCTGCAAGAAGACAGTATAAGAAAACAGTAAAGGGACCCAAAAGTTAAACCTATTCTAACTTATACTGCAACCATAATTAGTAGCTGCCTGCTGCTAAATATGAGCAATTGTGCATTCTTTGCGCATTGCTTTAATTCATGTGACTTTTGCTTGATATTAACTCTGTCACAGTTGTCTGTGTGTAGTGGTTGCAGAGATGCTTAATACACTGCCTGGACAAAAAAAGTCCCCACCTGGATTTAACTAAGTCAGTAGTTTAGTAAATAAGCCTCCCATTGGATGAGTAGTGCAGTGGTTAATACCTTTAAGGTGCAATAAGTTATTTAATCATAACTGATGCAATAAGTAGCCTAACTTCTCATTTCTTAAACAATCATTCGTTTTGCTAGAGAATGGAAAGAGTTGTCTGTGGAGCAATAGAAAAAGGTCATTTGGTTTGACAAGTCCACTTTGACCCACCATGCCTAGTGCTGACCATGTGATGTGGGAGCAGTGTTATGATCTGTTGTTTCTTCAGTTGGTCAGGTCTAGGTTCAGCAACATTGACCAAAATCAATGTTGCACTACTGTATAAGCTTATTGAAACAGTGCAATGGTGAAGGCATGCGGTAATTAAAACTAAAGGCTTATTATTACAGTGTGGGACTACTTTTTTGACCAGACTGTGTAGCTTGGTGTTTTTGTAGTTTGTTCAAAATACTAGTCAACATTGTTAAGATAATGTTTCAGGGTGTAGTCAGGCAACTCAGACAAATGAATCTTGCCTAAATATTCTGTGAAACTTAAACAGATGCAGTGCATAAATAATAAATACTTGGCTCAGTACAACAGCTGCTTGAACATAAAGCTGCCGTGCAAGGAGGGAAAACATGTTTATCTTTTCTAAGTTCTCTAAGAGTGTATTGCAGTTTAGAGAAGATGTAGTGGCCACATGAAAACATGGCTCAACTCACACTGGTAGTACATGTCTTAAGTGCGGGCAACATATGCCACAGGGGAAAAAGCCGTCCTTCCTCTTCCATGGCATCCTGTTCTATGTAGGGCGTCATCTCTGCAGTAGATAGCTGCTGTGGAGTGGGCCATGAAATTTGTGGTTTGAGAACTCAGAATATGCAAAATAACCGGGATGAAATAAATGTTCTCAGAAAAGCATGTCAACAGGCAGATCAGAGAGCTGTAGAACATATTGTTTTAAATAACAAGTGCACTCAAACTAACCTTCATGCTACAAAATCTTTTGTGCAGCAGTGTTTCGTGATGTGGAGAATGCACAAGGACTTCTGACACACATTCATATATGTAACATGCTTTTTCATGGTACTTGAATATATGTCAGTGCCTGCACATAGCTCCAGTGTATTGCAGGGAATTAAAATACTGTCATTGAAAAGAGGTTCACGGTAGAGTTTCTGCAAAGACTATGGCGTTTCATCCACTCTTCAGCTGCAGGAACAGTGGAAAAATACTTGTCAGTGATATTTAATTATAGCATTCTCTTTTTATCCCAATCATTCATCAAGCATTTTGTGAATATTGTAGTATTGTTGTAAATGTACTGTTTTTCAGGAAGTCGCTCAAAATAGAACTGTCATACTTTGCTGAGGAAGTGAACATTGCAGCTGTTTCAACTCTGTCAGTTCTGTCAGCCTTTGGTCACCAGCAGTTTCTCACAGACATTGCATGCTGGGTTATTTTGATACAATATACATCAGTGCCGTTGCAGACTCGATCTGTATCAGTGCTGTCTGAGTACAAATCGTTGACATTTTGACACTAAGTGTTTGAACACCAGGCTGAGCAACTATGTATAATTCAACATTTGTCTCACTTGCATTGCTTCTCACATAAGGTTTTAAGTAGTCTTGACTAAAATTAATAAATGTAAGTGCACATGAATGCTCCATAAATATTGACATTATACATAGACATCGTTTGAGTGTATGATTGGTGGAACAGTTATGTTGGTCTCTTTCCAATACAAGTCATGCTGATTACAAACTACAACAACAAATCTGTGCTACTTTGTAAATATTTTGCCCCTCTATAGGTTTTTTTTCCCTCTCTCTAACGGGAGTATGCAGAGGGAGAGCAGGAACAGCGTTGCTGAGGCTGAGAGTGAAGGGTTGCTTAAAATAGCTCATGGGACGCCGGCCAGTGTGCTTTGACTTCTATAGATGGTGAAGCACATAGGCAGCCAGAATGAAAAAGGGACAGCTTGAAATACTAGAGAGCTCACACTTGCTCATTCAAGGTCAACCAGCTCTAACGTCAGCTGTTTTACTTTTTTTATTTATTTAATATCTACTCATATTTGTGTGTATCGCAAATTCATTAGCAGTTATGGTCATCTCAAAGCTACCTTTTTAATGCAAATACATTATCTGTACCTTTTATAGTTTTCATTATCTGCTCTATCTGATTATTTGCATTTACTTTGGCCAGTAGTTAATTTTAAATGTTATTTTCTAAGTAAATAATTACAAATAACAGGCAGTGAAAAAAAATTTAATTTGGCTACAATTACCATGAGAGTCCATTCCTCTGCATCTTGCACACACATTTGTGTTGTAACCCTTTGCAACACATATTTGTTGTTAGATCAGTGAAGATATTTTCTTCCATTTTTTTTTTTATTGCAGTTTGAAGAAGCCTCATGGTCACTATATTAAGTGATCTTGACACATCAGTGTCTCTCCACAGTGTTGAACTGTAGTTCTCCAGTCCCTTCTGAAATGTTTGGACTAAGACTTCTGGATTAAATGTTAAAAAGTAGGTCTGGAATTTTTACAGATCAAGGATGTAATCCCCTCAACTGTTGAAAGAACGTGTGTTTTGGAACTACTTAGAACACAAGTATCTCTCGTGGTTCTCTAGGTTAGTGGATGATGAATGTTAGCAGGTATTTATATAAACAAAGGCTATAGCAGGGATGTGCATACAGTCTTGATATCAAACACCTACATTACGTTTTAAAATTGGATCAAGTTAAACTGTTTTTGCAGAATTTTGAGTGTTATTCATAAAAGTCATACAAAAACTGTACAAATCTTATATACAATTATGTAGAGTTTCTGGCAGATTAACAAGAATCTCAAACTCACATGGTAAAACCTCATTCCTCTTGGTTACTTTTTCACTGATAGAATGAGCTGAATGGCGTCACATGCCCACCATCAGCTGTCCCTGCCATTTCCTTTTTTCCAGCAGGATCTGACTTGTTGCTTCTAAACAAAAGGTTGTTCTGTTTTAATATACTTAACACATTGTGACATTACTGGTGCTGGTAACTGAAGCCTCTGCATTTACACAAGCAGTTAAGCTCAGTTCATGATAAACAGTGCTCTAGCTAAGTGTCCATCAAAGACACATTACGTTATTTAAAGTGGACAAACTTGACTCTGACTGTAACTGGCAGTAAATCATAATAGAAGAAATGGAAAAAGATGTGCAAATTCCAAGCGCTACTTTGAAATCTAGAAGGTCTTTGTGTATGTATGAGACTGTATCATGGAAATGGGCTCCATTTGAGGCCGTATAGTTAGCAACTTTAAAAAAAAAAAAAAAAAAAAGACATGTTCTTGTGAAGATTGTTGACCACTTTTTTTTTTGGCTTCTAATTCTGTGGGTGAGGTCTTAAAAGAGATTTTTATTCCTAATAAGGTGTGAGATTTCATTTTATGTAGCAGATATAGAATGAATTTATGTAACTTTGTTCAAGTATAAGTAAACCTATTTTTTTGAGCTCTATAAAAACAACCAAAAGAAAAAAAACAGAGGTGACATTAGTGAATAGCAATATTTTTTTAAAAGGGAATGATGATGGCTAATTGATCAGTTGTTACCCCTACCCTTCCTCCCAAAATTTGACAGTGAAAATGCATTACGAATGTTTGAAAAGTTTTGACTTGAAACTAGACAACTGATCTCATACAACTGATATCGAGTACAGATTGGATACCAATATTTAATTAATAAGAAATATGCTTCACTTTAGAGTGAATGGGATCATTCTTTCATGTGCAAAGTAACATCAGGCTTAACCTCAAACACATCTTTCTTACATTGTAAAACAAAATGCAACAAATAAACACATAGCTATCTATATAAAGTTACTGAATTCATCAATTAAAAAAAAAATGAACGTGTACTGTCACCTTGATGAAAACTACTGAATAAGTCCACTTATCAGCCATTGTAGCTATTAACCTGATCTAGGCGTCTGTGTCAGTAACAGACTGGTGCTTCTGTTCTCAATATCACTACGACCACATCTCTGCAAATATATATCTAACACGTTCTGAATTATTTTGGGAGGATTTAAGTGATTTGAGGTTCATGTTATCTAAAGCTCAGATCCCAGTGCAGCTTAGTAACACAAAATACTTTAATCCAATTGGAGGGGAAAAAAAAACATTCAATAAAATAAAAGAGAAAATGTAAAGTCTGTCACAACTGGGAAAAAATCTTTGTGCGGGTTCAGTGTCAGCACATTGAGTGGGTTACATCTGTAAAACGTGTCTAAAGCCTTGTAACCTTAATCTAAGGTCTGGGCAGATCAGAGTGCAAGTGCTACCTCCGCCTCGGCTACACTGCCTCTGTGTTCCACTGAATAATGCAAACGGTCTGAGAGTGTGTGGAATTACAGTTCCTGGAAGAGACGTGCAGCAAGGCACCATTCTTCCATCATGGAGTCACCCCGTTGTCAGTCTGCCTTTGTGGCTGAGCTTATACCAACTGCAAGGCTCAGTTGAGTCTATATCAGAATATGATTACTGAATGGCCCGTGTAAGCATGCAATGACAATGACCCTACCAGTGTGTAGCCCAACCTTATTTATTTTCCTGTGGATAAGCTGGTTGTCCTCCGAAGGAACCGATTGTAAAAGTGGCCTTCAGAGTAGGAAGGAATAGAGGACTATTTCTGGAGTGTGCGATAATGGCCATGAATAAGAAATAGAGAACGAGATAATTTATCTAGTCTGCCATGACAGTGCCTGCAAAATAAGCTGTATGTCTGCCCAGTAAGAGAGATAACGGTAAGAACGGCAACCCCCAATACCAGCATTTTTAAACGATCACTGACACTTTTTGAAATATGGTTTTCTGTCTTACTCACTGTTTGCAAAAAAAAAAAAAGTATTATAAAGAAAGTTGCTTCCCTGGTCAAATCCACAGTGGATTCATAAACACAGCTCCAGGCTATGAGGAGAGAAGAGGCAACAAAATGCTACCTGTGATTCTTACGGTTTTGCTTTGATTTGACCTCAGAGTACCATGCCTGCAGTGTATGCAGGTGATGGTTGGAACAGTTTGTATCTGTGCTGGGCTTGTTGTCGCTGCTGTTGTATTGTGCATCAAACATTTTAGTGAAGTAAAGACATGTCAGCAGCTTATGTAGACTTTCATGTCATGGTTTTTTTGTCTTCAGAAAGGCTTTACCAGAAGTCTTGTCTTTTCCAGCCTAAATGAGCATCAAGTTCTTGTAGCTATGTCATACAGCAGCAGAAGGGTTAAAACTCTAGAAATGAGCTGTGAACTGGGAAATGTTTTTAACAAGAGTGTCTGACAACACTGCGAACAGGCTCAGAAAGCTCTTTGAAGATCTTTTTTTCCTCTCAGCTGCCTCTGAAGGTGTTTTTTACTGATAACTCATGAGGCTCTATGGAAACCTTTGAACACTGTGATATTGTCAATAGCTTATTCCTCACTCAGTCATTTCCAACATTTGAGCAGCACAGTTATGTCAGTAAGGAGTCCTGATGTTCACCCTTTTGTCAGGTGATGCAGAACAAAACACACTCATTTATTTGTAGAAAAGGTACATACATAGTTATGCCTTCCATTTTAAAATGAAACAAGCAGATTTGCTGAATTTTATGGATGCTGAATGTCATTGCCATTATAAATTCCTGTGAGTCATGGATCTCCCTCTCAACTTTACACATATCCCATATCTTCACAAAATTTGCATTTAAAACTCCAAATGACCATTATGACCAAAGGTCAATCTATTGAATCAAATTTGTTCAGCTGTCTAAAAGTTTCATATATTCTAATACTATCTATGGGCTTTTCATTACTTTGTGAATTTATGTCTGTTTTGTTTCTCATTAGTTTTACAATATCAGAACCTGATATAAAGGTGGAGTTTATCCTAATAAGGACTGGGCAAACGACAGAATAGCGGGCCATCGCATTCCACTTTTTGATGTAGAGTCATAAGGTGTTCTGCTCCTTCAGCAGTCAGTGGCCCCTCAGTGTGTACGTCATATCCTCAGAATGGAAAATAGATTTGGTTTCACGCGAGAATGGTGTGGCTTGAGTTGCAATGATTAAGACAGCCATGCAACCATGGCAACATCCACTTATTCCCCCCAAACCAAAGGAGGGAGACTAGCTGTTTTCTGTTTTGTCCTTATTTTGCTTTCAGATTCTACATAATGCACTGCTATTCTGAATTGTGTAGAAAAAAATGTATGAACAGAAAGCATAGAATGAAAATAAGACAGTGTGACTGGTTTCAGGTTTTGCATGACTAAGCCACATGCTCTACTGACGTCAGTATTTGTTTTACACGGTAAGAACTCGGTGACTGTGTATGGTAGTCTTATGGATGCTCTGTGTGCTGTAAATGCTCCAGCAAAGATGTGCCATATCTTTAATGCAAATGTTGGTTAGAATGAGGTATTTGACATTATGGTTTTATGGCTGTGTATGTGCACAGGTGAACCTAACCCTTTTCTGACTCCTCCTTGGAGTTGGTTTAAAAAATGGAGTGGTTGAAGTGGCTTAATTATATGAGAATGCCAGATTTAACATACTCTTCCTTCATCTATTAACTTCAATAACCCTATGATGATGTGGCAAGGTCCAAATGACAAGATGTATAATTTCCATGGTAATTAATTATGCCATTGTGTTATAATGGTATAAACTAAAAAGCAAAAGTCTAAGAGTATGTTAAAACTGTTAAGACTTTAGATTAGCTGTTCAGGCAGCTATAGTTGGGACATAGACAAGTTAGTACAAAAGCAGCGGTTAGCAAGCACTGTTAGTCCAACAGGAGCGGTCTGTGTTTGCACATTAGATGTTCAGTCAGCCTTTCAAACATGTGCAGTATATTATGTGGCACAGAAAACTGGGCTAACCCTAACAGAGTGACAATACTGGAACGCTTTGTCATCTGATGCATTATTTGTATAGTATCCTGTCAGCAATCTTCCTTCTGAAGAAATGTGCTCCTAAAAGCAATTATTGAGGCTTTGTAGACAAGAAGTTCTTGATCCAGCACATCTTACATTGAATGAAAAGGGCAGGGTGCTATACCAAAGGTCTGAATAGTGCACGTAGCTGTTTATTTATTTGCTTATTTAGCAGGGACAGTACACATTAATGAACAATTCTGTAAATGTGCCAGTATTACCAAAAAAGCTGTTTTTCAACTGTTGTCCAAAAAACAGACTTGTGGATCATCTGTGTTGCAGTGGGCAAGATGGTATTTTTTTTTTCGGTGCAGTTGTCAACTTGTGTACAAACTCAGTGCTGCCAAGTAGTACTGCTAAGTTTGTAAGGCATACCCCTTTTATAAGCCACGCGCTCTAATCAGTGTTAGTGTTATTATATGGCTCACTTTGCTGGGAGAACCTGTTCCTTATAAATAGGACATGTCTGTCAAGCTAAAATGGTTGAAATGGTTGACATAACTGCTTACTTGGGTTCTGATGCTGTGTTGTCTATTGAACAAGCTGTTGTGTGCATTTGTTTTGACCATGTGGAAAAAATAGCCTTAAACGTATGTAAGCCGATCGTGTGTTTGTTGGTGCCATAGACAAGAAGGCTCTGTTTCACTTAACACCATGCATGGCCACATGACTCTAAAGACAACATATGTATGTTAGTTCTTAGCTCTGTCCATTTGGTGGGTGCTCAAGGTTGTTTTAGTTGGTATGTCCTCTTTGGTGACTCAAAAAGCTCAAGTATGTTCTATTCTTAGTGTATTTTAGGTGGATTTACTGGGTGTGTGCTCTACCGTCAGTATATCCTATGTACTCAGGGATATAACTGTTATTATAAAGGGTTTTTTTTGGATAATATTATATCTCTGTGTCTGGTAACTGTGTAGGTGTTCATTCATGAAGAGGTAGTTAGAGTAAACAGAAGGTGTGTAGTTTTTTCAGTGCAGAGTCTTTAATCTTTTTGCATTTACCATGGAGCAACAATGTGCTGCACACATTGGACTGTGGTTACATCTGGAGACTGTTAACTTGTACCGTGTCTCCTTTCACCTTTCATCTGGGGTAGGCTGATGCTGCTGTTGAGACGTGGGTATTTTTCACGATCTTTTCGGTCAGGTCAGATTACGTAATCTTCAACAAGCGTCTTTGTTTAGTCTGTGTAAAACTCAGTGTTCCAAACTTTGAAATTTGATACAAGTGGAGGGTAAAGATGCTCTTAAAAGCAGTTGTTACATAAATAATAAAAAAATTCCATTGGTATTTTCTGTCAGTGTATTGATATTGTCGTATGATGAGTTTGGACTAGTTAATATTTTTGTCTGTTAGCCTGTGATGTCCAGGTTGTCAGATGAGTAATCCTACATGTTGTCATTAGTTAGCCTGTATGTTCACTGATGGCTGTTGCTGCTTTTTATGGCATGCTTGATGTAGTTAGGAAGTGGTATTGACAAACTGTAGGAAAAAGCTTGTAAAAGGACTGTATATAATGCTTTGAGTATATTAATTTATTCATGCAATATGCCTACAGCTTTTATTGTGAAAGGTGAGAATGGAAGCAGTAGACTTCATATGCATTGCAGTGGTGTAAATCACATAACCATGCAGACTGGGTCCAGATACTGCCTCTGTATTAATATGTTACTTTCGCTTGTTGTTGTCCATTGTGTCATACTAAACAAAATAAAATGATGTGTTCAGTGCTCCTTCACTGACATGAACCAACGGCGCTATGTCAGACCCATCAGGTTGGAATCAGGCTGTTTTTTGTCATCTACTTTACAACAGAAAATCATTTTGTGTCCCACCATTACTAAACTACATCAGGGGAAGAATCTCATCATGTCTGTACTTAGACAAAGCACCTCAGTCCAGTAGGTTTATGTGGTTTGTCAGTGTGCTAGGTTCTCCTTTCATCTTACTGAAATTATTGCAACTGCCCTGGAAGGTTTAGTATCAGAGAAAAGAACTCACTCTTTTTTATGCTGTCAGTGAGCTGTCACAGTTTATCATCTTTGTGCTGTGTCCTAAACGCTGTGCTCCTGACAGTATTGTCAGCATGTCTTACCTACACTGGTGCTGACAGGCTTGCGTCACCAAAGGCTAACCCCATGTCAAGGTATTACAGTGCTATAATGGAGTTACGTGCCGTACCACTGAGCCAGCATGTATTGTAGGCTAAGAAGTAGTGACTGTGCTTCTTCCTTCCTATCAGCCTAGAGGTACAACAGACTGTCACATTTCTGATCCCAGTCTGGCTGACCTGCTAACCCACTGGCTGAGCCTGCTGACGCTTGGCTAGTCTAGTGCATGCACAACACTGGCTCAAAAGTCCCTTGACACAAATTCCCATTTGATTGGCAATCTTTAAGAATTGCATAACATTGCTAATAACAGATATTTATTTGCTGTAGTCAACATTAACCAAAACCTAACACAGCCAAAAACAAAGAATATGAGAATATGGCACAGTCATATTCTTATTTCTGTTCTAGAAATATTTCAGTGTTTGATGGATGAATTTAATTTAGTTTTAATTTAGGGATGCTCTGATTGTGAGATTCTTGGTCGGTACTGACTTTTTTTAAATAACAGTTTGGCTGACAGCCGATGAGAACTAATTAAATTCTAAAAATTCATGAAGTAAACCATGAAAATTATACAAGAGATTTACATTGGCCACTTTATTTGCCAGTACTGGATGTCAGTAAGTACTGATGTTCAGCCAATATAGTACACACAGTATCACAGCTTGATGTTTCATATTAATTTGTATCACTGTGTCTGAAGTACATTGGTTTGAAATTATTCTAATTAAGTCAGTTAAAACTAACCATTCTTTGTCTTCTTTGTTCCTCAGGGCTCCAGAGGTTATTTTGGGATTGCCGTTTTGTGAAGCCATAGACATGTGGTCCCTAGGCTGTGTGATAGCTGAACTTTTTCTGGGCTGGCCCCTTTACCCCGGTGCCCTGGAGTACGACCAGGTAAATATCATCGTCTACTTGCCTTTTATTTATCTGCACCTGGCTCTTTCCTCTCCTTTCTGGTGTGACTTTCTGCTTCTCTATCTCTCGGGTACATCCAGTTATCCTCCCTTTTCAAGCATTTTGTGTCATCTTCCAAGATCTCTGACTTCTCCTTTCACCTCCTATGACTCAGTCAGCCCACTACATCAGTTCTATATAGCAATAACTTTTTTTCTGACGTCCCCATTTCACTGGGCATTCCTTCCATTTATCCCTCCTCCCCCACTCTCTTCCACGTCTGCTTCTTTAGGCTTCCTACAGTATATTTTCTTCCCTACCCGTCCTTAAACCACTCTTGTGGCTATCTTGGCAGCACAACACCCTTCGTGTCCCACCAAGCCAGTTATTTTTCTGGTCTGTTCTCTTCCCTCGTTCCTTTTTTCCCCCTCCTTCTTTTTAATTTTCCTCCATAACTAAAACTTTCCAATCAAGACAATGCACGGAGCACTGTGCTCAGTCAGTGTGTTTGTTTTTGAGTGGCATTCAATTTAGCTCTCTATTACAGACTCTCCTTCAGGTTACTGACTCAGACATTGCTCCCACTGTTAAAGTTTGCACGACATGTGATCCACGGCCAGTTGAGTCTAAATCTCCCACAAGAAGTGTTGTATACAGTCACTTGGGATGTGAAGCTGACAAAGGCTTAAAAAGGCAGGACCATTCAGCTGGAGAGTTCAGTACAGATGGCTTTAAGCTACAGCAGGAATCCAGCACTATTACAGGGTGTACACTTGGAAAAATCTGTTACATTAATCTGCACTTGTCTTAAGAGTACAGATGGGATTTTCTGAAGAAGGAGGATACTGGAATGGAGGAGAAGAACTCTTTGAGGCATGGAGAAGAAAAAGCCTAATGCACGTCATCTCACCCAGAAAGAAAAGTTTGATTGTTAAGGGAAAAAAAGACAGATTTCAAAGACTTGAAGTAGCAAATGAGTCCAGTATTCATGGTTAATATGATAACCCCCCTACAGCTGGGAATTGCGACTATGTAAGTTAGCAAGGAAACACGGTTTTGCAGTCCATCTATTAGCAGTGGCTGGATGCCCACCCCACCCAGTAGAGCCCTGACATAGTCTTCCCTGGACTAGACTGATCCAGGCTTATGCTGAGCGGCTTTCCCCCTGCCTCGGAGCTCTATCTACTCAAAGCCTGCCAGCAGAGCCTCCCTGAGATCATGCCCTGTCTCAGTATCTGCAGTACCTTACATTATAGCACTCAGCACCACTGCACACTGTACTCGCAACAGAGTATTGTTATTTTGAGGCATCTTTTTTTTTTTTTTTTTCTTTTTTTTGGATAGAAAGATAAGGTAACACCTTGGAAAGAGATTTAACTTGACCAGAGCTGCAGTCTAAATATGATGAATCTGTTTTTGCAGGAGCCAACATGTCGCAAAGCTGCTTTTGGGATGGCTGGGGGAGCCTCCTCAGTATAGAAAGGGGCTGCCCGGGGGATAGTATGGCATAAAGTTGGCATCTATGTCAGTTATATGCTGGAGTTAAAAATAAATGCCTAAATAAACGAATAAACAATGAGGTGAAAAGTATGGGAATGCATGTGGAAAGTAGTTTTCTTTTTATTTCTAAACAGATAAGGGTCCACACATATATAAAAGTGGCCTGAAATGGAATTCAAGTACATTGTCCACAGTCTGGCAGTGGTTTGTGGCACAGAGTGAGCAAGAGAGAGAGAGTTATTTGTGGACCAAAAGCAAGAGTTGATAGCTTTAGATTTCATCTTGTTGAATTGTACACTTCTCATGTTACTGTCTGCTGATGAAAATACATACAGTCAATTTTAAGCACCGGATGGTTTCTTGAATGACTTAACGTGGCTCTTTGTAGCACAGTGATGATGTAAGTCATGAGCAGTTACCCCTTGTTCTTTCCCAGCACTTTTGAGAAATAAATTTTTGAGATATAAATTGTCTGACCCAAGTAGACGGTTAATTTAACAGTAAATTTGCAGAAATTATTGTCCTGTAATGAAGAAAACTCTCAATGACCAAAGAAATAAACATGAATAATCCTCCCTTCAGTTTATTTATAACCAGACTTGAAAATAGAAAGCTTGTAGATTTTTTATGATTATTATTGCCTAAAATAAATCACCAACTGACTCCATCTCAGTAAACAGCGAGGCAGCTGACTGCTGGTGTGAGGTGTCATCCAGGGGCCACAGAGTGACTGGACAGAGCTGACTGAGCCACTGCTACTCGCTGCTTCTCTCTTCTCTCCTTATCTTTCTGCATGGGGTCTTGTTCCATCCCACACAGCATATTGTATTTATAACTCCGGCTCCTCCTCCTCCGTTCCCCTCTTTTTACACCCCCTCTCCATACCTCAAACCCCCAGCAGTAACATCACCTTTTACTTTACCAGTATAGCTGCAGAGCGTGCACTTCTTTCATAAGACCAACCTCACAGTACTGCCAGTATCTCATTATGAGTAGCTATGATTAGCCCAGATGCTGTGGTCTTTGGAATATCTTTGTTCATTCTTCATGTTATGTCTTTTGCCTAATGGTTTGCTCTTTCCTAACCACTGTCTCTGTGGCACAAACACTGGGGTTGAAGTGTGTAACTGTTGAGACAACGTGTATTGTGTATTCTGGTTTGTATTTCTTAGAGGCTAGGTGTAGTTGGCAGCCTGGAGGATCTATAAGAGTAAGAGGATGTAGCTGAAGGGATTGTGGTCAGTGACTTTTTTACTGTAAAGGCTTCAGAAGGTCTTTTTCCTGTCTCTACGCTTTTACAAAAAGTGCCCCAGATTCACAAATACGGCAAGAACGTTAAATGTATTTATTTAGTTCAGAGATGCACTGCATCTTTTATGGTGTAGGTTGCTATCTACATTGTCATAAAATGATGGCCGCCTGTGCTTCCTGGTTGTCTGCAGCAGGCCCAGGCTCGCTGGGTCGTTGTTTTGCAAAGCTGAAGCTTTGCACCAGTGACCTCAGTGTTTAGCGAGATTTCTGCAGTGACGCACCTTCCAGGAAAATAAGGGTTTTCCCGGTTACAAGATTTTTTCCTCCCACACATTGGTTGTGTTGTCTCTTCATATCTGTTGCTGTTTACATGATGTTGCTGAACAACTACATTAAGGGGATGAGAGGAGGGAGATTTAGCCAGGGTATATTTCATTTAGTTGTAACTAGTGGTGTGAAAGGTAAGATGAGTGAGATTTTTGTACGTGTATGTCAGCATGCACCTAGTTATATCAAAAACAGACTGACAGATAGTGTGCTGTGGGAGAAACAAGTGGATTGCCATTATTTCCATCTAAATCGTATTTACAGAACAGATGAAATTACAGTCACCCATTAAATACATGTAAATACAAACAAAGAACAGGAGGATTGATATAAAAGTAATATTTTCAGTTCCAGTTACTTAAGAAAAGAGAAGCACTTCATGTAACCCTTTCGTACTCAGGGATGCATCGATCTGAGCCTTTAATTTTTAGTACTGACACTGAAGCTTGTGGTACAAATACTGATTTGGCACAAGTTCAGATCCAGTACCAATGTTCAGAGACTGGGATGTGGAAAACATTACTTTCTAATTTTATAAACAAAATTTAACAAATACATACTGTATAGCTGTTGTGACATTAGATCAACAAGCAGGAGGGGCAAGGTGTTGTCCAGTGGGAGTGTTAGTAAACTCCACTTACCTTTTCACTTTTTGGAGGAAACCACTAAAAATCTGTCACCATTAGGAAGATAAAGCAATAAGATGGAGACGTGAAAAATTGACAACGAGGAAAGAAAGTTGCAGCTGAAATATTAATGTGTGTCACTTGCAAGCAATGAGTGTTACTGATACTTATTAAATTATATATTTACAGATATTTATCTGTTGGTGCACAACTACAGATAAAGATAGAATGTCTATACTCTTCACATGATTGTCCCATGTGTCTGTTTTTAGCTTGCTTTTTCTTTTTGTTTTACATCAGAACATTTACATCTTGATGACACCTTTACATGTAGCTCTGCTTCACTGCTATCTAGACTTTTGTGTGTTTTAAAAATAGCACTGTGTTTCTCCAGTGATCTGGCAAAAAGTTTCTCTGACATAGCAGTAGATAGCAGTGTGTTAGAAATGAACATGGTCAGTGATTTATTTATTTTTTTTTATGATCTACACTATGGATGTAATATATAATATATAATTAAAATTCTTTTGTAGGAAATTGAACTAATCACTATTATAGATTCAGATTCTTTTATATACAATTATTTACTACAGAGGAATTGCAGACCTGTCAGTGTTTGGAGACTGGTAGATTTCCTTCTCTGAATCTGTGAAGGACAGATCAGATGATACTCTCCTCTGAAATTCATGACCCGACACATGAAGCAATTAGTGTGTGCCAGTCACTCTTAATCATTAATTCAAGTTCGTACTTGTGTACATAGTGGTACCACTAAGCAGGGCAGCTGAACAGCAGGCTAAACATCCAACTATTCATTTCTTCACCTGTACTTGACAGACTTTTGCTAGGTTTGACACATCGCTTATGTTTCTGCCTGAATACGCAAAACAGTTGTTGCTCCTTGTCATTGAGTGAAGTGACCACTTTCCTATGTTGTTCTGAGTGAACACTGTCCACTCTCACTAGGATGTCTGTGTGTTTGCTTCTCCTCAGACACATGATCCCAGGTCTCTCATCTGGGCTGAAAATCATGAAATTGCATCACAATCGAACATTGTAGAGTTGGTGAGAAAAATTAGCCAAACAGCTATTGGGTATTTCCTTATTTTTTCCAGTACCATTAAGAAAACTGATAACGTCTGAGCTTATTGATGCTCCGGTCTTTAATAATTTTTTGCCTCAGGGTCTGTTTAGGACTGGGGTTTGGTACTCCCACCTCCCCCACACCATTCTATCTCCCTGTCTGTGGCTCTTTGCTTCTCAGCCACACTGAATCTCTAATGGTTGTTGTCCTTTACACTTCTGTGTGATTGACGTCAGCAGAGTTTCTCACTGGTCTTCCTTTGTAAACCTGTGTGTGAAACTCCTGCTTCATGATGTCTGACTGACAGGCTTTTCAACCCAGTTAAGCCTTTGGTATTGATTTAACCAAAACACTGTTATCTGAGTTTACACGCAAAGACACGAACTACACTTTAGGATAGGAGTTATATTTGGGTTTAGTCATTTCTCTGGAATGTGCCATCTTTAACGTATCTGCAGCTGCTCCTAGTGTATGCACAGCAACACACTGTCTGACACGAAGGTCATACGCCGATGGAGTTTATGGACTAGAGTCATACATTTGCATACCGTTACCCCGATGTGTTGGTTGCACAGACATGTTTACAAAGAAAATAATACAAAGTAGTTTCGAGGCTTATACATCTTGCTTGTATTTGTCATCTTCTGTTTTTCTTACTCTCTACGCTTTTATCTCCCAACAGATACGCTACATTTCTCAGACGCAAGGTTTGCCAGGGGAACATTTACTGAATGCGGGGACGAAGACGGCACGATTCTTTTGCAGGGAGTCTGACTCACCTTATGCAGCGTGGAGACTAAAGGTCTTACTACTACTTCACCAACTTCCTCATTTATTCGATTTAACTTTGAACTTTGCAATATGGAAGATCTGTGTGTACACTTAGGTGAAGTTTGTGTTGGAAACTGTGTTGTGCTTGGAGCTGGTCAGTTTTTGATGCTAGCAGATGTATTGTTAAACTAATAGCAGGCAGTGTTGCACAGCGTTGCATACAGACTCAATGAAGAACTTAGGAGGGAGTGTAAGGATTTTAGTGGAAACTGTTACCAAGGTCCACTAAGTCCAGTTAGAGTGGGGACAGAGGCAGTTTTTAACTTAGCAGTGGAGTTAACTAACTTAAAAAAATAAGCTCCCAACACAATCCAACAGTATTTGAGCACAGACAAATGCTACATACTGCACAAGACCTTTCATAGTCATAAAATCCTATGCACTAATTTACATAGTGTATATGCTCATAATAAATATAATATGATCACATTCCTTTAGACTTCAGTGCTGAAGTTCTCACTAAACTGTTTCTTTCTATATAGACAACTGATGAGCATGAGACGGAGACGGGGATGAAATCAAAGGAAGCAAGAAAGTACATCTTCAGCTGTTTGGATGACATAGCGCATGTATGTTCAGCTACTCATATCACAGTGCTCATAACATGACGCTGGAGGAAGTTCAAACCAAACCATATGTGTAGAGAATATGCTGTAGACATGGTGGTCTTTACCAGAGGAAGTTCACTTACACCAGTATGAACACAGCAGACTATAGATAAACATTTAATCTGAACTTCCCTTACGTTACACACTCGTCATAAATTAGAAATACTCAAGTTCAGGTTTCATTCATCATTCTCTAAAACAGACCACAAATGGAAATTCCCCAACAGGTCTATACTTTTGTAGGTCATACAAGATTCTGTTGAAATGATGTCAAGTGGTTAATCATTCTGTGGAAATAGGTGCAGTCTTGTCAGGGTTATCTGATGATAAGTGAACACTGTTTGTTAATCTGAGCTTGGTGTCATGGCCAAAAACATTAAATCTATTTTTTCTTTTTCACAATGTTAAGGTCAGTTGATTTCTGACTCCATGAACAACAAAATATGATTAAAAAATACTCCTCCTTTACTAAAACCCTATACCATATTCAACTGGAGAAACATTCACTTGCATTTTGAATAATTGATGAGCAAGAAAGGTCTCCAGAGGAATCAGTTTTGCAATTTAGGCATTTTTCACAATTCTCAGAAAGTAAAACCTCAGTGTATTCAATTACCCAGCCCTAGTCTTAATCGAACGTTTATGGAAGAGGTTGTTGTCATAGTTAATATTTTCTTTTCAGGTGAACTTGGTGATGAATCTGGAAGGTAGTGACTTGTTAGCAGAGAAGGCAGATCGACGAGAGTTTGTGAGTTTGCTGAAGAAGATGTTGTTGATTGATGCAGAAGAGAGGATTGCCCCTGCCGAAGCGCTGAGCCACCCCTTTGTGTCGATGCAACACCTGCTCGACTTTCCCCATAGCAACCAGTGAGTTTCTTTGGATCTTTAGACACGTTGTCATTTGAACCTTTCGCCATACCCAGAAATCTCTGTGACACTCTTGTCCTTATAGTGTAAAGTCATGTTTCCACATCATGGATGTCTGCTGGACTCGACCCAGTGCGTACGAGTTAGCCAACAGAAATAAAGGCCCTTTCATCAGACCTGTGACCACGACCGCTGCTGCCTCAGGCAACCACCCCTTCAGTAAAATGACCGGTGTCCATGCACAAGTAAGCTATTTCAGCTGGGACTGCATTACAGTCTCTACATATTTTATTACTTTTCACACACAGTACTCAGGAAAACACCAAAAGCAAACAGTCAGTTTCTTAAAATATATTTAGTTATCTTTTTGACTGAAATGAAAATAAAAGAAATTATATGATTAAGGTTTTTAAACTGCCTGTCGTTTCATCTGCTTCTGTGAAGACAATACCCCCTGTCTTTACTGCTCTCATTTATGCCATTTTGCCCATCTTATTGCGTGTTAGCTCTGCTGTCATGGCAACAAAATCACGTCATATTGCTGAGGTCATGGCAACAGTGCAAATCAGCATTGTTGCTGAGGAGGAAAAAGGACGTGACCCTTTTTTGGCATTGGATCTTTATAATGTAAATCATCTCAAAAGCCACGGAGAATGAATTAACATGACAGTCCTTGTAACAGTGACACCGTACAGTAAATGGAATGAGTGCAACTATCAGGAGGTTCAGTCATCCCCTTTCAGATTTGAAACCTGATGTTATCTACTCACATGTCATGCACAATAAAACAGCTTATGGCTGTTTAGTGTTATCTTGCTAGGAGTATTTTTTCCCCTTCACTGTCATGTCTATGGGGCATTATACACACAGGACAATACGATCCTAGTTTGTGGTATTCAATAAATGTGATTACAGCCAGCCACGAGAGCAGCATGTGTAGGGTAGCAGACACACGTGCTTGTCTGTTCTTTGTTTTTCCCAGATGAAGTTTAATAGTGTTTGACAATCGTTTAGTTATTTTACTTTTGTGAGACAAGATGAATTGGTGGTCAGCCCAAGATTATCTAGTCTGTTCAATACCATGAGATAATCCCCCGTACACACATGTAAGATAGAGATCAAGACAAGTAATTCAGTGGAAGTTATTTATCAACATATTTCTAAAATGTACCTACTGGAATCTTTAAAGCACCATCACAGTTCCGGTTATGGTATATGAGTGATTATCCTGTGCGGTACTTTATCAGTATATTGTCTTCGTTTTATAACTTACCACAGTAATCTAAGGTAATGCAAAGCTACTGAAGCATGGCTGTGTGTTTTGACTCAAAAGCCTGGGTAATGATCAGGCTCTAACCCAGTAGCTTCGATACAGCTGTTGCCATCTACTGGCTTTTTAATGTAACTGCTGATGATTTTATGTCTGACAAAGGCCTTTTCATTTTTTAGGGGATAGCTCCATCAGCCCCCTCAGTGATCCACCCTGGGATACCTCTGCAGACAGGAAGTGGTCAGTTTGGATGCAATGACTCATTTCAGCAGGCGCTCATCCTGTGTCCCCCTACCATTCAAGGTAGTGTGTTCACATCTTTACACTTATGTTGTCTTGTCTGACAATAAGTATTTTATGTCTTTAAGTCTGTGCTTTTGGTTAAACATATATAAATGATCTTCTTTTTGGTCTTGCAGGGATACCCACCAACACAGCCAAACCAGCAGGTTACTCTGTCCGAATGGAGGCCTCTGTGCCTCTAGTCACTCAAGCCCCTCCCATCCAGCCCATACAAATCCGACCTGGAGTCATCACACAGGTAAGGACGTAGTGCAGACCGAAATAGTGATAAGCATACACACAGTTATTTTTATATTTAAAACATGAATTGAACCAGCCTTTGTTAATGTGTTTATTTCAATGGATGTGTGTATAATTGAGGGAATAATCAAGAGACTCAGGAGAATACTTTGCTTCTTCGCACATCAACAGGCATGGTCCAACCGTGCACAGCAGATCTTGGTGCCCACCTGGCAGCAGGTGACGTCAGTACCTCCACCACCGACCACTTTGGCATCTGACACTGTGGCAGGCTCACAGAGACTGGGCGAATGGGGGTAAGCACCTTGTTCACCTATTTGAGTCACAACAAGAGCAGCAGCAGTCATCTAATAATCATTCTCTGTATGATTGCACTAGTTTATTATAAATGTCTTGGTTAAGTCTTTAGTTAATAAATCGCTTTTCAGCTAATAATGCCCAAGAGGTTCTAAGTTTTAAACTCAGAATATACTGTTGTTATCATACATTATGGCATGTAGTGATATAGCAATTACATGCTGAGTGTTTTTCAGGGTTTACAGTGCTTTGTATGCAAAATAATTGTTTTGTTGCAGCTCCAATACCATTGCAATCCCTCTGATGATAGTTACTGTATATGAAAATATGTAGCCACGTTAGGTAAATATACAGCTTTATTTGATATAGTATTAGGTAATGCCTGATAGCTCTGGTTGCTATGCACACCCTTGGGATCGGCTGTGATATGCGCTTGCTCCCCTGAATATTAATGATCGATGAGTCATACATGTCCTTTGGGTCCTGTGACTGAGACCGTTTTGTCAGTGACAGTGCTAAAGGCCTTTGGTTCAATTTTGCTGTATTCTGTTTTCTTGTCGCAGGAAAGTACGTCCCCATGGCAACCATTATAGCTCCATGATTGCTCACCCTCAGCCATTCTTAACCAACCAAATGACCATGTCCACCCACCAGCCAATCAACATAGGCATTGCACATGTGGTGTGGCCGCAGCCAACTGCCAACAAGAGAGCCAAGCCCTGTGTTAACAGGTATGGCACGAATGTGGAATGATATTTCTGTTATGAAAGCACAGCCAGTGCACACTTGTGGAAGAAAGTTAAGAGAATGTTGATATCACTATTTATTGGAATGTATTGAAGAAGATTAACACTTCTGTTTTGACAATATCTCTCTTTTAAATAAAAACATAATTTTTTTAGGCATTTATTTGTGGAAAATGACAACAGATTAAGATCAGAAAAAATGAAGTATTTTATTACTTTGTATGATGTAAAAAAAACAGGTTTATTATTAATATTAAACAACTTAATGCTAATATTGTCACTTAGGAAGAGTTCAAAAAATGCATTTGATGGGATACCTGCAACCTTTTGTATGCTGTTAAGTGCTTTATGCCCCTCCTGGTGCAAAACATGAAATAGTCTTTTGATTTTTTTTTTTCTTCCCAGAACTCTATGTGTGGTCTAAATGTATTTTCCTCTTGCTAAATGTGATTTGTTTCATTTTCTAGGGGCAGCAACTTTTCCCAAAACACAAACATCCAAAATTTAGCATGCCAATCCCCAAAGATGGCCGATACAGCAAAGAATGTGGAGGAAGTCGAGGAGGAAGAATCCAGATGTCCAGAGGAAGGGCATGCTGTGGGAGAGGAGCATAGGAGACAGCAGGTGGAGGAGGATGATGATGAAGACAACTGCTGTAAAGTGGAGCCAGACTGTGAGGAGCTTTCGGTTTCACAGGAGCAGCGGCAGGCCATGGTAATTTCAGACCTGGCTAGCCCAACGGTTAGCGTCATCAGTATCAGCAG
Organism: Sphaeramia orbicularis; assembly: GCF_902148855.1. Taxonomy (NCBI): domain Eukaryota; kingdom Metazoa; phylum Chordata; class Actinopteri; order Kurtiformes; family Apogonidae; genus Sphaeramia; species Sphaeramia orbicularis. Next base: position 45,077,286 of record NC_043959.1, read on the forward strand.
TGATGAGGAGGAGAGTGCACAAAGACACTCAATGGGGGAGTGAGTACTCATTATCCGCGCCGTCAACCAACATTTCTAAACTGGTCCGTTTAATGAGTGCCTCATTATTTGCTTTTGTTTGTCTACTCTGCACACACAGGTGTAAAGGTAATGCAGAATGTGAGGCGTGTCAGAGCACTGTTAGTATGGAGAGAGTATGTTCCCTCAGCAGCCCAGACAGCACACTTAGCACCAGTTCTTCAGCCTCAGCCCAGTCCAGTACTTCACCCTGCAAGCACTCAAACAGGTATGTTTAAAGCAGGTTATTCAGAAAAAAGCATACCCTCAGCTGCTGCACCACAAGAAAGTGAACACCTCCAACTGTCTTCCCCACTGGTTGTCTTCTTACAGTATGTCCGACGATGAACAGGAGAGTGGTTGTGACACGGTGGACAGCTCACCTGCTTCAGATGCCTCTGGCCATAGCAACAGTCCCTTCACAGAGGGACGCTACATCGCAGACAGCAACCAGAACTGCGAACCCCGTGTTGCTTGCGTTGCCCCGGAAACTGAGCCCAGCAAACCAGCAGTTCGTACTGTTGTGGTGCCTCCAATGAGGGTGCAGAACAACAACAACAACCCTACTGCTACTGAAACACCTGGCAACACAGGTAACAAGGACCACAATGAGCGCCATATAACCGTAATACAGTCATCACGGTCCTTATCTTTGACCAAATCATGTCTAGATGTCAGTCACACTGTAATAATTGTGTAATACTTTTGGAAATATATAATAGCAAGTACTTGAGTGGGCTGTGTAAGCTCAGAAATCCAGTCACCACCGCTGCTGTCTGCTCCATAGGTCACATGTCTTGGGATTACGCTGTCTTATTAGGCCACAAAGGTTCTCACAGGTGATTATGGGTGACCTGCCCTGACATATTTGCTCTGATCTCTGGAGTGGATATTTGTTTGCTGTCAACACTTCTTACGCTCTCTCCAGACTGATTCTTAGAGACCTCTTCCCCTCTGTATCTGTGTGGGTGTGAACTGCATAAAGCTACATAAGACATGCATAACTTCCGCAATGTATTTTTAATGCCCTGAAAAAAAGAGAGAACTTCCTGTTGCTGACTGGTATAGACAAGTACCTGTTTCATGAATGTTTCTCTCAGGTGTTATAATGGCAGTATGCATGCTACATGTCAGCTTTATTACAGCTGTGGCCGGTGAGATCTCACTGTTGCTATTTAAAGGGTTAAATGTCAATTCTCAGTGAAAATTATGCAGACCCGTGTCACCTTTCATGTCAAAGGCATCTCCCTCCCCAACCTATTGCAACTAAAGCCCCACATAAAAGGGCACAGTTTGCTATTCTAAAACTACCAGGTGTATTTATAGCTAACGTTCTGACCCCACTATAAGCTCAATGAACGAGCTTATTTTCCAGCTCCTCCCAGATCCCCAAACATGTCTATTTATAATCTCCTAGATCATATTCAGAGGACAGATGCCACTATGTTTAAAGATTGGGAACTTTAAACACAGCTGAAATCACTGGCAAGCGTACAAAGTCTCCTGCCACAAATGTTTCCACTTGTGTAATTCACGTCAAGTTGCAGTTGTAGTTGGATCACGTCTCGTTATTTTTCTCCACTCATTTTCATTGATGTTATTGATATTTGAACACCCAGCTGACACATACATTAACGTATGTCATCTGTGTCCATGTGTCTCTCTGTCCCTCTTTACATGGCCTTGTCACTCACTCTTAGAGTCATCATGCCAGTCCAAAGGGCGAGGCATTCCTGGGCGACAACATCACCACTCCACTCCCCTTCTCAACAGGCCGCAGAAGATCACCCCTGCATTCCAGCCTCAGCAGCAGCAGGCTATAGGCTTTGGACAGGTGAGCAGATCCAGTCACATACATGTTTTCCACAGTTACACATCCATGCCCCAAAGCATGTAAACATGGACAACTGTCTGTATCCCTGTTGTGAAGAATGTGAGGGCCTGACTCCCCATGAACCCCACTTTCTAAAGCAACATAAGTAGTTTTGACTGCACTCTGCACTTGGGTGATAATACTGTAAGTATTAAAATCTGAATTGCAAATTTGTTTTATTTCCCTTCCAGAGCAGTCCCCAAGTACTCATTTCACACTGTAAATAAAACCTAATTTATGTGCCACAGTCACTTCTGTTAATAACAAATGTGTCAGCTCCACTCAGATTTACTGAATTGGTATAGATTTCCCACAGCAATTAGCAGTGAAGGTGTGATACTAAAACACTTACAATTAAATGGAGATTCTAGCAACGTATTTCTAGCTCTGAATATATCCACAAACAGTTTTATGAACTGCGTTATCAATATGCAAAAACAGCATAAGTCACAACTTTGATAACATAATCAAAAAATACTAAAAACTGGAAGAAGCCCAACACAATACCAGTGTGATTAAAAGTGCATTCAGATTACCAGGTATTACCACTTATAAATCGATAGAAGGGTATCCAGTCCAGAGGGGTCGGGCCATAATGCGTCTAGGTCATTTTTATTTTGCAGAGGAAGTATTTTCACTACCTCCTTATATCATTTGTCCGCAGCAGCGATGCTATTAGAAATTTGAGAATGGTCTTAAATCCATTCAGTTTAGCGGTAATGTTTCCCTGCACCTAAGCTCCTGAAGTACGTATCATGCCTTTTTTCACCTCTCAGCAAAAATGTTTGTATCTCTGTAAATTCTCAAACCACATCTGTTTTTCTGAATTGGATTTCAGCAGAGCTTAGATGACACTTTTCTGCGTCTGCCTGTGCACTATGTTAAGCTGTCTCTTCCTTAGTATTGCAGATAAGAATAGTATGTTTTCTTTTACTGATGCCCAGATTTTGTCTTTAGTTTGACATCCTTACCGTTTTGTGTCGGCAGTAAGACAAGAAGAAATTTTAACTCAACTGTTGTCATTTACTGCACACAGGGAAACATGAAGAGAATTGCTGACACTATTAGTACAATGTGAAAATGTAAAGGTATGGAGAACAGTGGCATCTAGTGGTATCACTAATTAACCAAATTACTGTCGTCTCTTGCAGGTTCAGCATTTCGGTTCTTGTCATCAGGAATGGAACGGCAACTTTACCCACCGGAGACCACAGGCTTATATTCCTCCCACCATGCATGGCCATACGTTCACCTTGTCCCACAGCAGCCCAAGCCACACCACTGGTCCCCACCCCCACCTTGGGGGGCACCCGCACTCCCAGCCCACCTTACTGTCCTATCCTCCGTCTGGACCACTGGTCACAGCTGCACCAGTGGCCCACCTCCTGGCGTCTCCTGGAGCCTCGCGCCCCGTCCTCCAGCCCACCTACAGTATCTCCCACCCAGCAGGCATCGTGCATCAGGTCACAGTGGGAATCAACCCCCGACTGCTGCCCTCCCCTACTTTGCACCCGCAGGGCCAATTCAAGCCCCTGTTTCCCCCGCACTCCTACATTGCCTCGCCCGCCTACGCCAGTTTCCCTCTCAGCCCCACCAAAATAAACCAGTACCCGTACATCTGAGCATTGCTTCCCAGGTATCCTTCATACCACCTGAGGGCTAAGTGAGCAGGGCGAATTCTTAATCCACAAACCACAAACAACATGGTTTTCATTTCAAAAACCATGGCACAACCACAAAGAAAGCAAGCTATTTTTTGAATCATGTAGACTTGGGTGTAATTGAACTTCAAGCTTTAAAAAAAAAAAAGAGTTTCAATGGTGGAGATGATTTGGGCAAAATTAAGAAGGAAATAATGTATGAATGATTGAATGAAAGAATGAATGAGTAGTTAAACTCACACTTAATGTGTTTTGCACATTTGATATATCTTTGCATTGGATCTTCTACGAATACTCCTCAAAACAGGTAAATAATTGGGGTGGTGTTGAATAGTTAGACTTTGCACCCCTAATCCCAGCTATTTTTCTATATTGCCTTCTTACGTGTGCAAGACACATCCATATTTGTAAAGCCATCCCAGTCTCTAGCTCTAGATTGACAGATGCACTTGTTGTCCACAGTGTATGTTGTACTGCGTTCGAAGTATTTGTACCTTTTCGGTGTCTTTTGGTGTTAGCAATGTCAAGTCAATTAACCGATTTAAATAGGGTTATTCCTCACGCTGCATGTGGTCTTGCATGAGCAAAAATGTAAACGGAAAGATGCATAGACGTTGCTCTTATTGTTTGTGTCACAAGACTCGCTGCATTGTATAACTGTCCCCAGCCATAGTGCCTTACATATTTGAGGTTGTTAATGTTACTACTTATATATGACTATATACATGAATATTAATGTACTGGACTGCAGCACTTGAAATTCCAATCAGTCGATGCATCCTATGTGTGAGTATATATATGCACATGTGTATATGTCCATGCATAGCCTGCATGGATGTGATGTATCGCGGATAGCGGTGCTTATTTTTTGGAGTTGGTGTATATTTCCGTGTGTAGTGAGTTACTTTTCTGTTCTTTCAAGAAGAACAGCATGCTTTGCTGTTGCGAATGCTTGCTGTTTCGTTAGAGTTGTTCGTTTTTTGTTTTTTTTTTGTTTTTTTTTTTTCAGTTTTTTTTCTCCCTTCCCGAATGAACTAGTGTACAAAGTGCAAGTACTGAGTATTGCTTAATATTTGATAATCACTTTCTATTTAGTGAAACTCTTATTACTAACAGTATTTGTACTGTTTGATGAAACTGCAATACAATCTAAATAGTCGTTGATTATTTTTCTTTTTTGTCTTCGTATTTTCATTTTCAGTGTTTTTCACTTTGTTTCGTAGATGTTTAGAAGTGTGGTGGGCATGGCTTTGATTAGGTAAGGAAAAATGCAAATTAATTCACGGTATGGAATCTTCTAAGCCTGAGCAAACCATGCAGTATTTCATATAGACACATATATGGACATATATTATAGAGCTAGACTATTTAGTACAGATGCTTGATAAGGTGTGAGTTAATCGTGTGCAATTCTCTCATTTATGCATGTGTGACAAAGTTAACTTTCCCTTTACATTATACCATTTGTTAAAGGCTTAAAGCTTATCGGTGTCAACTGCTTATTTTATACATTCCGTCAGGGAGGATATATACATATATATATTAACGGTGGTGACACCAGTCTCTATATATATGTAGATATGCTGTGCGTGTGTTTTTCTGTTCGTTTTACTAGTTACGTGTGTGATTTTTTTGTCTTTATTTTTAAATGAAGTTGCTTGTGCAGCACCAAAGACTGTAATTCATTTCCTAAAGCAAGGTAGCTATTCTGTTTGCATAGACCTCAGTTATACTGTAGTTGTAGAATGGGGTTATATTAAAACAAACAAAAAAATTTTATTTAAAAATGGCTGAGGTTTTGTCTAGCTTATTGGGCAATTAATAAGTCGTATCATTTCTTTCTTGAATGTATCATAGATAAGCTGCTATATGATGATTGCCACTTCAATAGCTGTGAAATTAGGTGATTTCTCTGAGTTTAAACCTAGCGTTGCTATTTTTGTATAGGTCCCTAATTATCTGAAATAGAAGTGGTTTTGATTTTGTGTTTTGCGTTCTTATTTGGAATGTCATTGTAACTACTGTATTGCTGATGATGAACATTAGTTGCATTTGTTGTTCCTCGGGGTGTGTGTTTTTGCATCAGTATTTTATCCTTATTAACCTTTTGGGCTCATCACTGCATATAAATGATGTATCGATGTAACTTAATTTTTTGTATGTTTTCATATTGACGTTTTGTACACATCTAAAGCTGTAGCTTGCAGGATTGATTTAACTTTTTCATTGTTCGTATACAGTATACTACCAGTACTCTTTTGTGTGTTGCAGGAGCGCTGCCAGAAAAAAAAAATCATTGTGTTCATTGAAATACTTCTGTAATGTGTCCACCTGTCACACACAAACACACTCACCACTAAGCACTCATACAGATAGTTGGGTTTGTATGGGTCTGGGTGATTAGACTGTGTCCAAAACAAATTTTGCCCAGTGTTTCTGTTGACAAATAATGTTTTACAACTTCTTTTACTGTTAAATTGATTTTTAATGAATATTTATTGCAACCTTTTTATCTGTTCAATGTTATATCCGGCTAGAATATCAGTTTCACAATTTGTTATTCTAAACTGCCTTGTGTTCGGATCGCTCTCCCCTTTATGAGTGTCTCATATCAAAATGATGTTTTGTCAATGCAAAACTGTGGCCATTGTTATGTGTTCCTTACTCAAATTGAGACAGTGTGAGCAGCACTGTGTATGTGCCTTGAGATTCAGAAAGTGAGAGTTCAAGACGGCAATTCCTCACTGTGTATTTGATGAGGACGGCATAGGGTCAAATAACAGTCCTTTACCATGTAGAGTAAGCAGTCTTCACAGGCCACATGACCACGACAAAAAAAAAATTAAAAATAGAACTTCACCACAGTGTCATTACAGGGACTTGCACTCCTCTGATCATCTTAACGCAACACGAGACTACACATATAGATATATATGGTGGTGAATATCCTCTTGTTTAAGATAGCTGCCACTAAGGCCTCTCTGTGATGACACCAATAAAACACACACACACACACACGTACACTTGAATGATATGACACTCAACAATCTTTGGATAGTCACTCTGGCTGAACAGCAGATGCAATACTTTACATTGTGCGGTCATTGCACCACCAAGTGTTCTTAGATAATCTCCATGCTTTACATTACCCTGCATGTGCACCTAAGTTGCTTCGCTTTGTCTGCCTAGAAGCTGTCTGCTCCGAGCAGCTTTTCCATCACGAAAGTCAAGGCTGAGCGGGAGTTAGCACCGGCAGTAACCTGAGCACAGTTGACATCACTGGCCTTTAATATCATGCTATAACCATGAAGGATTAGTCTGTGTTCTGATTGAAAAATGCTTTGTCACGGAGATTATTGTGGTTTTTCTGCACAGTCAGTCACGAGTGCAATTTTTCACATATGACACTGACACTGATATGGTTGTATGTTTTTGATAGCTTTTTTTTTTTCTTACCTGTAATGCTTTACTGAACATACTGAAGTATCGTTTTGGAAAAGAAAAGTTATGACAACAAGGCATGAACTTGGCAGATTAGTGCTTGAAATAGTTCCCCAATAATAAGCATGTGAAATGTAATCTGTATATTGATTACTCCAAAGGTATTCACCAGCAATGCGCCTGCATAACCTCTCCCATATTTGTTTAAGAGAAGAATGGATGCAAGCGGAGAGAAATCTTAAAACTGTTTTTAATTTTCCACATGATTGACACCTTGGTTTTTAGACTTTTTTAGGATTCATGTAACATTTAACAGATAAAACGGATCTTTTAGAAAAATTACAAAGTTATGATTTTAATATCAGAAAAAAAAATTCTCTGCTGCGGTGTTATCCTGTACAAATGTTAATTCAGGGTCTGTATTAGTCTAAACGTGCTACTGTGTTACTCATTTGATTTGATGATTTGTTTTGTTTATTTTTAGTTTTCTGGTCACCTGTATCAATTTCAGAGTTAATTCACACTGCAAGTTATGGAATCATCCTAGATTGCTCATCAAATAGACTTGATTATGAAATCTGAACTGTTACTGTTTTAATACTTGTAGATTTTTGTGGCTTCGTTTTTTGTTTTTGTTTCATTTGCTTTTTTATTTTGTGCTACACTAGTTTGCCATGTAGCAATTGCACTGTGCAATATTTACAGTATGAGGACTGGGAAAACTAACTCTATGGATGTGATGTCTCTTTACAGTTTGCGATAGTGTTTCCTCTCTAGTTCTCAGTGATTTAGGTGTGACCAAGCCTTCTCTACTTTGTCACATTAAGCGGGTTTTCCAGGTGACTCTTTTGGTGAGTGTCAAAATAAGACTTTATGGTGTATTATTGTTAAGATTCACTTTGAATTAAAAAAAAAATCTATTGATGCAGCTCTTTTTGACTCCGTCTGTTTATTTCATTCATGTTTGTTCAGGTGCCTTCCTCACATTGAACATCCACCAATTTGACTCTTAATGGATCTTTTTCAGTCCAGACACTTTGACTTGTAAAAGCAGGCAAAGCACAGGTGTTCACTGACAACATGAACAATGGCTCTGGTCCATTTCATGGCCCCAGGAGGCCTTTCCAGTGAGTCTGTATGCACAATTCCAAGTACTGAATCTGATACACCTAAATAGGATACAGGCCTTTCAGCGATACCTATCACAACTGCGAGAGAGGTGCAAACAGGTAGACCACGTCCTCCTGAAATAACCTTTCAGTATGTTGTTGAAATATTCTCCTGAGACCCAAGAAAGTAAGGATTTGGCTTTTTTATGTTAAATATTTACCTTGATTGGAAATGGCATGATGCACCATGAAAAAAATATAGAAATTCTGGAATGTCCTTTGCAGTGGAGAACATTTTTTTTGTTTGTTTTTGAAGTAAATCTGTCTCCTACAGAGAACAAAAATGCATTACTGGCTCTCAGGAGGATATTCTCACATGAAGTTTTTTGTTGTAAAATCTAGTTGAGGGTAGTCTGTCACTTTTTTTCAATTAATTTTTTTTTTTTACGTGGACTGAGATGCTTAACCCTTTCATGCATAGTGGTCACTACAGTGGGCAGTTATTCTCCAGCTGTTCTCTCGCATATTCTTGGGTTTTGTTGTTTTAGTTCCATATCAGCCAACACAGTGGACACTTACGCATCATCCCATACACTGCAATTCATACCATTACTGTAACTTTGCTCTTCTTGATGAACCTGATCTGCATTAACATGTTTTAATGTAAATCAGTTGCTAATTGTTATTAGACTGTAATGAACAGTTTTCTTACTCAAAGTTTTTTTTTCAAAAAAAAGTATACACTAAGAAAAATGCCTAAAAAATGAAAATTTCATAAGTTTCAGAAAATATCTATATGGTTATTGATAGACCAAGGTCTCATTCTTTCATTACCACAATGGCAGGTATAAGCCGTTCCACGTGAGTGAGCACGGTCCTTGCACTTTATTGGGATAGAAAATGGCTTGCGCACAGATATGAGAGGGATAAAACAAGATCAGACACCACAATTGGAAAGCTTAGGCAGGTGCTTTAATGCTGTGTAATTTACAAGAAAATTCAGTTAACCCTTTGTCTTCCAGAAGCCTCCAAACTTTGCACCCAGGTTGAGCCATCCAGGCATGACTACGTAAATTTCTCGGAAGCTACGAAGCACTGTTTACATTTGCCAGACCACAGTCTGACCCACTTGACTTTTTCTTGTGGGGCCATCTGAAGTCAAAGGTCTACGTCACTCCGCCAAGAAACCTGGATGACCTGCAGGATCGTATTGAAGCTGAAGTAACTCTTTTGAGGCAGGATGGTGGAATGATAAGGCGGACGGTTTATGACATGTTAAGGAGGGCAGAGCTGTGCCTGCGAAGAAATGGTGGCCACGTAGAAGACTGAACTGTGTGTGCCTGCGTTCTTTGGCATGGACTACGATCAGAACTAGAAGCACTCAGAGAGCGCAGACCTCCACCAAGGCTGATCAGTGGCCCCCCCCATGGGCCCCCCCATGCCAAGGAGGTTATGTTTTTGCCAGGGTTTGTTTGTTTGTTTGTCTGTCTGTCTGTTTGTCTGTCCGTTAGTGTGCAACATAACTCAAAAAGTTATGGACAGATTTTGATGAAATTTTCTGGTCTGCGCCCCCCCCGTGGGCCCCCCCACCCCCGATCACCACCAAAATTTAATCATTTCTTCCTTATCCCATTTCCAACAAACCCTGAAAATTTCATCAAAATCTGTCCATAACTTTTTGAGTTATGTTGCACACTAACGGACAGACAGACAGACAGACAAACAAACAAACAAACAAACCCTGGCAAAAACATAACCTCCTTGGCGGAGGTAACCAGACGTGCAAGGACTTGCTGTTTGAGTGAAGGAAGGCACAGCCTGGGTGCAAAGTTTGGAGGCTTCTGGAAGACAAAGGGTTAACTGAATTTTCTTGTAAATTACACAGCATTAAAGCACCTGCCTAAGCTTTCCAATTGTGGTGTCTGATCTTGTTTTAACCCTCTCATATCTGTGCGCAAGCCATTTTCTATCCCAATTAAGAACAAGGACCATGCTCACTCACGTGGTATGGCTGATACCTGCCATTGTGGTAATGAAAGCATGAGACCTTGGTCTATCAATAACCGTATAGATATTTTCTGAAACTTATGGAACTTTCATTTTTTAGGCATTTTTCTGAGTGTATACTTTTTTTTGAAACACCCTGTATTATGTCCATGAAGTGAGTAGTAACTAGTAATAGAGCAGGGGTGTCAAACTCATGTTCTTTCAGGGGCCATATTCAGCCCACTTTGATCTCCAGTGGGCCAGACCAGTCAAATAATAACATAATAGCCTATAAGTAATGACAACTCCAAATTTTTTAGTGCAAAAAATAACATTAAATGATGAAACTATTTCTATCCAAAACAAAAAAGATGTGAATAACTGGGAAAAAATGAAATTTCTGCAGAAAAATAAATACAATTTTATCAATATTATGCCTCAACTTATGATTTCTACAAGTGCATTACAGATCAGATCTACCAAGGCACAAAACAGGCAGAAGATTGTTAAAATTGCGCTTATTTTTCTTTAGACATTCCAGGTTGTTCATATTTGTTCAGGTTACTGACATTTTATTGTTAAAGGATATCAGAATTTAATGTTCTTTGCAGTAAATCAAAGAGAAAATAATGGTGTTGCCATTATTTAGAGGCATAATGTCATTTTATTTTTCTCACATTAAACCAAGAAGAAAATTTGGAGTCATTATTTCTAGGTTATTATGCTGTTATTTTTTAATTTGATGCCCTTGACTGTTAATATCTTCAGGATAATTTTTGCATTTTGCACTTTGTAAATTCATCTTGTGGACCAGATTGGAACCTTTAGCGGGCCGGTTTTGGCCCCCGGGCCGCATGTTTGACACCTGTGTAATAGAGTTTGTTATAATGTGAAAGAACATCATATTAGCTGCATGAAAAATGTTTTTATTTCATAGTTTTAACACAGTATATCACTTTCTTTCTGTTTAAAATATATGCTACTTTGCTTGAAAAATTGAACGCATGGTGCGGATGGGGCGGCCAATAACCGAAGGGTTGGCGGTTCGAATCCTGCTCTGTCCATGTGCTGTTGTGTCCTTGGGCAAGACACTTCACCCTCCTTGCCTCCAGTGCTGCTACTCACACTGATGTATGGATGCGTGTGAATGTTTGGTGGTGGTCATAGGCGCAAATTGGCAGCTGTGGCTACAGATGTAGTTTACCACCACCAGAGGGGGAATGTGAGAGTGAATGAATAATGGATCCACTGTGTGTGCTTTGAGTATGCGTTCATAGAAAAGCGCTATGTAAATCTAATCTGTATTGGTTCTACCTGTTCACTTAACACAGGTGATTCCACTCATTACACTGGTTAACAACAAATTTATTGTTGAAGTTTTTTGAGCTGATTTAGGATAATTTTGGTGTGCTGAATCCAAAAATCACATTAATTTTGCTCAATCAGGTCAACTTTCTGAACTATGCTACATATTGGCTTTTTAACATTTTTGCTTACATTTATGGGCATTTTCATATCATATGATACAAAATTCTTTCATATTTCTTGCAATAAACAAGTTCTGAAGATTTTACTTTTGCCAATTTATGATTAATGGTTTTTTAATAGTACAGGTGAATGAAATGGCTTCGACTAGAAGATCTTGCAAAAATAAGCCTGATGTATTCTGCTACATCTGTGGTGAATACACCATTGTACCTAACAGGAATCAAGTCACAAGTTTCATAAAGTGTGCTTACCAATCTTATTTTGGTATTAATTATTATATTTTGTGAGAGGATCAAATTTTTCAAAATCAAATTAGCAAAAAAACCTGACCTGATTGAGAAAAAACAGATGTCATTTTTGGATTTAGTGGTGCAAAATGGTCTTAATTCAGTTGAAAAAACCTAGACAATTTGCAAAAAACATTTTTTTGTAACCCAGTGTTATCCCATCTACCTGGAAAAGGAGTTGGGCTCATCAAAAATGGGCTGGTTCAGTGAGTAGTTGGAACAAATACATGGCAGGACTTTTACTCGATGGAGCTGGCATTACCCATCTCTGTCCATTACACTGGTCTGCAAGGAAAATGCTTCCAGAATAAAAGTAATGAAATTTTACCACATGAGAGTCACTGATGAAGAAAAATCAAGTCAAAAATGCTGGTTGGCTGAACTTTCCAAGATACAGCCTTGGGTCAAAATGTGAAATTCAAGAATTAATGAGAGAATGGGTTTGACTCAAAAGGAATATTTGTCTCAGAGCTACAAGATCTACTTCAAAACACTGTCTGCACATTAGAATACATTCACTTTACAGGTTCTATTTAGTGGAAGATTTATAAAACTATTATATAAATGTACATAAACCAATATATATGTGTAATAACACTTGATCACATACCTTGAAAACATCAGCAAACCAGCACTTTTGTCATTTATTTTCCAATTAATCTTATTAAAATATGTAACATTTAGCACATTTAATGTCTGAAGCAAATCATTTCTAAAAAAAAAATTGTAGACCAGTGTTATTACACTGGTTAACAACAAATTTATTGTTGAAGTTTTTTGAGCTGATTTAGGATAATTTTGGTGTGCTGAATCCAAAAATCACATTAATTTTGCTCAATCAGGTCAACTTTCTGAACTATGCTACATATTGGCTTTTTAACATTTTTGCTTACATTTATGGGCATTTTCACATCATATGATACAAAATTCTTTCATATTTCTTGCAATAAACGAGTTCTGAAGATTTTACGTTTACCAATTTATAATTAATGTTTTTTTTAATATTACAGGTGAATGAAATGGCTTCGACTAGAAGATCTTGCAAAAATAAGCCTGACGTATTCTGCTACATCTGCGGTGAATACACCATTGTACCTAACAGGAATCAAGTGATCAAATGATTTTTTTTTCTCTTAAAACCTATTTTGGGTGAGAACTATATAAAAAAATCAACTGATAAAGTCACAAAAATGTAATCAATTTTGTGAGAAGATCAAATTTTTCAAAATCAAATTAGCAAAAAAACCTGACCTGATTGAGAAAAACAGACGTCATTTTTGGATTTAGCGCTGCAAAATGGTCCTAATTCAGTTGAAAAAACCTAGACAACTTGCAAAAAACATTTTTTTGTAACGCAGTGTTATTATTATTATGGTGCCCAGCTGAGTGAACACTTTTGTAAATCCACGAAGGCTGATTCTACTTAATTGGAAGGTCTCCCATCCCCCTTCACATGTCCAGTGGGTACGTGAGGTCCTTTACAATCTTAAGGTTGAAAAGTTGAGATTTTCTCTTAGAGGCTCAGTTAAATCATTTCATACCACTTGGGATCCATTTTTACGGTATTTCAATTCTTTAAATTGTCCTCAGAATATAAATCAGGGGTGTCAAACATGCGGCCTGGGGGCCAAATACGGCCCGCCAAAGGGTCCAATTTGGCCCCTGGGATGTTTTTGCCAAGTGCAAAAATTCCACAGTCTTGAATTGAATTAGGCAAAAAAAAAATAACTTGAATTAAGGAAAAAATCTTGAATTAAGCCAAAAAAAAATAAAAAAAATCTTGAATTAAGTAAAAAAAATCTTCAATTAAGCCAAAAAAAATTCTCAAATTTAGCAAAAAATCTTGAATTGAGCCAAAAAATAAACATTTACAACATTTACAAACTATCCTGTAACAATAAATGTGAATAACCTGAACAAATATGAAAAACCTGAAATGTCTAAAGAAAATTAAGCACAATTTTAACAATGTTTCTGCCTGTTCCTCAGTGTTTAGTGTCTTTGTAGATCTGATCTATAATGCACATGGAGAAATGATGAGTTGAGGAATAATATTATTACAATTACACTAAATTTTCTTATGTTTTTTAATTTAAATTTCAGTTTTTTCAGTTTTTTTTTTTTTTTTGATAGTTTATAAAAGTAAGTATTTTCATAATTTAATGTTTTGTTTTGTTTTTTACACTAAAACAAAGACAAAAATCTGGAGTTGTCATTATTTATAGGTTATTATGTTATTATTTTACTGGTCCGGCCCACTTCAGATCAAATTTAGCTGAATATGGCCCCTGAACTAAAATGAGTTTGACACCCCTGAGTTAGATGATTAAACATCATTGAGAAAGAGGGGAAAGGAGAGGAAAGGAGGGAATGAGAAATTATGTTTTTACTTTTACGATTTGAGTTCCTTTATCATTATTTATGGTTTCTGTTTTTGGTTTTATTTTTTTATTTATTGATTTATTGATTGATTTTTTTTTTTTTTTTTTTGGCCTGTGGGTTGGGTGGGTGGGATGGGATGGGTGTTGACAGTCAGATATGTCATTCTTGATTGTGCATTGACTATTACGAATTGATATGTCTGTCATGTTCATTGAAAATGTTCAATAAATATATACTAGTCAACATTTGCTAGGGATCAGTTTTATATTTGCACAATAATTGATGTATAATATTTTGGGTGACTTCATATATTATGTGTGTACTTTGGCTAGTCATGTAAAGAAAAATGGACCAAAAGGTAAAAAAAAACCATAAATTTTTATTGCACTTTCTGGCAAAAGGGTGATACAACCCTAGAAATTAGAGTTCACAACAATTACTCTTCCAATTTTGTTTTCACTGAAACCACTCAGAATGTTCTGAAACACATACGGTGTGATGTCAATAATGTGTGTGGCCACCATCCGCATCCGCAGGCTGTACTCCACTGGGAAAGTAAATTTTCAAGTTTCCAGAATTACACCCCCGAATATAGCAAAGTTATAGTCCTGATCCCTAGCAAATGTTGACTAGTGTAGTTGGAAAAAAAGTAAATCCATGAAAAATAGGTTCATGAAAAAAAATCCAACTGAAAATTAATGAAATTGAAATTGAAAGGGTGTATGAAACAAAATTTTTGGGAGTGATTATTGACCATAAACTCTGTTGGAAACCACAAATAGAATATATCAAACGCAAAATGTCCAAAGCTGTTGCGATTCTTTATAAAACTCGAGACTTGTTAAGCAAAAAATGTTTGCATATATTGTATTGTTCACTTGTAATGCCATATATGTCATACTGTGTGGAAATATGGGGCAATGTGTATAAGACTAATTTAGACCCAATAATTAAACTCCAAAAAAAAGCTATTAGAGTCATAAACAAAGCTGGTTATCTCCAATCAAGTAATCCACTTTTTGTAGAATCTGGTTTACTAAAATTTCTTGACATTGTATATTTAAAAACAATGGAATTTATGTTTCGCGTTAAAAGTAAACACCTTCCTTTTTGTATTCAGAAAATTTTTAAGTTAAGAGAAGGAAATTATAATTTAAGAGGGATGTTTGTGTTTGAAAAATGTAAAGTAAGAACAAATGTTAAATATCACAGTGTTTCAGTTATTGGTGTCAAGCTACGGAACGAACTGAAGGATGAAGTGAAATTGTGTAGCTCACTGTTGAGTTTCAAAAAGAATTTAATTGGTCAAATTATGAAGGGCTATGAAAGTAATATGATTACAAAATAACTTATTACACTGAATGTAGTATAATTTAAGTTTAAGTATTTATCTGCTGCAACTTAAGGTGTGGACACGGACTAAGGATGTAAATACGAGAAGCAGAAATAAGCCTCTGGCTTCAGCTTCTTCCTTTTTCAGTTACAAAATGTGTTCATTTTATGTTTGTTTGTTTTTTTTAATATGTAGGTGTTTTTTTTATTTATTTATTTATTTATTTTTAAATATGTATGTGTTTTGTATTTTGTATTTAACTGAAATAAACATTCATTCATTCATTCATTCAATTGCATTGTTTTTTTTTTTTTCTCATGCCTGAAGAGGAATAAAAACACTCAGGAAAAAAAAAAAAAATCTCAACTAAGCTCCTCATAATTTATGCATGAAAGGGTTAAGATGCAAAGATCATAGTGTTTTTGGGCCTTGGCTGACATCTTGTGGATATAAAGAGTTACTACAGCATCATAATTAGATTTTCATGCTCTTACTACAGTCTTTTAGGGCGGTTGTTGACAGAAAAGGTGAACACAAACTACAAATACCCTGGAGTTTTTTTTTTTTTTTTTTTTTTTAATATAGGAATAATCCCATTTCTGATTGATTTGCTAATTTGGGGATAATTCTGTGTGTGTTTTTGCTCACCCAGCAGAGGTCGTCCTACAGACTGCTCAGTTTGGACTTTCTCCTTATAATTAACAGCAGTGGTTAATTTGCTCAGTTTGGCCATTGGAGGTGGTGCGTATTATATGCAAATATGATATAATACGTGGGCAAACGTCACATGAGGACAAACAAGTGTCTGCAGTCAATAAGGGAGACGGGTGTGAATAAATAAAGCAGTTTTTTTTTTTTTTTTTTTTTTTTCGCGCCAACAGCTAAATGTCAAACCTTTGGCAAAGTGTGCGCGCCGCCCTGCGCCACACGGAGATGGGTGGACCGAGCGCAGAGGAGCGATAGGGCGCATTCCTTAATTTCCCTTCCACACCGCTTCTCCCTCCAGCCCCCCTGGACACGACGAGACCGCGGGACCGCTTGTGCTTCCCGTTCACGCCAGACGAAGACTGATCCAATGTATTATTTACGACCGAAACTTCAGCAACCTATCCACTGGATATGGCTCCCGGTTTGAGGAGTGGGCGGACAGGTCACCCCAAAGTGGGAGCCGGAGGAGCGGACCCCGTCGGAGGTGGATGTGGCGGTGGATGCTCGCCTCTAAGGACGGATACCGGAGGAGGAGAGGGGAGGTGTTTGAGGACCAGGTGGACAGCCGGATCAGGGGGGATGCTTGCAAACTGTCTGCTGTCTGTGGGAATGCTTGTACTTCTTGTCCGGTGCGCTTTGGCCGCAGAGGGTAAGCACTGAAATGTCCCTTATAATAAAAAAAAAAAAAAAAAAAAAAATAGGATGTGATTTTTTTTTTTTTTTTTTTTTTCCTGCTTCTCATGTTTGTCTCATACTACAGCGAGAGGCATCTGTTGTTAAGAGTTCGAACATATCCGTTTGGAAAAAGGGGCTCTTTTGTTTATAAATCCGCACATTATTTGCTGCTGGGTGCATGACTTCACTCACAGGCTCTGTCAGTGGAGATATGGGCGCCTAAATGGCTTGATGAATCATTTTAGGTAAGAAAAAACTTATCATCACCGACACTGACATGTTGGAATCTCCACAAAATATACCCCAAAAAAAAAAAAAAAAAAAAAAAAAAAAAAGGAATGCACTGAAATGTACCTGTAAAAGCCTAAGTGACTGAATGGAGCCTCATGCTGACTGCACTGACATGCTGGCTTGTGTGTGTGCAGAGTTGGACTGCGCAGGGTTTGCATGTATATGATGTAAGTCACTCATCTACTCATGTTCCCACCTAAACCTGGAGCAACTCTTTTGTCTTCCAGAGCAGATTCCACTGCACAGATTTCATAATCCTCTCATCTTCTCTCCTCCTCAGCTTGGACTTTGTCTTCAAGCTCAACTTTACTTCTCTTTTGTTCTGCTTTTTGTTCTTTTTTTTATTCCTGCTTTTATTTTTCATGACAGATCATTAAACATGGTTGTTTTCAGTAATAAGCAGAAGGATCTATTCTGAAAATGCAGTCACAGGACAGTCAGTGTTTCAGAGCATCTGGGTCAGCACTAATGACACACATACTGTAGCCCAGTAGGTTTGTCTGTCTCAGGCGGCGTACGAGGCAGCTGGGGTAAGGCTGGCCGACATGCAGTTGCTGCCCTTCAACCATGAATACTTCAAGATTCAAAAAGACAGTTTATGAATGCTCACTAATGCGGCTGTTGTAGCTTTTTTTTTTTTTTTTTTAATCAGACTGTACCAAACATCTCTGCACTACTGAAGCCTTCAGCACCACTAGTTTAGAACCGAACACAAAGAAAGAGCTGCCTTGACACAGAAGCAGGTTTTACATGTGTTCCACAGCATCTTCATCATCTCTATTCAGTGTGCAAACTGTGATGTAGTGGCTGTAGTCTCACCTCTGCTGATGCACTGCTACAGTAGCAGAGTCTCCTCCTCCTCCCTCCCTCCCTCCTTCCCTCCCACCTCCTCCTCCTTCTCACAGTCAGCACATCCATTCTTAAACACATGAGCCCAGCAGCAGCAGCAGCAGCAGCAGCAGCAGGAGGAGCAGGAGCAGCAGCACCTGAGCCATATAGTACAAATATAGTGAAAGAAGCATACGCGTTCCTTAAGTATTCACCAACGATAGCGATTCAGTTCAAAAAACCTTTTTACTGATCCAAGTCAGATTTCAGAACGTTACCTCAGGCATGATTCAGTCGATATGAATCATATTAGTTGCTGATCGGTGATTTCATTTGGTAGATTAGGGAGAAGGACACCTCTTGTCCTTATTATTTGCATATGGGACACATTATCCGGTAAAGCTATTACAGATCAAACCTCATTTAGCCTTAGAGCCATAAAACAATAACAACATAATGTGCTTTTGGTTGTGGAAAATTGTGTCTCAGAGCATCTGGTTCATGTCCTTAATAGTGCACTGCAAAGTAAAAGGACACTGACGCTTCCACTTTCACACTGGTGGAAATATGACTAATTAATGATGCTGTCATTTAAGACGAATGAAATTGTCAATCACTATATACAGCTTCACACATACAGCTTTGTGAGTGTATAAGTGGAGGTATTGGCCTGAGCAATATGGACAAAGACAGTCATATCTTGAATGTCAGTATGATTTATAGCTGAATATTTTTTTTCGGAAGTGAGTTGAATTATTAGTTAAAAGCCAAAATTATGCAAAATTTAAAATGTTTCTACACACATTTCACAGTGGCAGCAAAACACATTAAACAAACTCCTGTAGGTTAAAGTGGATGAAGCGATCACTTGATGCAATGACAAACTCTTAAAAACAAATGCATTAACATACACGATTGCCCCTAAAGTTGGAATAAAATATTTTATCTCTTCTCATGAAATGGTTGACGATATGATTTATTCTTGGTAGATAAAGTGCAACTCTATGTCATTATTGTACCTGGTTAAAGGTATTTATTGATGTGTATAAATAGGAATTAAAAAGAGGAATGTGTCTGAAAACAAAATTATTCCAACTAGGCAACAGTATACTTCCTAACTTAGCTGCACGATTGGTCTTACTGTGACTGGAATTTTGATTTGAGTCGATTTACGTGGCTATCATACAACAAAACATACAAAGTTAACCCTTAAAGACCCAAACAGCTACCAGCAACCAAAATCATCTACTGATCTAAACTGTTTAATACCTGTTGATCCACTAATCCGATCAATACATGTAAATAATTGGTGTAAAATACAGTTTGTCATCTTTTCATGGTCATCACATATGACCTATTTGGATGTTTAAAGGCTCCGTAGTTACCATGGAAACACCGTCATCTTCTACAACATTGATTCACCAGTAAAACCCATGGAGTTTGATGCATGACAGTGGATGGAGACGCTTGTTTTTATGTTCAGTTAATGATATCTTTGCTTAAAAAGTCATTTTTTCTTCAGCTTTCTCTGTTTCTGATATAATAACCCTCAGCTTTAATCGGAGCTTTTATGAACATCTACATGATCACTGAATTAAATACAGGAAAATACATGATGTTCGCACAAAAAAAACCAACAAAATACAGAGGATAATATTAACATAAATGGTGATAAATCACTTATGAAAGGTTACATCTGGAGAAAAATTTATTTGGGAACTGCCACAAAAATAGCACTGGGTCTTTATGGGTTGTAAGTACATAATTTAATAATTTAGTAATAATTTATAACAAAAAATGTAAGAGAATGGATTTTCATTTTTCTTGTTTTACACAATATCTGTACGCGTAGTGTTACTAAATCTAATAAACACAAGTTGTGTAGATTTTCTTCTCCAGTTCTTCAATTAGATCATCCCAAAGACTCATATAACTAGACATTTAAATCGCAGGCTTTTACGGTTATTAATTGAACAGACTGATATAGCAGTTTTTACTGAATTTCAACTAACTGTACCGCCCCATATCTGAACAATATTAATGCTATAAATGACCCATATTTTTACATTCCCATTTCACCCAATAAAGACTCAGTGCTACTTTTGTGGCTATTCCCAAATTAATTTTTCTCCAATTTTAACCTTTCTTAAGTGATTTATCAACATTTATTAAAATATTATCCTCTGATTTGTGTTTTTTCAGTGAAAATCAGGTATTTTCCTATATTTAATTTACAGATTATGTAGATGTTCATAAAAAGCTCCGATTAAAGTCGAGGGTTATTATATCAGAAACAGAGAAAACAGAAGAAAAAGTGACTTTTTCAGCAGCCGTGGGGGCAACCATGGCCTAGTTGGCTGGAGAGTCAGCTTGTGACTGAACGGTTGCTGGTTTGATTCTCTGGACTGGCAGAGATGTGCCCTTGAGCAAGGCACTTAACCTCCACATTTGCTCCCCGGGTGCCTGACATGGCTAGCCCAGTGTTCCAAGTGTGCAGTGAGTGTGATGCATGATCTAATGATGAGTTAAAGGCAGAAGACAAATTTCGGTGTGTGGTGCATGTTTACATGTGTGACAAATTACTACTGACAAAATAAAGATTCTATAAATATATCAATAACTGAACAGAAACCCAGTGTGTCCATCCACTGTCACTGATTCAACTCCATGGGTTTTACTGGTGAATCAGTGTTGTAGAAGATGACGGTGTTTCTATGTTCACTACGGAGCCTCTGAACGTCCAAATGGGTCATATCTGATGACCATGAAAAGATGAAAAATGCATTTTACACCAATTATTTACATGTATTGATAGGATTAGGGGATCAAAATGTATTAAAAATTTTAGATCAGTGGATGATTTTGGTCGCCAATGGCTGTTCGGGTCTTTAGGGGTTAAAATAAAGGAAGCAAGCCATAGGAGATAATGAGAAACGTAATTCTTCAAAGTTTCTTTAATGTACAGGGTGGGGAAGCAAAATTTACAATATTTTGAGGCAGGGATTGAAAGACAGTGTATGACCAATTAGTTTATTGAAAGTCATGAGAATTTATTTGCCACAAGAAAATTTACATAATAGAAAATGTTTTTATTCTATGTGTCCTCCTTCTTTCTCAATAACTGCCTTCACACGCTTCCTGAAACTTGCGCAAGTGTTCCTCAAATATTCGGGTGACAACTTCTCCCATTCTTCTTTAATAGTATCTTTAAGAAAGTCGACATTTTTGTGTGATGTTCTATTGGTAGCATGTTCTAAAACGCCCCAAATAGCATAATCCAGAGGGTTTACTGCAGATCTGTGCTAGAAGGTGGCCATAAACATGATTCCCAAAAATTGCTAAAGTTGGATTTGCAGAAATCTTGTATTTTTCTAGCTGTGTGGGCTGGAGCACCATCCTGTGTCCATACATAATTTCCATCTGGGTAGTTTGCTTTAAGCCATGGCAATACCTGGTATCTGGATGGATTTGGTTGGATCCTTTAGGATTTTGGATTTGAGAGCTTTAATAAAAGCTTTGGTACGTTTTTTGTTGCTTCCTCCACTTCCAGACTTTCTCGTAATAGTTTTGCTCAGAGTCATTCTCTTCTTTACATTATAAACAGTCTTTATGGACACTCCAACTATTTTTGAAATCTCCTTTGGTGTGACGAGTGCATTCAGCAAATCACACACTCTTTGATGTTTGCTTTCCTGATTACTCATATGGGCAAAAGTTTCTGAAAAGGTATGGATAATAGTGTTAGGTATGATTATGACATCAATATGTTTGGTTTCAAAACAACTGACGTAGTGCCTGCTGAGAAAAAACAACTAAATGTTCATTGTAAATTTTGCTTCCCCACCCTGTATAGTCTGACTTTTATTGCTATGTTGGCAGTAGACCTGCACCATATCAGGATCATCTGTGATGCGCTGTAACATTATTTGATATTGCGATGACAGCACGACTTGAGATAAACGAATATTGACGCATGCATATTGCATCTATACAGGTTGTGTCTCGGCTTTAACAGGTACACTGATAACAAGAGTAGCTTATGTCAACTGATTAGAGGAATGAATTCATTGAAAACTCATCATCACTGAACTGACACCAGGTGATCTAAGGCTGGTAGGGGTTTAGCTAATTGGTCAAAGGTTTGCATGCTGACTGTGAATGTACAGCTGGCATAAATAAAATAATCTTTTTTATTTATTCCATTTCAGGGAGTGTTTTGCAATGTGTTGCAAAAGGGCTGCCTGAGTGTGTTGTGTGTGTGAGTGTGTATACACTACACTAAGTGAAAAACAGCCAGAATTGCCATGAGCAGGTAATATCCTGACTCACAGATTTCTGGAACTGGTACAGCACGAGGTTTCTATGGTAACATCAACAATAGCATTTTCCCCTTAAACCCATACACGGTGAGGGGATGGGGGAGTTGTAGAGGACAGTACGGTGTGATGTGTGTGCTATGTCGCATGGGTATCCTGGGTAATGTGTGTGCAAAACTGAAGCTTTTTTAATACAGTTTGATTGAACTTAATTAAAATGCAGCATGTCTTGTCTGGTTTATTGCTTTCTTATTACCGCAGCTGGTTAAATTATGCACAGAAGCTGCTCGAGGACAGTCAAGAGAGCATGCAAAGCCAAGGCATCTTTGGTTCTTTCTGCATCACATGATTACATCCTGACGTCAGCTTTGTTTATTTCTACTACCACGACCTGCTCGTTGCTTATGAGTGCTGACAGTTCAGTTTTAACAGAGGTTAACCTCACGGACCTTTCACTATATGAGATCCTATTCATGAGCTATTGCCTGTCACAATTTTTATACGTTGGAATTCATTGGAAAAAGATATTAAATAAGCTTCAAAGCTATTTCCTATTTATAATTTAATCTTTTTACCTATAAAATCAGTGTTAAGGTCAGTCAAATGTGGAGCTGCACCTCTCAACACTGTGCTGTGCCTCTGTTTTGATATTCTTACCTGTGCTCTGATTTTGTTTGGTCAGTATATTATTTCTTTCTGTCTGGATGAGCCCACTGAACACTGTCACTATGGTTAGTGTTAAAATATTTTGCAGAAATTGTGTTTTTAAAAACAGTAGCTGTGACTCACCCTTACTCCAGTGACTTGTGTCTTGATATTCAGTTGAAGACAATAAGATGTTGCTGTTCAATTTCCTGGTTTCACCTTGCAGTGATATATTGATATACTGTAACATTTGATTACAGGGAAGTGTGTCAAATGTCCACTCACTGGCCACTTTATTAGGTACATCTGTTCTATTGAAAATCACTGTAAATATCTAATCACATAGCACCGACTCCATGCATTTAGGCTTGTAAACATGGTCAAGATGATCTACTGAAGTTTACACAGAGCATCAGAACAGTGAAGAGAGGTGATTTATGTGACTTTGAACACATGGTATGGGAGCTTCTGCCAGACAGGTTGGTCTGAGTATTGAAGAATCTGCTGATCTGCTGGGATTTTCACACACAACCATCTCTAGGGTTTACTGAGAACGGTCTGAAAAAGAGAAAATATCCAGTGAGCGCTGGTTCTCTGAGTAAAAACTGCCTTGTCGATGCCAGAGGTCAGAGGGGAATGGTTTGAACTGACTGAAAGGCAACAATAACTCAAATGACAACTGGATGCAACCCAGATGAGGAGAAGTGCATCTTAACTAGAATTAGACCGATTTATCAGATGGCCGATATATCGGGCCGATATATTGATTTTTTTTAATATCAGCCATTGGCCTTAATTTTTATTTTAAAGCTGATATCTGATCAGTAGTAAAGATGTTATAAGATATTTGATCAGGCACCTGTGTGGGCAGCACTTGAAGATCAATAAATGCTAAAAGAGTATTGTGTATGTGTCTTAATAATTTTATTTATATTACTGCATAAAAATCTTGATTATCTGAGTGTTAATATTGTATTTTACAGTCGATGTGCTTTAAAAAAAATCGGCCTTAAATATCAGCCTCAAAAAATCAACTGTAGATATTGGCGATTGGCTGACCAAATTGTTCAAAAATCGGCATTGGCATTAGAAAAACCCATAGGGTCGACCTCTAATCTTAACATCAAACCTTGAAGCAGATGGCTGCAGTAGCATAAACACTCACCGGCCACTTTATTAGGAACACCTAGCGCCAGCATGGTGAGTGTATATGCATGAATTTGCAGTTGTGTTACCTGCCTTGGTGGTGTCTTAGCTTTGTCTCTGTAAGTCTCTTTAAAGGAAATCTCCTGTTTGAGTAGTATTCATATGTGAAGTAAACATTTCATGAACAGACAAATGCCAAAAAATCTAAAAAAAAATCTGGATTTTTTTTTTTTTTTTTTACACAGCAGCTTCTTATGTGTGTTATTAAACAGATGTTTTGACAGAAAAAACAGTGTGAGCAGCATTATGCAAATATGTAAGTAAATGAAGTTGCTGCAAGGGCAGAAACAGACTGTTATCAAGTGATTAAAAACATATTAGTAGTGACAGTAATTCTGGATGTAAGGGAACATTCATTATCATCTGTCCCTGCTATGAGTTAGTCCTAGTGCTCTTTTTGTCTCTTTCTGTCAATTCATAGAGAAAGTCAAAAGGTCTGCAGTCTTTTCTCCTTCACCATTGTAAATAGTCGAAAGCTGGCAGCACTTCTACAATACTCATAGATGTAATGATAAGAAAAGCAAATGCAGCTTCTAATTAGTATCGTAGACCATCTGCCTCGCATTATCCCTCGTATAGTTCAGTGCGATGAGGGAATATGATGTTTGTGTAGTGTGTTTGTGTTATGAACTATCTATGTTTACTTCCAGTTTCTCTTCATACCTTTGCGTCTCTGTTGTGTCTCTGTTGTGTTGTGTCTCTGTGTTTTGGCTGTTTGGTGCAGGCTGATGGCAGACGAATGCTTGGCTCTGTTGCTTGGGAAAGGACAGCAGGCTGCCTGATTTATTGGGACACCACACTGCTCTGCACAAGGCCACTGTTCATCACACTGCATCACACTGGACCACAGCAAAAGAAAGCATGACACATAGGCCCTGTCTGTGGGACATGAAGGCTTTTCTGTTTCTAAAGCTCCGTTTGTTGTCTGTTCTTCAAAAAGGTGAAGTCTTTGGTCAACTAAGAATTCATTTAATTCATTGTGAAGTAAAAAATATCAAACAAGTTATAGCTGCAGATTTGTCCCTTTTCACAACACAGTTACAAAAACATAAATAAAAACCTTGATTTTTCAGGAAATTATCACAAGCATTTCTCTTCTGGCCTATTTAGTCCAGATTTGATATCTTTAGAATGAAAGTAAAATTCGTCCAACTATGAACTGAGATGAGAAGATAATGGGACAGAAAATCTATTTTATTTAATGTTAATGATTAATACTACTTATCATTTAAAGGAATGATATTTTGCTTTATTTAAATAGAATTATGCATTTTAAAACATTTCCCTGTGTTCTACATTAACTGTAAATGCTCTGCTTGGGTCTGAATTCTTCATTAATTCAACTCCACAGGTCCATCTTCAATCCTATTTCTGAGTAATGACACCAGAAAGGTCATTTTGAGCGCTGGCCCTTTAAATGCACATGACCCACTTCAGGCCCCACCCCCTCCAGGTTATTGGCTGTGCTGCTCTGTACCGTTCAACCAGCAACTGAACATTTTAGGTAATCAGCTCGAAGTTTGGACATATTTTCAGTATGGACTACAATGTATGGATAAACATTTATGTCATACTCAGAGAAATGTTCGTCGGAAGTCTTGACCTTATATGTGCAAATGATGTGATGTAACTAGTTATAGATGCAACAAATTAATCAGGAATTAAAACAGGTTGTAGAAATCAACTCGATTTTTTTTCCAAAATGAATATAAAGATAGTTTTGCAGCACCTGGAGGGTTCAAATTCAAACGTTTGGAACTATTAGGGTCCAAATACACAAATAAATGTACCAAAGACTAATAAAAGTGGGTTTAGCAAAATATGAACCCTTTAATGTTTAAGAATTTAATTTCGGTTCAAACCTCAAATGTACACAGCCTGGCTCAGAAAAAGCTCCACACTCTGATTTTGTTGGACTGCCTTTTGTTTTACTAGCCATACATGTGCTGTGGCATAGTTTCAATAAGCTTATGCAATGACACCACATTAGGGATGGGCGATAAAACGATAACAATATATATCACAATATAACTTTTGCAGTCCGTGCCGACCACAATACTAATACACGCAAACCATACGGCCTTATAACTGAAACTTAAGACGCTTGTAAGATCGGGGTCCAGAAATTTTAAGATGGGGGGCTGGGGGGAGATGAATAAAGCAGGGGGAATAATACATAATAGCGGAGGGGGGGATTATTCTAAGAGTGGAGGGAGGGGCTTCTACATAAGTATTGCGACTTATGTATTTCTGTCTTCACAACTAGCTTATAAGAAAATTTGACCTTGACAAAACATAGTGATTTGATTTATATTGTGATACATATCGATATCGTCTGATATGAAAAAAATTATCGTGATATGTTTTTTTTCCATATCGCCCAGCCCTACACCACATTGTATTTCCTCCCATAGTTGCATTAATTTTTGGCCGACATGTTGACAACCACAGGATATGTCTTCTAACATGCTTGTTTATCAGATCAGGAGCTATTCACTGCATCAGTTACTGTTAAAGAACTTGTTGCCACATTCAACATATTAATCCCTGCAGTAAATATCCAATGTAAAGCTTTTAAGTATTTGCTTAGTTAAATCCAGGCGGAGGCTTTTTTTGGCCAGACTGTGTATATAAAAACGTCTAACCCTAGGGTCTTCAGAACGTGTCAGGAGATCTGGTCTGATTATGTAAATGATCTGCAAGCCAAGTGTGCCAAGAAATGCCTTATAAGATAACTGCAAATTTCCCTTAATGCTTTGGAATGTTAAGGTTGAAACATGACAATTAGTAAGAGAAAAAAAACATAGTGTGAACATAACTGTACATTTTGTAACTGATTGGATAAAACTATAAGCTTCAGAATCTCTACAGAAACCTGTCAGAGATGGAGCTCAGGGGCGTCTGTAATTGATCAAACTGATTTAATGGTGAATAAGGGAAATGAAACATACAAGTGGTGCCAGACACAACAAACCCCGCCCCTCGCACATATTGTAGTTTATTTTGGCATCGATCCAGCTGATGTCATCATGTCTACGCGTGTGCTGATGTCAGCATATCAATTGCCTCTATATATGTGCCAAGTTTGAAGTAAATTGAAACAAAATTGATGTTTTTTTATAGACATTTGAAATGTCGCCCATTATAAGTAAATGGGAGAAAAAAAAGATTTACAACAATTCGAAATTTGAACTTTGACCTGTTTATGGCATTAACCAGTAACCACATCTATTTTTGGTCACTGGCAATCTATAAACCCAATTCGGTATGAATTCAAGCAAGAGTTTTGCTGCTACAGACGTGAAATTTCACCCATTATAAGTAAATGGGAAAAAAAAAAGATTTAAAAAATTCATAAAAAATTTTAACTTTGACCTACTTTCCCCAAAATGTAATGACATCTATTCTGGGTCACTGGTAATCCATAAACTCAGTTTGGTATGAATTCAACCAACAGTTTTGCTGCTACAGGCATGTGAAATTTCGCCCATTGTAAGTAAATGGGAAAAACAAAAAGATTTTAAAAATTCATAAAAAATTTGAACTTTGACCTACTTTTCCAAAAATGTAATCAGATCTATTCTGGGTCACTGGCAATCTATGAACCCAATTTGGTATGAATTCAACCAAAAGTTTTGCTGCTAGAGTGTTAACAAACAAACAAACAAACCGAACCAAAAACAATACCCCCTGCCTCTCTTTCGGGGGCTGGGGTAGAAATTAAAAGTGTATGAAGATTTATATCAGAAGTGAGTGAGGCTGGATCAGGTTAAGGTTTAGATAATAAAAAGAGGGACAAGGAGGGGGAGGTTTTCCTCTTCACACATGGGGGTCATCAGTCACGTTTAATGGTGTTACTGATGTTGCATCATATTTATTTTTGCCCACTATTGTTATAAATGGGAACGGTAAACAGAAATGCTAAGTGTAGCTGTAGGCTTTGTCTCTCCACATAGTTGCCACAGTGGACTGTGACATTTCAGCTAATCCCTTTAAACCACTGGAGGAGGGAATGTGAGATCACTGAGACATACAAACACATTCATAACACTGAGCCAGACAAATGTTACATGTTTAGCAACTCACAGTGTTTCACACCATGCTGGGCAAAAACATAAGTGAAGGCAGGGATACAGATCCATGTCTTACGGTTATATCTTAAATCAGAACTGTTGACTATCTGAGAGTTGAAGCAGCGTTTATTGTTGGTCATCAGGTCCTGGACATATTATAGCCATCGATCATCAGTCATTTCTAATTTGCTTGTACAAAGATATCAGCCCTACATGTTTTTGTCAGTGTTTTTGTCTGTTGGATAAAAGTAAAATATTTACATAATTTTCTTTTTTATTATTTTGTATTTGTTGTTCTTTGCTAAAAACTATTTGGGATTTACTGTGATATATGTCCTACCTTTTTACTTGCACACACCTAATTTAGAATTCATTGTACTGCTGTAATTTTTCCCCGTCTTTTTTTAGGAGCTTGTTTGCTAAAAGTGACTGTTGGGAGTTCCTTTTTGGCATCTGTGTAGAACAGTGAGAGCAAACGATACAGTAATACATGAGCCTGTAAACCAAAACCGAGGAACAGAAGTTGTACGGAGTATGCAAATTGTTTATCAGTATGCATTCCTGACCAATGAATGGGGACATTGTCGCTGTGTGTCCTCCTTTTTTAAAGTCCTAAATTCTCCTGACCAACTACTATCGCGTTCTGTTGTCATGTAAATTTGAGCTATTCATTTGTGTACTCTAATTGGATTCATGTTTAGAAACCAGAGCAGTGCTGAGATTAGCATCTATACCCTCGGTAGGATCGGTTTTGTCCAGGGCTTTACAGACATTTTGCAAATCTGCTCTTTCAAGGAATTACTCAGAGCAAATTCTGATTAAAAAATGTAAAATGTTTGAGTTTTAGTCAGTTAACTGAACATTAATTTCATTTTATCATCACTTATTCTGGCTATATTCTGTCTATTATCTAATCTATCTCATATAATTAATATTGTAGAGTCAGTTTCTACCATAATCTTCACACATTTTATATGAAACAGTGCAAACAGTTTTCATTAAAAAAAAAAATGGTGTAAAAATTAAACCTACAAATAAATAGATAAGGAAACAGCTTAAAATTTCCTTACAGTGTTTTAATTATTGTCTTTTTTAAATTTTTTTGTTGTGGAACCATGCCCTTTTATAGATGGATTGTTACTGATTAAACAGGATGCACACATTTATACATTTATACAGATCCACTCTGCAAAGCAATAAACAGTATATATCACTTAACTGGCAAACTGTCATATAATTTGCAGCCTGTTGAAGTGTTTCACCGATATTTTAGCCAAGGGCCAAGGACCTCCACCCCAAAATGAAGCAAGTAAAGAAGTATTTTAACATTGTAATGCCACTGGGGATCCATCCAAAAAGCCCTGGCTCCAAGAAGCTTAATTAAACCTTTCTCCAGATATGATAAGAAAATATTTTTTTCCAGGACTTAAGCCTCTAATAAGAGATCTGTCCATCTGTACATTATTTATCCATTAAAAATATCTCAGTTCAAAGAGACGCTTTAATGTGTGGTGTGCTGGCCTTTGATTGACAGATGTGATTGATAGCTCACTCTCCTGCTGACTCTAACTTTCAGGTTTTTCTTTTGATTCAATAACAGGCAGCTCCACTGTAGTTGCTGTTGATTGGATCCACTAACCATAGACCATAAAATGACTTTCTCAAGCAGTGCTTGATGAAGTTGACAGTTTTACTGAGTCAGTAAGTTAGCGAATAGCATTAGCTCACCTTTGACCCTTTATGCTCCTGTAGGTTTGACCCTTTTGTCCAAATACGTATTGATGATGGGAGAATTGGATCAGTGTGTAAAGTCTTCTACTGCACATGTCAAAGATTCTCAGTGGGGTTCAGGTCTGGACTCCATGTTTGAGGATTATGTCTCATGGTCCTGAACTCATGCTCTTGACAGTCTGATCCTGATGAATCCTGGTGTTGTGATCTTAGAATATGACTGGTGACCGCTGATGTTCAGACTTGAACATTCAGTATATGCAGGTTCAGCTCACCTCATGTTTGGACAACTGATACAACCCCAGATCATTAGACTGCGTCCACAGGCATTTACTGTAGGCACTAGGCATGATGGGTAATCATTTCATCCACCACTCTGAACCATATGACCCTTTTCCATACCCTACAACCCAATTTTTATGCTCTTTGGCAAATCAAAGTCTTTTTTTCTGATTAGCCTCACAGATTTTCTTCAGGCTACACAACTGTTTAGTCCCAGTCCTTTGACTTCTCCTCACATGTGAAAATGCTCTTTCACTTTTAAACCTAACCATGTTAACTTTTCCAAAAAGTCAGTTCAGAAAGCAATGAATGATATTACGGTTTCTCTGATAAGGGGAATTGTGACCAACTAGCGTGTTATTGTGGTTCCTCATGGGTTATATTAATACTGATATCTAGGGACTTAAGTTAGTAAATGCATCATTCCGGTTTTTAACTTCATTTCCCATCATGCAGCACGGTACTGCACTTCCTGTAAACCATCATGGGCAAAGTAACATGATTGTAAGGCTATTGTATTCCAAAATTACTAATATCTCCCAAAATATTGGTCCTATCAACTTGCCGAGATATTGGAAGCAAGAATTGTAACAGTAGTGAAAAATGTGGCATTACTAATTTTACTGCTGTTATTGCTATTAACCCCCCCCCCTTTTTTTTTTTTCTTTTTTCTCCTTTCTTCCATTTCCATTCCGTCTTGAACGTTTAATGTTAATTTTATTTTGATTTATTGATTTATTTATTTTTACGTTTTTATATTTTCTCGCCTAAGTTACTCTGTTCTATATCTAATAGCAACTTAATTTGACGACGCAGATCCTCACCTTTCACTTAAGTCTCCCCCAAAACACCTTCAAACTGTTAAAATGTTATGAGTCCCTGCTTGTCTCTGTCTCATCTTGTCTTTATTGTTTGTATGTATATAGAATTATATTTGTGCCAGTTTCTTGAGCGAGCAATGATAGATTCTGAGCACACAATTAGAGATTTTGAGCACATAAAAATATATTTTGCAAGCACATCAATTATATTTCAAAAAGAAATTATGCTTGAGCAAACAAAAATCGATATTGTGCTCCATAAATGCGTTTGCATGTTAGTTTTACTCATAACGTTCTCTCACAAATTCTTTCCATGGCGCACAAACAGACCGCTGCGCTCGCTCACTTTCCCCTTCCCTCTCTCGCTCAACCTCCCTCTCCCTGCGCGCTCAGGTTGTCGTGTCCGCACGCTCAACTTGACACACACATTACAACTGTGCCACAAAACCAACCAATCGGAGAGCTTGCGGAAGTACACTCTGATTGGCTGTTCGCTCTCCAATTAGCTCGCTAGTTACATTTACCCGAGAAAAAAAAAGCGCTCGATGAGACAGACACAGATCGGAAGAGGAGGAATTGATTCTACACAAACTTCGGTCAGTATTTATTATTATTATGATTATTGTCTCGGGTAAATGTAACTAGTGAGCTAATTGGAGAGCGAACAGCCAATCAGAGTGTACTTCCGCAAGCTTTCTGATTGGTTGGTTTTGTGGCACAATTGTAACGTGTGTGTCAAGTTGAGCGTGCGGACACAACAACCTGAGCGCGCAGGGAGAGGGAGGTTGAGTGAGAGAGGGAAGGGGAAAATGAATGAATATGTTGTCCTTCACTTGTCATGTTCTGTCTTGCATCACTCAATAATAAAAAACAAAAACAAAACAAAAAAATTTGCTGAGATATTTAATGTGGTGATGGGACTATTCCTCAACTGTAAGTACTAAATTGAACAGTTAAAAACGTCTCAATTTCTCAGAACTGTGGAGATACACACACACACACACACACACATACACGAACACATGCTCTGAGACCTTCCAGTATTATGATATAGATTCTAGAATATTTCCTCTCACTACTACTGATTTCAGCCACTTCCACTTTAAAGGAAAACTTGTAATAACCAGTTTCCACCAGTATTAAAACACATCTCCTTACATTAAATGACCTGATGTTGCACTCCAGTCTACAGTGGTGTTTTACACAGCTCTGAAACTTCAGTGACCCTCTCACAGTACTTATATTAAATCCCAGTGACATCACAAATTCAAAGGCCGCTCCTTGATTTCCAGCTTTAAGACGGTTGAGAGTTAGAGGCGGCCTCGCTACCATGATGACAGCATCAGTGAAGCATCAAAAGTACTGAGGAGGGATAAGTTGAAGTCAGGGAGCATTAAAGGAAATGTCCAACAGTTTTAGAAGCCTATCTCATTACTCAGTAATCAAGTTTCCTTAAAACTGTAAAAAAAAATGTTCTCCTGTCAGTATACTGAAGTAATTTTAGAGCTTATTTTTACTTATCACACTTGGAGGTAGTTTTAATGACTCGCTGAGGCATGTGTTGGGAAACATATGGTGGAACCTTGAATTTGTATGTGTAGAAATGTATCCATGAAACTTTAAAACATCCAATAAATTTTCATTCATTCATTCATTTTCTGAACCCGCTTTATCCTCACTAGGGTCACGGGGGTCGCTTGGAGCCTATCCCAGCTACAGGGTGGGGAAGCAAAATTTACAATATTTTGAGGCAGGGATTGAAAGACAGTGTATGATCAATTAGTTTATTGAAAGTCATGAGAATTTATTTGCCACAAGAAAATTTACATAACAGAAAATGTTTTTATTCTACAGGGTGTGGAAGCAAAATTTACAATGAACATTTAGTTGTTTTTTCTCAGCAGGCACTACGTCAATTGTTTTGAAACCAAACATATATTGATGTCATAATCATACCTAACACTATTATCCATACCTTTTCAGAAACTTTTGCCCATATGAGTAATCAGGAAAGCAAACGTCAAAGAGTGTGTGATTTGCTGAATGCACTCGTCACACCAAAGGAGATTTCAAAAATAGTTGGAGTGTCCATAAAGACTGTTTATAATGTAAAGAAGAGAATGACTATGAGCAAAACTATTACGAGAAAGTCTGGAAGATACTATTAAAGAAGAATGGGAGAAGTTGTCACCCGAATATTTGAGGAACACTTGCGCAAGTTTCAGGAAGCGTGTGAAGGCAGTTATTGAGAAAGAAGGTGGACACATAGAATAAAAACATTTTCTATGATGTCAATTTTCTTGTGGCAAATAAATTCTCATGACTTTCAATAAACTAATTGGTCATACACTGTCTTTCAATCCCTGCCTCAAAATATTGTAAATTTTGCTTCCCCACCCTGTATGTGTCCTTCTTTCTCAATAACTGCCTTCATACGCTTCCTGAAACTTGCGCAAGTGTTCCTCAAATATTAGGGTGACAACTTCTCCCATTCTTCTTTAATAGTATCTTCCAGACTTTCTCGTAATAGTTTTGCTCATAGTCATTCTCTTCTTTCCATTATAAACAGTCTTTATGGACACTCCAACTATTTTTGAAATCTCCTTTGGTGTGACGAGTGCATTCAGCAAATCACACACTCTTTGACGTTGGCTTTCCTGATTACTCATATGGGCAAAAGTTTCTGAAAAGGTATGGATAATAGTGTTAGGTATGATTATGACATCAATATATGTTTGGTTTCAAAACAACTGACGTAGTGCCTGCTGAGAAAAAACAACTAAATGTTCATTGTAAATTTTGCTTCCCCACCCTGTACATAGGGGCGAAGGCAGAGTACACCCTGGACAAGTCACCAGTTCATCGCAGGGCTGAACATGTAGAGACAAACAATCACTCTCACATTCACAACTATGGGCAATTTAGATTAACCAATTAACCTATTAGTGCATGTCTTTGGATGGTGGGAGGAAGCCGGAGTACCCGGAGAGAACCCACGCAGACACGGGGAGAACATGCAAAGTCCAAACAGAAAGGGGCACTCGTACCTCACAGCAAGAAGGTCTTGGGTTCGATTCCAACACCAGTCGATGGGGGGTGGGACCTTTCGTCAATAAATTTTCAATCGCGCTTTATTTTAAGTGAAAGAGAATTTTTTCTTGGAGCAGACTGCCACACACTCTCACAACACTTCCAATGCGCTCACTATTATGTACATTCATAAATCTATCCCCTGTAGCATTTGTTTGATTTACGCCTTTACTTTAATGCTCTGAAGTCACCCCTTAAGTC